>NC_135273.1:20232434-20539684 GCF_051311805.1 Agelaius phoeniceus
TTGCCTCTTTTAAATCCAGCCTGGGATGCTATTCTTCATTTGCTGCTTATGCATGCAAAAACCTCCTTTAAAAGCAGCCACATAGAACATTTGCAAAGGGATTGAATCCATGGTTGTGCAAGTTCATGTTAAGCTGCTTCTCCCTTTTCCAAATAGACAGCAACTTCAGAGAACAAATGGCAAATCAAGGAGGTCCCAGACTCAAGACGAGAAAAACAACAACTTCCTCCCACACCCCCAAAAACACAGCTTCTGTAATCCTTCTATAATCCTCCAGAAGAACACGGGAAAAATCCAATTAGTAGGGGTGCAAAGAAACCAAAACACAACCTTGGCAGCTCTCTTTCAGTTACATGTATCTTGGGTGATGAAAGAGACATTAGCCTCACAGGGGAAAAAGAAGTAACTCCAGAACTTGAGAGCGAAGAGCTCTAAAGAAGCGAGACGTCTCCGACACAGCTCTTCTAATTCTGCATGCAATCTTTAGAAACTTCTTCTCCCGATCCTCCTTTTGCAATCGGAATGCCCAGCCGCGCCAGAAAGCTTGAGAGAGAAAAATAATCAAAGGCTTGCGTCATTTAATTACTCTTGGTTTTGTGGTGTTCTGCCAAGACCAGTGTTGCCTCACCTCCCACAATACACTGAATCTTCAGAGACAAAGCAAAAAATATAAATGTTCCTCCACCCAAAAAATAAAAATATGGAAAAGAACAGAGGATTCTGAGAAAAGCATGTAACAGCAAGGAAGTTTGGAGTACGTTGGCAAGGTTAAGAATGAAACTAGATTAAAAAAATAAACCACAACATTCAAGTAAACCCCATGGCAGTAGTCAAACATATCCTTTACAATCTTGTAGTGCTTTTTTTTTTTTTAAATAATATCTTATTCATTCAAACAGTTACACGAGGATTTGTGGTTCTATGAACACATGCTAGCATGTTCTCCACCCTAGAACTGGGATTTTGCACTGAACATGGAAGCCACAAGGCTCATCCCTGACTCGACAACACACTGCATTCTCCAGGGGAAAAAGTCTCCAATTTCCTTCATCTGAAACTATGTGTACCTCTACTTAATCTAGGTACATGGAATATATGATGTCTTATAAAAGGCACGGAAACAGGAACAACAAGATTCATAACAACATATCTTTTTTTAAATTCTCTTAAGTGTAGTCCACCTATATTTAAAGAAACTTGCATAGTATCTTCCAGGGACATTCCCAATGACATCTAGAATTCTACCAATTTTGATACACATAACAATTGAAATTACCTATTAGGGCTAGTATGAGCAAGATAACTCTAATCCAAATATATTTAAGCATTAACTGCAGCATGAAGTCACTACCAAATAGACATATGTAGGGGTTTGTACATCAGCAAAAATTAACTGAGAGTATAATACCCTACAAAGATATCCTGGGTATCTCTGAAGGCATGTTCTTCATCTTCCATACAATTATAAATTCTTCATCTCCTGTCAAAACACACAGAACTTCCTAAATACCTCCAAATGTGTTACAGCAGCCTAACACATTCCCTTCTAGTAATACTTCATTTGTATTTCTGTTAAACTCATTCTACAAATATTAATGAAGTCTCAGCATTGCTGTAAGGCAGGCAAATATCTTCTCACAGATGAGTAGTCCTGGTTGCCAGTGTGCCATGCAAAATTTCAGACATGCTTGCAAGCCTGCAGGCACAGACCATTGCCATGCCCGTCACACAACATTCCTGAGTGCTGAACTTACACAGGAATCATTTCAAAGCAATTTCAGCCACAGCTCCCTTTCTTTGCTCAACCCCTTAATGAACCATGAGCCAATCATACTGTGTGAGCTACTGAGGGATCAATTTAGGGATCTCTCTAAAGCAACACTACTTGCAATAGGTGCAGTGGCTAAGACTGTGTGTCACAGACAGAGCAATGCTGAGTGTAATAAACTGAGACAGGCAGGCTCTGTGCTTCCTCACAAAAACCACTGAGCCAAACACCTGGTCTTCTTTCCAAGCACCTACAAAAAAAAAAACCCCAAACAATTCAAAACATGCTCAAGACACACAGCTAAGAGCTGCACCTATTCAGTGGACTTCAAGTTCAAAACACAACTCTGCTCTCAAAATGGGCTGTAAAACTAACTTTTGAACAATTTTTGAGCAAAGCTACAGATATGACAAAGTGATTACATTTTTTTAGTTTATTTTTATTGTTTTGGAGCAAAATTCAGGACTAGAGGCTTTGCAGTTCTGCCATTGCAGCAAGACTAATTCAAGCTGGCCTGAATCCTTACAGTGGCCATGTAAGCTTAGTACCTGCACTGCTTCTCCTCAGGCTTAGCAGAACTGACTTCTTACCATCATGACTGCTCACAGGAGCACATCCAGTTTGCTCATTTGGCTACATGGCCTTTGCAAAGCTAAGAACAAGCAAATAACACTTAAGCTGGTAACCACCCAGTTAGGACAAAACCAGGTCTCCAGATCACAGCTTTGCACTCTGCCAACCTCGATAAAACTTGCCAGTGCCATACAACTCCTCATATTAAATAAACATTATACAAATGCTTTAATAAGGAGTAAATAAAATAATAATAGATAACATATAATAAAAAAATCCAACCCAACATTGTAGATCTTGCTTTGTAGCAGCTTCCTTTGGGAAGGCAGGAGGGCTCCCAGCCACAGAGACAGGCATGGGGCATCACTGCAGCAACACAGCCCCAGAGCAAAGCTGGCCATGGTTCAGCACACAATTCTGGCCTGAGGAAACCAGACTCTGTCCTTTGACAGCAGAGCACAACACTCTACAAGATGTACCACAGAAGATAGCAAGACCCTGTTTATCCCCATATTCCCTTGCTAAATCAATCACACAGAAATGTAACATCTCAAGTTGCATCCTATATTCTCTGGCAAGGGCTCACTATCATTGTTCATTTTTGGGGGTGAGGAGGAGGGGTGTGTGGAATGTAACACCCCTCTCCCACTGCAGTCTCACGTAGCCAAACATTTTGGGCTATTGCTTGAACTCTCAATCCAAGCATGTGGGTGAATTAGAACAATCCTGTTTAGGAACAAAGATGCTTCCATATAGCACTAGGCATGGCTGAAACCACCAATTAAGCATTTATCACACTATTAAATAAGAGCAGAGGTCTGGAATTTAGTGTTTATTACTTATATTTCTGAAAAAAAACCTTTCAAAACACAGAACAAAGTAAATGCTTCAATGTGTGAATGTGTCTGATTTTAGAGAAGAGACTCCTTTCCCCCAGTATCCTACCACCTATTCTGATGGTAGGGAGTAGATTAATGGTGTTGAGGGCAAATCATGCCTTCACATGCTGCAACACCTCTGAAACCCAAAGAGGTGAGAAACAGCTTTGAAATCAAGATCTTTTGATAACAAAAAAAGACAGACTTGTCCAAGACAATGGATTTTGATGAAAGTTTTCACCCAGATGGCTCCTGAGTTTGACTCAGTGAAGAGGCACAAGAATAATCCCATGGCTGTTCTCAGCTAGATGGAAAGTTTGTAGAAATAGAGGCTTGAGAACACACTTTCTCCATGTACCTGCAATGATGAAAGTGTCTGTGAACTTCTGCATGGATTATATTATATTTAATTGCAGAGATATCAATATTAAAGTCTTAATTTAGTTTGGACATCCCAAAAGATAGTCAGCTTTGCAAGTCAGTTTAAATTCAATCTTGAAGGTAATGAAATAAAATAGATTGGGGTGGAAAAACTTCCCAATACCAAATAACCATGAGGCTGGATGAAGAAAAGAGTGAAGAGGGCAATGACCTGACAGAAGCAAAAGAAGATGATTTCCTCCTCTTGAGGATGTCTCTTCTTTTTGAGATTCTTAGCTAGCCAGAAATACGAGACAGATGTACTTGCTCACCTAGACAATAAAGTGCAACTACAAAAAGGTAGATTTACATTCATCTCTGTTGCCAAGAATTTTTTCACAGTACAAATGGAACAACAGAGGGGAAAAAATTTCTGCTTTATGCATGCATTTCTCAGCCTTGATGGCTCTGCTGGGAGAAAGGGGCAGGGAAGAGTCTGTAATACTTCTGCCGTCAAGCTTGCACCCATCTGTCAGCCTTCCTCTTAAATGAACAACCTGGTTACCTGGCTCCGTGCTACTTGTGCCAACTGGGAGGGACCAGGAACTGCAACTGACAGCACCTCACAGAGCCATTGGTGCCCACAACAGACTCAGACTGCTCTTCCTTGTTTCCCATGTGCTATTGTGCAATTCTCAGTCCCTGAAGTGTTGTAGAGACAAAGCTTTGAGTACCAGGGACCTTAGGCTAACTTCCCAGAGCCTTTTTGGAAAATAGAGTTTGCTAAGTTTATGATAAATACTCTTTCAGACACCAAAGAAATCCTTCCAAAAACTAGATGCAAATTGTCCAAATGTCTGGCTAAAAGTAGCTGATAAAGACAATCAAAATGATCTTGGAGTGAACACTAAAAACATGCTTCCCAAATCCATGGATGTGCTTCTACAGAGAGCACTGATACAGCAAGCCTGATCCAACACCACAGGTTTCTCCAGAAGACACAGTGAGGCCATTTCTGAGAGATCACCTCAAGATAATGCAAACAAAAATGGATAAGACTAGACAGAACAGCAAACAAAACTAGCATAACAAACATTATTTTTGGTCATTACCACTGTATTTATACAGCCTATCAACCAACAGAAGAAACTGTAGTCAAAATACTGGTGGGTCAATCACTTTTTAGGAATGCATTTCCCCAGTGCAGCAATGTTGCCATTTCTACAGATAACTTAATGCTTCTACAGTCATAGGAAGGAAAAAAACTGAACAATTTTATGAAGAAAAAATATGGTTTTATACCAACTTTTGAAACCAACAACCAACAAACCATGAAACATGAAAACCAACCACTCAACATTCCTGTTAACTGCTCAGACCAACAAGAGGCATGAAGAGATCACATTCTGCAGAAACACTCCAAAGTGAGACCCTGTAAACTGCTGGGGTCAAGTATAGCTTTATACTGCATGAAAACATTCTTTACACCAAAACATTCTCCAATTTCCTCATCCAAAATGCTAGTAGGTTTTATAAAACTCTGGTGGACTGCCCCTTAAAGCAGTGTAATGAAATCTTGCAAACACTTACCTAATCTGAATCATTTGATTTTAAGCCTGAGAGTCAGCCAAATCTATTTAAAGAGCATCTTTCACAGTTAAGGGAAAAAAAAAAAAAAAAAAACCACCAAAAAAAACCCCAACCACCAAAACCCAGAAGAAAGCCATTGGCTTTGAAATGCAGAAGATTCTCCCCAGGGTTACAGTTTTATCAGCCTTTTCTGCAGCCCTTTCTGAAATAAGGACATCAGCTGATAAACACCTCTGTTCTGTGCTGACAACCACATAGACTTCTGTTCAGAATAATGGAAAAGTATGTCACTTTTCTATACAGCTATTGAGACAGTAAGGTAGCTGTGTCCAGACTTGCATAAAACAGTTAAGACTCCTCAAAATATCCAGCTGCCTCTCAAATAATGAGAGAAGCAATTAAAACCTATCTGGTAAGGAGTTCCAGTACAACATGACAATTATTCAAAGGCAAATTATAATTAAGAAATAAATTAAAAGCCCAAATGCAACTCTCAGTACCTAAAGCCAGCATTACAGCCTTTTCTGATCAACAATTACTTAACCTGTAAAATGATCTAGAAGTTTCTAAAGTAAAGCATATCTTCTTAAAGTCTGCAATTGTCTGTTTGAAGGCAAACAATGAGAGAGTGGAGGTCAGACCTAGAGATGAAAATGCAACATTATTTACTTTCTGTGAGGCTTACTGGCAAAACACATTTTGCTCCCCAAACAATGGTTCTACTGACAGAAAAAGCAGTATATTAATATTGATCTCATGCATCATGGTACTTTCAGCACATGAACTTGCTGTGAAGGTTACAGAGAATGGAGGCAGACAAGCCCACTGGTTTTACTTCCAAAATCCTTTGGAAGCAGCAGCCGCCTTTATGTTACACGACCCTTTTGTATCAGCAACTTCTCTCTGATAGTTGGAGAGGCAAGGAATATATATAAAATTAAGAAAGTCTGCCCAATCCTAAGTAAACTCAAATCCTTTCAAAACCGTCTGCATTCCCTTCAGATCTACCCTTCACAGTTGTTCAGCTCTAAGACCGCTGTACAAGATAATAAAAGCCTACATTTTAACTCACTTGGATTTCCAAAGTGCTTATCCTCAAGTTTTCTATTTCTTTCTATATGAAATATAACTTTATCCTCCCAAGCCTATATTTAAAAATCACTCTACCTTACCCCAGGCTGGTGCTAGACATTTCTCAAGAAACAAGGGTAGAGTGAAATCAGCTTTTCTTCTCACTCTGCATGGAACTTGTGGAGTTTGGATAAATGGAAAAACACAGCAGCTTCAAATGTTATGCAATTGCTCAAAAGTAGTTAAATATCACTAATCAATCCTGTGTAACACAGGAAAACATGAAAAATAGGCAGCTGTCAACCCTCCAATGAAATGGAAGGTTCTGGTTTGACTCAAGCAAGAGCTCAGTCAGCCTCTTGCTACCAGTTATTCCCTTTCCAAATCTTTACCTTGACTTTCCAAAGCAGAGCTTCAAGATTAATTTAGTATTTGATTCAGTCTCCAGATGTAAACACTTTGATTGCAAAATTCTGTATTTTACAGCCATCAGCTATTGCCAAAAGCTTTCAGGGTCCATTTTCATATGGCATCTTATTAACAAACGATCTCATCTCTCTTCCACTGATAACAGCACTGGTCCAAAAAACCAAGGGATTTGCACTCTGGCTTGTGAATTCCAGTCCAACAATGACTTAAGAGCCCTAAAAGATTTCAGAAGCAGTCAGCAGTATTCAACAACATATGGCTTAATGACTGGTAACTCTTTAAATCCTAAAATCCTGCTGCCATTCTTTTCCTGGCCTTGCAGATTTTCACTGCTGAACAGAAAAATTCTTCCTCATCTGTAACTGCTACTTTGTTGTAACTGTGAGTTCTGTCAGTCTTCACACCTTTTTTTGCTTAAAGCAGAAGTCAGTAGCAATCAACTCCTAATCATACACTGTTCACATTACAGCACCACAAACCCCTCTGTTCTATTAAACTCTATTATAAACCAATGATTTCTGATATGTTTGAATGTGGAAATACACACATATCCATACAGAATAACAACTACACAAGAAACAGATTTTGCAGGAAAACAGGCAAACAGAAGAAGTCTGGCTCCATTAGTACTTTTGATTTCAAAGGAAACACAACAAAGATTAAGCAAAGGCAGCAACACATTGAGAGTAGCAACAAACTGATCAAACAGATGGACAGTGTTTGGGTGGAAAAACAGGTCTTTCTGCTGATGTGCTAAGAATCTCAAAGTCAAATACTGCAATGCACTGTTCTCTCCTGGTAGTGCTCAAGGGGAAAGATGACATCCAGAGCAGAAATCAGTTTCCTCAACATATGCACATAATGGACCTTTTGATAACACTGGCTAGTGAAAACTTCCACAGAGGTGAGCAGACAATTCCCACCTCCCTTGTGATGAACAGCTGGGGCCAGATAATGCATTTGTTAATAGCATAAAAGCATTTATTCCCTCCTTCTTTGCTCAGGACAGTATTTGGTATTAAAATAATAGTTCTAGATGAAAGTATTAGTTCATTGTATTTTGTGTTTTATCTACACCACCATTATCATGTACCAAGACAGATTGTAACTCTCAGGTTCTTGACAGACTAATAACACACCAAGGTGCAAAAGTAAAGCAGTATAGGGGAACTCACAAAAACAGAGTAAAGGCAGAGTGAGCAGCAGTTTATAGTGCCTTTGCTGGGTCCCAGTATTAAATGCTTAGATCATTTTTCTCCTGTTTTACTAGAACTGACAAGCAGAAGAAGCACTGCTGCACTGCAGAACATTATATAGATTCATACTTCACATAAAGCTATAAAGCAAATGCTCTCAGCATGCACAACATGCTGATTATTCTTCTTTTTTAAGCAATCATCTGTGCTGTATAGCTATAAATAACATTTCAGCAGAATCACGAGTGTGCACACACATGCATAAGCTGAGTTTAAGATCATTACTATGTAGTTTTAGAAGAATAAGTATAACTAATAAGAACAGGGAAACTCATTTTTGCTTCATTTGGCTCTGTATAGAGAAGCATTTGCTGTGAAACTCACTGAAGACTTCAGAACCTGAGTAGGAAAAACATTTGCACACACCACAAGAAAAAGCTTACTTAATCAGAACATCCCATATCCAACAGCACTTAACAGCATATGGAAGAGTAAAACAAACAGGTTGGGGAAAATATGCAATGGCACCAAACACCTCACCAACAACCTGGAACAGACAAGCAAGGGTAGTGGAACTGTACCAATAGGAGGCCAGCAGAAGAAAACATCTGACCAATGCATTGAGGGAAATCAGAGGAAAAGACTGTCTCTGCAAGCTGATGAGCTGGGTCCTATCCTTTCCTGAATATAAAGCAAATAGACATGACCATACCTCAAGACTTTTCAACCCAAAGCAGCAAATAAAGTGTTTGGATTATGCTGCCATGGCCTCCCTGTGGGTCCTGCAGCCCAAGACTAGACCTGGCCAACCAGTCCATCGCTGGCTGATCCAACAGCCATGGACGCACTGTGCTTCTGCCCAGCTGCAGACTCAGTCCACCACAGACCTTAAAAACTAAAGAGCCATTCCACAGGTCTCTGTGAGTTTTGAAAAAAGAGGATAATAACAACTTCATGCACAACAATCCTGAACTCAGAGCTAAACATCAAACATAGGCAAAGTCATGAAATGGTTCCTACAAACACAGGAAAGGAACTCTTGTACAACAGGATGTTCAGCTATCTCCATTACTCGAATTTTTACTTTCATTGAGAAGCCCCTTACAAATAGATAAATTGCTTGAATTCTTCTGGTATAAAACATCTTCTGAAAGATAGTAAAAAAAAGCCTTAAAGTCAAGTTTAACAGATCTCACAATGGGAAAGCTGGAGTAGATGGCTAAAACAGACAAAGAATTCTTTCTTTGTCAAACATTACATAATATATGCCTAGTATACAAAAATGAAAGCTTCATATGTGCAGATTGTTGTACAAACATGTTTTCTGAAATATGTATATTTTATGTTAGAACTAATAATAAGGTGAAGCCATGAGATTGCATATGAACTTCACAAAAATCTGCCCTCACTGGATTCAAAATACAAAGACAAATTTTTAAGTTATGATTTAAAAAAACTGGTTGTCTAAGTCTTAACAGACATTACTGTAAGAAACTAATTACATACTGACTTAAAAAACTTTTAAAACCCTTTCCAAGATTTTAAAATATTAAAATCCATAAGTAATGTGCTGGGGAAGAAAAACCCAAACAAACTGTTGTTCATTTTATAAGATGCAGAAACAATAACACAATTTCCTTCTATCAAAACCAGGCTGATGGAGATGATGCTATTGTTTTCATTCAGAAAGGTTATTTTATCTTCACCAGAAAAGTACTGTGAAACTACCAAATGCAAAAGGGATTATTTTGTGTCCTGCTGTGGCCTGGAGAGATCCACAAAGCATGAAAGAGACTCTTGTTAAGCACAAGCAGGCTCTGTCCTAATGGGTCACAGAAGCAGAAGCTGTGCAAATGCAGTATAATACAAACTGAACAGATCAGTTGGGTGTTGGGGTAAGAAAAAGAAGAATGATGTCAACAGCTTTGATTTTTTTTTTCTCTGCCTGGCAATAAAATGACCCAACTGAGTGGCACCAGAAGCTCCCTACGAAAAACCCACCAAAAAACCCCAAACTCATCTAAACAAAAAACCCAAATCCCCTTACCTCTCAAAAAAACCCAAAACATCTCCCAGCCAGAAAAAAAACCCAAGTCCCAGGAAGCACTCAAGAGGAAGTTATGTACCCTGAAAGGGGCCTTTCCAGATTATTTGTGGGTTGCTCATTGGCAGAAAAAGACCATAAAGAGATAGGTCACAAGAGCTCTTTTCTTAGCAACTGAAGAAACCTGTTAAAGATATAATTAAAACTATTCTGAAGGTGCCCAGGAAAGTTGTAATACATTTAACCAACTAGTACATGTGGAAAGGAAAACACCTCTAATGAAACTTCATCCTGTTGTTATTTTAAAACAGACTGACAAGGAGCAAATTTAAGGATATGTACACATGCTTTCATACACAAAAAGGAGGCCTGTTCTGACAGGACTGCAAAGTACCCAGCCAACAACAAATGTCAAAGCTACTAGTTTCAACACTGAAAAAGTATCTAGAGAAAACTGCAGTCTAGCTTAACATCAGACAGTAAGATTTCAACCTGCATTGTAAAAAACAAACAAACAAACAAAAAAAGTATGCTTTTACTTTAGAGATTCAGTTTAATTCCTTTCAGCAGTAATTCAACTTTTTCAATGCTTCTGTGGGTTTGAGCTCTACAAAAAAATTAGCAGCTACTTCTGTTGCTCTCTGAAATCTGATCTTGCACTGGCTGAAATCACATGTGAAACTAAACACAACACACATACCCTTTAAATAGGGACTCCCAGGAGTGCGGCAATGTTAAGCACAAAGGATTAAGCAGCTTCTGGCTTAGTCCAGCACAGAACACATGAAATTTAGAAAGCACAGCTTCCTAAACTCGTGTCTTCTATTCTGTGTACTCGGTTCATCTTTTTTCTTCCAGCACAGAGAAAAAATGCCCAGCCTACAATGATGTGTGCCACTCCCTAAGCAAAGTACCTTGGGGAACAGCATTGGAGCACAGAGAAGCTTTGGGGAAAGGTTTCAGGCAAGAGACAACAGCAGCTTTAGGGGTTCTTCCACTCCATCACACACAGTAGGACACGGGAAACTAACTGGGTCTCAGGATGATAACATTTATGTAAGCATTTGGTTTCTGGCTTTTAATTACGGGTGCCATACTTTAAGAGTGTGGCTATGCCACGTAGCACCCCTGGGGGCAGAGTCCTATCCTGCCATCTTGGGGAGATACCAAGGCTATTCAAAGATGAAAGCTCCAGGGATTGTGTGGTATGGCTAGTCTTAGCACAAAATTTCCAGTAAGACATTTGGGACCACTCAGTGACTGCAGGCTGGGCAAGCAAGATATAGTTGGTAACAGGAAACTTGCACACAAGCCAATTTCCATTTTGTATTCTCTAGATTTTTTTTTAATTTTTTCTTTTTAAAAAAGTAACATTTCTATTACTATTTAAATAAAATATGGCTTTTCTGATGTTAAAATACTTTCAGTCTTTTGGGAATTCACCACAGCAGAAGGGTTAGGCACATCCATCTCAAAAACTGTGGAGAACTCCATATCCTGCCACGGCAATCCAAAATGGTCCCTAAGGCTTGCTTCTTCCTGCAGGCTCCTGTACAGGTTACACAGCCACCACTCCCTACTACACCGGGACCCCCTAGAGCTGGTCACAGGACGGAATCTTCACCTTCCAGTTGCAAAGCAGTCACATGTTGCCCACACCTTCTCTTGCCAAATTCTGTTAGTGCCAGACTAGCTGACATTGCTCCAGGCTCACATCTACAAGCATTGTAAGGCTGTACAATAGAACTTGTTTTCCCCAGAATTCCCCAGACAATATGCTGGCAACATAAGAAGCTGCTGAAGAGATGCAACTGTTGCATTAACAACTCGGGGCAGAAAACAATTCAGATCCAGAGCACCAGCAAGGCAATAAAAGGACAAAACCAAACACTGTCCTGTTTAAAAGTCCTCTCCCCTTAGAATAACTGGGCTTCAAGGAACAATCACCTGACTTCTGGGAAAGCAACATCTCTAACAGCTATCCTTATCAAGAAGGGTTACCACACCACAACGGTATTTTCAGTTATGTTATTACACCAAGATAAATACTTTTTTGAGAAATAATTTACAAAATTTTCCTTCAACTCTAGACAAAAGCATTCAGACACACTGTTACTATAATTATTATCCCTTGCTTAACCAGCATTACAAGTCTTATACAACACTTCCTTATACACACACCTGTAAGGGAAACAGGAAAAAATAAGAATATTTTATCCAGATTAAGAGTCTATGCATCCTTCCTCTGTGATTAAGAAAATAAAATAAATCATGCACACGTGTGCGTGCACACGTGCAAGTAAGTGGATGATCTGGAAAAATCTTACATTTCTCATCCATCAGAACTGAGCTCACTCCATTTGAAGTTAAACTGCTCTGAGCTTGAGCGAAAAGGTACAGTATTAGAGGCATTTTCTTTGCTAGACTAAAAGGAAATTTCTCCAGCTTTTTCAGTCACTTAAAAAGACTATTATTATGACTGTAATCTGGTCTCACATCTTACATCTGCATCAACTTCTAGGAGAAGCATCAAGAGAATAATATCAGTTGGAACATGGTGGAGTTGAAAAACTGTCATACTGAAAAAACATCTTCCAAATGCATTTGTTTCAGCTCTCTTAATTTTCTTCTTGATTATGTTTATGTCTACTCAGAGGGGCAGTATGAGCATAAATTTCTCTAACACATTGCTTTGACTATATCCAACTATTCCCCCTTCCCATGGTAAATCAGTTTCCCTGCACTCCCTTCTAAGAGTCCTCAAGTTTAGCAAAATATTGACTTCCACATTTCTAAGTGCATTATTAAATCCTGCCCCAAAAGTTTATGGTTCCAGTCTTCCAGTCTAACCAACCATTAGTTACATTATAAAGCAAGTGCTTCTGTTTTCTCTCCCTCAGAGAAGATGGAAACATACCAAAAACATCTACAAACCTATCTGGTTATCCTCCAAATCACTCCTTTCCTGCCAAGCACACAGAGAAGCTCAGCAGCAAAGCAGCAGGTGTGCCAAAACCATTGTTCAACCTGACAGCCACCACAGTCTGCTTCCTTCACTCCTCAGGCTGTTTGTCATCTTTCTCTGGCCTTAAACAGAGAACTCTTAAACCTGGAATCATCCTGTTTGGGATTTTAAGATACTTAAAATTCTTGAGACCACTGTCATAACCTATAGGCATTACTACATCATAAATTAACAACTTCAGAAAGCACAAACTTCTGTATATCTACTGCAACACTTCTCCATCAAAACACCCCAAGAGGTTTCTGAACTGTCAGTTATAATAATAGTAATAAAAAAGCCTACGGCTTCTCCAACTCCCATGAAATACACTGTTCAAGAAAGAGGATGTATAATCTCAGACAACCTCTGAGAGGAACCTTATTAAATAACCAAATGAAGCCAAAATCTTGGGGCCACCAGAGTAGTGTGAAGAGGGCACTTATCCCTCCATGAATGCTCTGGGGCAGGCAGTTCACACTTAGGCTCACAGAAGCAAATTCAGCTCACAGAATTAGCACACTTGGAGAGATGGCAAGAGAGGAGGAGGGGGTTTGCTTTATTTCCTACTAGGTTAGTGACCTGAATCAGCTTATCAAGAAGTTATAGTTAGGGCAAGGACATTGGGACTGCACCTTCCAGGTACGAATCAGATGAATCCTGCCTCTCAAGATTATAATCAATGTTCCTGTAATTCTCGTCTGCTTTAGGCTGCCTGAGAAGTCATTCCTTCAAAACAATCTGGAATGCATTAGAACAGGCAGAATGTTTATTATACTGAATGTCAAGTATGGGAACTGATACATAGATTATTCCCCTCTCCTTCACCCTCTCTGATGACAAAGTCTAGAACTGGACTTATAATTTTGGGGAATTAGAACTTCTGCTTAGTGTCACCAAATATATCAAAATAGTGTGAGGGTTTTTGTTTCTTTTTTTTCAAATCTAGAAATTTAAACAAATACATACTTTTTGCTAAGCTGAACTGCAAAAAGTATGAAACAGTAGTGACAGACTTCAAACAATCACAAAACTATTACTATTTTTGGAAACAAGACACTCGATAGAAGGTAGGGGATCAGGAAAACAGATAAAGCAAGTTGACTTTTATAAATCAGCACATTACAATAAAAGAAAAGCTCTGCATATGTTTAGTACCTCATTTCATTATCAACTTTCTTACACAGGATCCAACAAGTAGAGGGAAGGAAAACCACATCTAACTCATCAAAAAAGCAGTCTGGAGCACTTCTGACTCAGTAATTCTTAAACTGTACAATAAGTGGGATGGGAAATGAATTGCCAACATCCTTTCCAGCTGTAACAATTGATATGGTGAGAAGAGATTCTGATGGGTTTTATCTTCAGATTTATCATGGATACCATTAGACAAAAAGTTATGGTATGGTAGACCAGAGGCAGCTTATGTCTTAGAAAGTACCTTTCACAGAGGTAGAACATCATAAACAAAGTGTACACATATGAAACACCATTAGCTAGCAGGACTGGAACACTGAAAAGCAAACTATTAACTAAGTGAAGCAATACTCTTTCTTTGTATCTTAGAAACAAAAGTCAGCCACATTGAAAAGCAGAATTTTCTATCTTTCGGTACCATATGTAGGAGAGAATTCCTATGACAACCTGAACTCAATCAAAACAGTCACATCACAGTGGTGGTGATGCTGAATTAAAAATCACAAAGACCTACCTTCAGAAGCTGCTTTCTATTTATTGTGTGGACTCCACACTGGTATCACAACAGAAGCTGGAGATCAGAGTGAGTTAGGAAAACTGAGGACTCACTGTGAGAGTAACTGCTCTGATTAATACTTGCACAAAAAAATTATTTAAGGGAGGAGGAAAGAGCTAGAATAGCATGGGAGGGGATAACCTGCTGTTTCAAACAATAGGAAGCTGTTAAAACAAAAAAACAAGGGCCTCCCTAAGCACAGGAAAGTCTCATTTGAAAAGCATTGCCCCCGCTGCCACCTACCAGGCAGGCAGCTCTGACAATAGAGATAAGGCCAGAGGCCCAGCCCTGCTCACTCCCCTCGGACACAGGGCCAGGCAAGGAGGAGGGTTTTCTAAACCCTTTTATAAAAGAGACCAGACTGGGGGCAGAGGAGAGGGAGATAGGGCTGCAAGGGATGACTTCATTTTACAGCAGCCGCCTGCCTGTGCAAGGCAGGGCTCCCCTCATTGTGACAAGTGAACTGGAGAGGTTCCTGCAGACTCTGCAGTTAAATGCCAAGGATTGTTTTCTTGTAGAAGAATTTGATAACCAGGAGCAACATGTCACCATTTAACAGAAAAAACGGAAAGGACTCGAAAGATAGATTCAGTTTTGGTCTCTCAGTTTACAGCCCTGCAGTTGCAATACAAACTTAAGAGCAGTTTTTCAAAGAACAATTATTGCAGGACACTTCCTGGAACCATCCCCAGAGCCAGTGATACAGATCACGGAAAAAAGAAATTTGTTCAGAAAAACGGCTTCCTAGCCCCAAAACCTCCCATAACTTCAGCATTAGCATTACTACACAATTATTCCCAGACACTCCTACAGTACAGCTCCAGGACAGGGCTGCCATCTGCATTCAGCATCAATTTGTTCTTCTAACACGGTCACGTTTAGAGCACAGACAGGGAGACTTACTGTACATCCAAGACCAAAACAGCTGAAGAGAAAACTTTGGTTATGTTACCAAAAAAAAACCCCAAAGCAATGCACACCATTGTCTTGCTGCCCCAGCACAATATACTGCTAACAGAATCAGATTGAAACATAATAATGCTTTGGACATACAAGGAATTGAAGATACTATCCCCACTGGGACCATTTACCTAACAGAAACAAACAATGAAAAAAGGAAGCATTTGGAATACAATTAAATTGGTTTGCCTTAAGAACAATTTAGTCTTGCAGGATAGAAGGGGCTGAGCCAAGTTTTAACTATGTCTTTCCATAATGATAGACTTTTGGAGGGACAAAAATAGGAGAACAAGAAAGGAAAAAATATAGTAAAAGCACAATACTCTAAGCAGTTTTACCTCATGATGCTTCTACACAACTTTTTTTTTAAGATTCAGTGTGAGCAAATTTCAAATAAAGTAATTTTTTAAAGTGCAATGACAGTGCCATAATTGTGAACAAAAAACAGTCCAATGTTCAGTAATCATGCTGGGCTCCAAACCTCCTCCACAGCTGTGCGTGGTTAAAGCAGCATGTTAACTCTGTAGCACTCTTCCCTCAAACAGCTTGTTTCAAGGAAGCCAAATCACTTAAAAACACAGTTTGCAACACCAACATAGACTTTTGCCAGGCAAAAACAATATGCCAAACACAGAAAGAGTGACCAAGTCTTCCAGGTGTCTCACCCTATTTCTTGGATCTGCATGTTTACTCTCAAATATCTGTAGAATTTTACCAAGAGTATGGTGGCATTATTTCCACAAAACAACAACCCAAGGTTGGTAAGCACCCTTGCAGAGAAAACACTGGTGTCTACACTCCTTTAGTCCTCCTCCTTCCAAAGCAAAAGCATTTGCCTTTCCTCCTCAGACACAAAGACCACACGCATCCCCCATGACTCCACTGACTCCCTTGATGAGGTGATGCCGGTCAATGCTCACAAAAGGGCAAAAGCATCTAAATCAGTAACATCAAGAGTTTTGTGGTACTGATGTTTCCAAATTCCTATTTGCTTCTGCCTTAGTTTCCATAATTTTAGAACTCGATTTCAGCTTTTTGATAAAGTGCTTCAGGTGTCCACACATACTTGAGTAACTGCAAGGAATATGGATCCAATAGCAATTGGATCCAATTGGACGTTTTCAAACACCTGTTTTGACATCATTTTGCACAGTCCCTCAGCATGTGGATAGTGGAGACTACCTGCCTAAACAATAACCAGTTCTTCAATACTTCAGTGCATTAAGAAAGCATGAAAATTATTTCTAAATGCTCTCTTGAAAGCAAGATCAGTTCTGCTTCCATCACACCTATAATTAAAACTTTTTAGAATCATACAGCAGCAAAGGACAGTAAGTGTTTTACTACTGAAACAAATCCCTCTGCATTAGACAGAAAGTAAGAGTTCACTCTGTGCTGATAAGGGTCTGACAGTTCAAACAGTGAGCAGGGCTCCATGCCTTGAGCAGAAGCAGGGGGACAGGTCCCCAGCTGAAGAACAACAGTGCTACTGCACTCACAAAAGAAAACTTTGCCAAACATACCAGCTAAGAATCTGACTCACTGCCACCAAACTATGACAGAATTCAGAGCAATTACCACACTTCTGCACAGAACAGGAAGAAAGGGGCAGGGGGGAAATCATTTCAACTCTTCTAACATTTCATCTAAATTAGTACAGCACAGCAACCCTCAAACTGTTCTGGTCAAGTACTGCAGCCCTCAGGGCAACTGGAAGAGCAATGGTAGCAATTATACAGCCATGCTCACAGCTACCTCAGCAATGAGGCAGGAAAACCAGGCAAACTAAACCAACAGAGACAAGCCTGAAATCTCTGCCTTCCTTGCTTTTTTTGCTTTGGTTCAGACATAGCAATCTGAAGCAAATGTATTTGCAAATAACCCCATCTGTTAGAAGCATGCATGCCAACAGCATACCTTCACAGCTGGCAAGACAAAGAGCGATGGCCAAGAAAAACTACAAAAACAGAAGTTAAAAAAAACCTGAAGAAACAAAGTAGAGATGACAGAGCTGAAACAACCATTCTCTTAAGACTGAAAAGAGTTATTTTCCAAATGTCTGCAGAATCACATGATTTTGGCTTCCTTCTGCTTTTGCAGATCTTTTAGCTTCCTACCTAGCAAAGGCTATGCTAGCCCTTCCCTTCACCTTCACATAATTATCCACCACAGCACTCCCACTCATAGAGCTGTAAATGTCAGCACACTTAGTACAGTTTAAATACCCTAAGTTTGTCTACATGGAGAAGTTTGTCAGGAATAAATGCTACATGGTAAAGATGAAGTTTCTTGACTGCCAACAAAGCAGCTGGTTGCTGCTGCCTAAGATCCTGCCAAACTTCCACAGATCACTTCTTACTATTCTCATCTGATGCTCTATTCTGCAGGTGGCAACCAGTGTAGGACCACATTACAAATTGCGACATGAAAATAATGTAGGTTAAAAATAACCAGAAGATAAAAGTATGAAGTGGGCTACTTTTAAAATTTCAGTTATTCAGAATAAAGAGTAGTCCTGCAGTATGCACTTGTAACTGGCACAACATAGACCAGCAGCAAATTACAGAGCACTACAGGGCGGAGAAACAGTAATTACAGCAGCTTCTTTGTGAGCTTTGCCACCAAAGTCAAGACACCGAGCAGATGTACTAGTCACTAATTTCTAGCACAGGTAACTTACAGTATGTTTTATGATACAGCTGTGCCAAGCTGACAGCTGCTACCAGGGTGATCTGTTCACCATCACGTGCCCCTTCCACTCCCCTTATGCTAACACTGTTAAGCTTGCAAAATGACGTATAACAAACAGGACAGCAAAAAACAGTTGGCAAAAAACGACTCTACCAATGGAAATTTTATTTTTTTTCATTAGCTTTCTCACTCAAAAGCAGGAAAGTAGGCCGAGTGAACAATGCTTCTTGACAGTGGCCTGTAGTTAGATCCTCCTACCCAGCTACCAAAGCTGCCCCTCCATCTGCAGTCAGAAGGCTGAGCAGCAATCAGGAGCACAGACAGAAGGCACAGTTTCATTTCACTGAGGGAAGCAGCAGACTGTGTCACTCTGTGTACTTTCCCCAGCCTCACGCTCCCACTGCTTCCAAGAACTGCACTGAGCTGTGAGCCACTTCCAGGAGCCACTTCAACTAAGAGCTGAACAGGGAGAGAGCAGGAGCACCTACTCCAGACCCAGCCACCTGCCCTGCCCTGTCTTTAAGCAGCCACAGTGAAGCTGCACTCCAGGAGACATCAGTTCAAAACAACTGGTGCAAATTAATCCCCCTGGTTAACCTTTTCTAGCCTCTTTCATTTATTAAGTACATTCTTCTGGGATCCTAGTTTTGAACTTGGAGAATGCATCTCCTGGACTTTTAAGAAGTCTGAAAACAGATGTTTGCCCTGTTCACTGAAAATCTCTGAGGTCAAAAAAGTTAATTCTGTGGCTAAAAAGCAGTGACCATCTATAATTTCTTTTTTGGGGTATGAGGAGGGTGAAGAAGTTGGGTTAAGAAAGAGAAGCTCATGTTGCCACATCAGCAGTGCAATTTTCAAGAGGATGGAAAAAAAACCCAAAAAATCTAACAACAGTCTTAACAAATTTTAGGGCAATGTGTTCAAACATATTGGGCAAATACATATGCTGTACTCAGCTGACCTTTTCCACATGGCAAGACAACTGTTTAAATAAGGTCTGGGGAGTGGGGAGGCACAGCAAAATCTTGCTTTTACTTCATCAACTTAGCCTTAGAATCAAATGGACTCATATTTAAAAAAAAAATCCATTCTGTTTTGTCTTACCATCCCAGTTACTTTTTTTTTATTAAAGTCAGGTAACCCAGAGCTATTCAGATAGCTTGTAAATTACAAGACGAACAAAAATCTTTTTTTGCCTTTTCTCATATAAAAGAATAACCAAACCAAGCTGTTTTAATAGCTACCAAAAGAGAGTCAGAAATATTTTTCAAGACTACTCAGACATTGACTAATGTGAGGACAGAGCTTTTATGCCCCCACTTTCCTTCAGCCTCCCAACTGCTCATTCTCATCCTTGTGCAACCCTTCAACATGGCAACACAACAACCTGCTCAGGGTAAACAGCAGCCAGGTGGAAAGACAGGCCAGGGTGGTTTGAAGTCAGATCTGTTCCTCAGTGTTCCCTACATAGCCTCCACAAGCATTTTCTGTGTGGAGCAACTTGGGGTGCTAGAACCAGTTAAATTAGTTTAGACTACATCTGTTCAAATAAAATCTAAACTAGTTTAAAAACAAGCTTGAGAGCAACGAAGTGGAAACAATGCCTTCATAGGTGATGTCCAGTCATCGCTATCAGGAGTACTATTGTCAAAATTCCATTACAACCTTATACTTGACAAATGAATCTGGCTCATTTATAATCTTAAGAGTAAAAAGTTGGTATATACACTCAATATTTTCCCCTTAACTGATAAAAGCTATTTTATTTCTTATGTTTATGTGCTAGAAGGCAGAGTGCTCCTCATCGAAACTAGTCTTTCTTTTGGCAGATGACTCAAAAAACAAAAAATAAATACTGGGAAAAAAACAAAGTGCTAATACCCTCAGCACATTACTATGAACATATCCTGCTAGCAATTTGACTTTCTACATCTAGGAACTCTTAAGAGTGACTCAAACTAGTTTTACCTGTAGCACTGGGAAGTCTCGAAGACTACAAAAGTCAGGGTTTAAAAGTTACCAAAGACAAGCAAGAATCTAAATACCACTCTTTACCACAGAGGTAACACCACAAATACCACAAATAACTGCACTTCTTGTTTCAACTCCCCTCCCAAAACCACCACAAAAATAAGAAAAGCAATTCTATTGCATACTTACTCCCAGTGACTGCCAAACACAGCGCAATGCATTTAATCCATCCTGCTTTTTGTAACTTCCACCTCAGTAAGTGGACCCAAGCCAAAGAATGTTTTATAAATACCCTATCAAAAAGAGAAGGCAAAAGGTCTTCTTGACTGCAAGTAAGACACCAGGTTATAGATGCCTGTTAATCAAGCAAAGCACTAAATTAAATTTCTTGGTCAAAGCATGAGCACATTCTTTGAGTGACTGTGATGCCATGCTGTGTTGAAAGCCAAAGACAAGTCTCTTGTCACCTCTGCAGCTGGGAAAGAGACACATACACAGAGTTTTATGCCCTAAGAGGCATGGTAGGAAATAATTTTCCTGTAGAAAAAGAAATTTCCTGTGGTTTAAATATGATCACACGTCATTGAGGAATTAATTTATAGTTTGATTAAGTCAGGAATCAGGAAACAACTTTTCCTACATAAAGCACACATATGGCACAGAACCAGCATAACTGGAGTGATAAATCTGTATCCATTTTTCCTACACTAGTCAAGAACTTAGATAACTTTGTGACCCTAAATTACAGCACACAACCTGTAAACCTTGAATCTTAGCAATGCTAAGATGTGGTACTTGACAAAAGGCTTGCAAGAAGTCTTGAGAAAGGAAATTGTGCAAGTTGGTTTCACCTGCCTGCATCAAATAAAACCAGCGCTTTTCAGCCTCTTATCTGACATAAAAAGGAGATGACAGGTTGAAGGTGTAAGATTCACCTTGGAAAATATCTTGCATCATTGTGAAACCCAAAGCTTGGCTGTTTGACTTGATTTTTTTATCACTTCATTTAACAGAAAAAAACTAGATCACAAAGCTATAGTAATAGAGAAGGTAATGAGACTCATAAAATATTCTCTTCCACAATTCCACATTCTGCATTAATTATTTTCTGTTCTGTTTTATTTTTGTCCTATGACCGAACCTTGGCAGACTGATATGCAGTCAGGATGTACATATATAGCATGGAACTCCCAAGAGCATTTAAATCCATGCCACAATACTGAAGAGCTGAAAATAAAAGTCAATGCCACACATGATTCCAGGAATCCTCCCAATCACAATGGGGGAATTAGGATCTTAAACAAACTTTTATTTGCAATTCATAAAACTAAGTCCTCTATGAAAATGTGCCATTAGAAAGAAGAGGGGAAGTAACAACAATTCTTGAATCAGCTTTCTTTTCACCCTGAAATATTTTCTAATAATTTCATTAGAACAGCCATTATTTCTTATAATTTTATGTAAGCAGATGCTTACATTTCAGTGACTTTTTCAACAGTATATACAATTACATCTTCTGATGACTATTGTTTATTTCACAGCCAGTGAAATTTAACTGGCTTCAGATGCTAAATATGAACAAGAAGGGGAAGAAATAGGTGATGACATCCAGAGGAAACAGTAGCCACTTGCCAAAAACCTATGGAAAGTCACATCTGTTACAGTAATAGGTGCTGTAATGAAAAAATATACTTAAAAGTTAAAGAGATTTTAAGGTAGAAAAGTAATTGACTGGATTTCACCCTGTGGACTAATCCTGCTATGCCCTGGATTACCTACTTGCTCACCTTAGCCTGGTGTCCCATGGCTGGAACATCCCACTGGACTACAAACCTGTTTCTGACACAACACCCATACTGTCTGCATAAATATGGGAGAAAAAAAAGAAAAAGGAGTAGTAAACACTAGCAAAATGTGTCATTCACTCCCTTTCCCCTCCCCGAGGTGTAAGGCACAAGTATACATACATTAACAAGATACAGAGCAAGTATACATGAACAGACCTAAAGACTCCACCGGTCTTAAAGCATGCTAGATTAACATATTCATCCCTTTAAACACCCACTGTTAATATGTCATTTGGGATGATGCATTTTCCCGGACAAAGGCCGTTGGGGCTGATCTATCTATGCAGGATGCCCTCTACAAAGACCAATACAGAATACCAAGTAGTATATAAACATCAGCAGCTAAATTTAGAGAGCAAAAACATCACCCATTGAATACTGATTAGACTGAAATGCTATCAAGACAATAGAAAAAAGAAACCTGCAGAATGATGGCTTCAGAGGTGTGGATTCAAAAATAAAAATAGCACATCTCTGAACATATAGATACATCCATACAAGTATTTTTGTTTATTTAAACAAAGACCTACTCCAGAACCCTGCTCTGCAAGATTAGAAGAGACTAAATCGACTTTGGAATCTAATGCAAAAAATTAGATGTGGTAAACATGGGCATTTCCAAATCAGGACTTCAAAGGAAAGTCTTAGCCTACATTTTTAGCATAACAATGCCCAAGAGACTTTTCTCTAGTCTTAAGAACCAAGCCTGCTAAAGCCATGTTTTACTTGGTCACATCCTTCTGCCACCCAGAAAATTACAGAGGTCCTCCTGCCAACTTTATCTTCACATGATGATTTCCCTAAGCAGGGATTTTTTTTTTTTTCTGTCAATTTTAACTTATCTGGTGAAAAGTGAACATATTAGCCAGAAATTAGAACTACAAATATAGAAGTCTATTTATCATGAAGATTAAATAAATGTTCAAAGAAAGGTTTCAATGCCTCCCCTCACCTTACAAAGAAAAAAAACCCAAAAACCCAACCAACCAATAAAAAATACAAAAACAAAAGCCCCAAAAAAAGCTACAAGCAATCCCTTGCCTTTCTTCCTTTCTTCTCCAGAACCAGCAAACACAATTTCTGTGCATACAAGTATTTAGGCAGTGTAAATTCCACATGGGCTTACACATTCCCACCTAGCTGGCAAAAGGTCCAGTCTCTTTTCCATACAGGGGGGATATAATCTTCCATTGGCAAGGGAGGAAGACATCTGACATCCCTCCTCTAGTCCAAACCTTAGTGTTTGGATTTGCCTTAGTTTACCCAAGCATAAAGAGTCAAATTTCGCGCAGCACTTTCTATCAAGGACAGTAGGTACACAGCACAATTCATCATCATGGAAAACACAATCAACTGAGGCAGTATCTGCTGTTCACTTACTGCCTAAGCAACAGTTTCAACAAGTAAACACAAATGAAACACACAACATGATGGATGGCTGTATCACAGAAAAAAAGCCCCAAAACACCAATTAAATTTGCAAATAATTAAACACGCTGCACACAGCACATTTTTCCCACCTAGCCTGCTGCAGGAGAAAACCTTTCACGTGCTCACAGGGCAGGCAGCCCCACACGGACCGAGCCGACACCTGCTGCAGCGGCGCCGCTCCCTCAGCGGCCCCGCTCCCGCCGCTCCGGCCCGCGCGGCCCCGCGCGCTCTCCGCCGCCCCGCGCACGTGCGCAGCCGCCGCCGCCCCGTCCCGCGGCGCGGGCAGCGCGAGCGGGAGCCGCGGCCCCGCCCCATTACGTCATCGCTCCGGCCGCGCACCTGATCCCCGGCAGGTCGCGCCTTAAAGGGGCCGCTGCGCCTCAGCCCCGCTCCTGTAGGAGCCGGCTTCCCCCGCGGGGCACGCCGGGCCGCCCCACGGCTTCCAGCGCCTCTCCGCCACCTCCCGGCACCGCCGAGACACCCTTCAGCCGCGCCCTGCCCTCGCACGCCCGCAGCCCTCCTCCCCGGAAAGAACTTCCCAGGGTGCCGAATATGGAAATCATTTGGGCGACCAAACCGCTCACCTGGTGGATTTTAGCAACACACATCAAATCCTTTCCCGTTCTTTCCACAGCTCTTTTTAAGAGGCGGCCGTGGCCATAGTAGGATGTGCCTCTCTGATTCTTCCTATCCAAGAATCCAAATTGCGACAGTTGCTAAGAACTTGGAAGGCCACAGCTTTCCTCTTTTATCCTAGAACCACAATATCAGTCTGCCCATCGGTAAAGTACAGCTTGACCATTCCCAGCATCATGTTCGCAATCAGACACAGAACGAGAACTGCTGTATTTCTGCCAGAAGAAACCAGCTGATGTAACATGGTACAAAACTGATAACCACTTAGTTTGTATCATCAACAAACAAGACACTCAAAACGCAATTGGGGCAAATCAGACTTATCACTATCCTCTTCCCTAATCAAAATCAATTGTCCTCTTACCCTGCTCAGTGATCCTCTGTACTAAGGAAATTTGCTGGAGGACAAAAGACCTTTAAATCAGTATCTGCATCACTTCAACTCAAGACAGGCAAATAACATGAAATGGGGAAGAGACGATAATGAAATGGAAGATACGAATACTAAAAGTTCAAACCCCAAATTTGAACAGAAAATGGCAGTTTCTATACTGTCATCCTTCTTATTTCTATCTACCCACATCTATTTATATCCTATTAATATCTAATCCATACAGAAAAATACTATTCTTACAGAAAATATTTCACTGTCACCTAAACCTCAAAGAGGTTGCTGGGAATCTCAAGGTGCAGTCACATTTTGAATTCTCTCACTGCTGTTATCAACCACCAGTCTAGACAGACTAGCAGGATTAACCATCATGTCTTCCAACTTTCAGGGCAACTTCATGCAAATGAATTCATCTCTGTCTGCTCCAATTCCTGATTTGTAAAATGGACAAATGACACTATCCTAATTCTCATGCATGTTCCCAGGGATAGTTCCTCCTTGTAGATATCAAAGATGAAGTAATAATAGAGCACAGTGTCACTCATCCTCCAACTACTATCAAAAAGCTTTTATTTAACCTTCTACAGCTGTTTCTAAATAATTATTTGAATCTGCAAAATTTCCCCTTTTTCTTTGTTTCTGTGTATGGGTTCCATCATCAATTACACCAGCACTCATCAAAAACTGTGCTGGCCATTGAAAGTGCAGCATTCAGAAAAGAGGAGAGACAATTCTGGTGTGCATATGGGAACAGGCTGAATTGTACTTCAACAAAATATATTATAACCTCATACATAAGCTTTTGCTTCTTGCTTTGTTAATAAGGAAATACCATAAATATATACATAATCTGATACTTCAATTCCATTCAACTCTTGTTTTCCCTTAAAGAGATTACGGCTCCCCCTTCCCATGACATTTGCAGGCACCCAGATGTCCAAAAACATTTTATGTTTAGACTCCTTTCTTTCCTCCACCCCCATTTCCCTGAGTACTTATAAAATCTGTGTTTCTGCTTTAGTGAGCTTAGTTGCCTAAGATTACTATACTAAATAATCCGGACTATTTTCCAGAAAATGATGAATGTGATACGGCATGTTTTCTAAAATAGAATTCCACTTTCATACTAATCTCAGATTGCATGTGGACAGAAGTTATACAATCTTATTTTATTTAGGTGCTTAAAAAAAAAAGTAAATGCTTAATGCTTCTACAACTAAGGCACCTCATCCCCTGCACTCCCTAGGCTATTATTTAAATGTGAAAATTTTTTGCTTTTTTATCTTTCATTCTAAGGTGAGAAAGTGTGTGGAACAATCAAAACAGTTATACTACACTATAATTAAAAAACTCTACTTATTGTCATAAGCTAGGCCTCCAGTTCATTAGTGCTAGTTTCAGTTCAGCACCTCATTTGCTAAAATTTTAGTGGCAAACACGTAGTGGCATTTTATTTTAAAGTATATTCAGAACAGACTTAATTATTGATAACAATAAATGTGGAATTTAAATACACTTAAGTACACTTTTCCCTAAATAAAAGTAGTTTTAATCAGTTTAAAATGTCACATTAAAAAAAATCCCTTGTTTGATTGTTATCCATCCTGTTTGGTGTCTTTTTGATCACTGAGCTCCCACCCTTAGAGAGATGTCTGTGCAACTTCAGTTGGAGCCTGGAAGTCAGCTCTTCACAGCTGACAGATTGACTATTGTCTGCAACATGTTTGCAGTGCTATTGCTTATCCAGACTATTGTGTTGCCTTCCTGTTGCCTTCCTCTAGAACTATTAAATTAAACCAACATATTTACACATATTACCATCCAACACAGCTATCCCACTCACAGTGTTGAATAAGCAAGACTTAGTTGAATAAGTAAAATTACAGCTCAGTTCTGTCTTGCACAGTGAAATCATGACAAAATCACTTCTGGACTTTATTTTACGTATGGAACATAAAATAAACATTGGATTTTTGCCCACATTTCAGTAGCTTATATAAATTCACAGTACTTTTAGTCCTCTAAATAAATTGATGTCACTTAGGACCATTTAGCTACTAAGTTTCTACTGTAACAAGAATTTCATTTACTTCTGTTGCAACAAGATAATTCAAATCCACTTTACAGTGAAAGGGACTGCAGCTGTCTCACTAAATTTCAGGTTTGGGTTTGACTCTGCTACAGAGTCTTCATAACACCACACTTTATGCTTATAAATAAAGCTTCTATTATGCTTTTTAATGTTATCCTACAAAGAGACAGACAAATACTAGGCACTAAGACATCCAATAGCCTAATCCAGCATTCCACAATGAGCAGCATTCTTCCTCCACCAAATAAAGCAAAGTAATTTTTGTTGGCCTAAAGTTACTTATCTTCATTAAGTCAAGCACAGAAACTACAACATGATGCAACATAAACAGTAGGTAAGACAGGTCTGTGCTTCCTCAGTAGATTTGCAAATGCAGCTAAACAAGGAACTCCAGTTCCAGAAACCTACATTATTTAAGGCATATACATTCCAAGTCTAGGAAAAAATAAAGCCATGAGTTTTCTGATCTACTATGGCTTTCAAAAACAATAGATAAGATACAACATGAAATTATCCATTGATAAGCAGCCATTTGCTGCTGTAAATTTCATTCCAACCATGCAAGGGAAAAGCAGCTGTAGTGCCCTAACCTCGGGCACTGGCATCAGCTCAGCTCCCAGCTCAGCAGCATCACAGCACTCCTAAACCCCAGGCCTTCTTAAGTACATCATTTGAATCCCACCAAATGCTGGTTTGGCCTCCTACACCCAGTACTTAGAGCTGGTTGATGAGGCTGCAACATCCTGCAAGTTCCGTACTACAGCATCTCTTTATTACACATTCCTCCTACGTAGCAGTCTTACCCTCCAGTTCCAGTGGCAGATGCTATTGGCATTCTCTCTGAGGCTTAGTATTTGGGGCATATTTTTCAAAGATTATTTTATCACTAAGTCTTCATGGACAATAACTGTCTTACTTTGCATTCCACTACAGTAAGGGTCCTCCTATTTATTCCTAGTATCGATATCACCTACTAGATTCATACAACTAACTCTACATTTTCTACTTTAAAGCAAGAGTTTCTGGCTCTGTTGGTTAAAAATAATACCATTAAAATGTGGCCAGAGGTTGAAAAAGCACCAACTTGTGAGTTTTCCACATAGATTTGTCTGGAAATTTGAAAGCTTATTATCAATATTTAAAAAATCAATGTCAACAGTAACTTTTCTTGCAGACAATATGAACACAAACCTAGGAAGGCAAGGTATGTGATGCAGTAAAAATAAGAGAATTTACAGCACTTAGCCCAAATTCTCTATGTGATGGAGAAGCAAAATAGTAGCAGAGGAGAGAGAGAGAGGGGTTCAAATGATCACCTCAAAACCAAAACAAATATTTTCAAGTCACCCTGATCCTTTGTGTAACATGCAAAAACCTCCACCTCTTAAAAGCTCCAGTGTCTCCCTGCAGGACGCTGAACTCCTACTGCTTCCATACCAGACTGTGTGTAAAGACTGCCCATGGGAGAAAGGAAGGGAAATAGTAGGCATTGAATGGAGCTTTAATAAGTTATTAGAGATAAGGAATACTGAAATGCTGGTATTTCCTTCACATTTAATTTAACAAGAAGCTCCATTAAAAACTGCTTGGAGCTGTGACAAATTCCATTCTCAGGCGCAAAATTCAGGTTTGGCTGGCTACACTGTACACAGGCTGTTGGCTTTGACTCACAAAACCTCTCTGAGCAAACAGAAACTAAAAATGCTAAGTAAGGTAATTTCCAACTGCAATGATTAAAGACACATATTCCAGGGTATAACAATGCAAATACAGACTCGAAGTATACTAACAACATATGTTACACCCCCAGGTAACTGAAGCTGTATTCATTTCTTAGTGGAGAAACAGACAATGGAAACTGAGAAAGATTTTATAAACAAAACAATCACCAACAGTACACTCCTTGTTTTCATAGCCTAATAATATGTTCAGTACCCAGAGTACTGGAGAAACAACTGAAGTCATTATGAAAATGAGAAAGAAATAAAAGTTAACTACTGACAGGCTTGTTAAGGGCCCTTGAAAAGGAAAAAAGAGCTGAAAATCTTGTGTGGTACAACTCTTACTTGCATAGTGAGATACCAACAAAAAAAAGATGAGGCTACTGAGTTAGAGGCTGTTAGAACTCAAAGGACTGTCAATATGGAGACTGATTACATCACAATTTTGTCAAGTGGATACTGTCACAGGGTAAATTGTATCCACGTACAAAGTGTTAATTTTTTACTCAGTAACATTCCAAAAGGCTATATGTACCGTTCATCAATGAAAATAACGATGTTGTTCAAAAAACAGCTAAATAAAATTCTTGAGAAGAAAGAACAGTCAGCTGTCTCAGCAGCCAGTCCTTTGTTCATGATGAGACCTAAGCTACGGTTTTTGTAACATTTTAAGATCGCTCATCTTTCCTTTTTTCTCATAGATGGGCTTTATACCAAACAACTTCCTACCTTCCTGAAATTGCCTACCACATACACACAAAATTATGCCTTCTGGTTCTCTTTTTGGCACTTGCACACTCACTCCTCTCCCCAGTTCAAATTATTTCAGTCTTTCCAATTAGGCCTCATTTTCTAGACCTCAAATTATTTGATTACTCTTCTCCCAAACTCTGCTCAGGTGAACTCTATTTCCTTAGGGCATTTGCCCTTGTGAGATGCAACACTTCAAGAGAGGACTTACCCATAGATTAAAAAAAAAAAAAAAAAAAAAAAAAAAAAAAGATTGTTCTGTATCTTTTTATCCCTCCTCGTATAACATTTGGCCTTTTACATCAGAAATTCTGGAGAATTATAATCTAACTACTTGTTCCCTACAGTCTAATTGTGTATTCATGATTTCTGTTAAGTGTAGAACTTCAATCTGTCACTATTTATCTCCTAAGATTTTTTTAAATTTCTCAAAATAATTTGGTGTTCATAAAATTGTGTCATATATATATATTCCCTCCAAGTTCTAGGGGCATTTTTAGTGAATCAATTTTGTAAGCACACTCTCTATTCTATCATCAAGGTCATTAACAAGAAGATTGAAATGAAGCAGAATGAGTACAGACCCAACAGACCGTGGCAGATCCGGATTCAATACAACCATTTCATTCTGACAGACGATCATTAGTAACCACCTACTAGGCACAGTCATCCACCAAGTCTTGCTCCTACTCTACAAGAGTTTCTTTCAGGTCACATTTCTTCCCTTGTTTGCAATATTATAGCAAGAGAACTCTACCAGAGAACTCACTAACATGAAAAATACTAACAGTCACACTTTTCCTGTCAATTTGCTGGCCTTATTGTCATGTTACAGAAGTAACTGTAAGGACTGTTAAGACTGGCAGGACTATTTACTCTTCCTAAATTCATCATACTTGTGCCTCACGTTCCTGTTGTCTCCCTGAGGCTTATGCTTTCTGCAAGAATTTGTTCAAAATGTGGAAGACAGGATACAGGAAATTATAGACCTTTCCTCTCTTTACCCACCCTCTTTACATTTTCAAGCGTTAAAGCATCTCAAAGGGCAGCCAGCTGTACTGAGATAGCTTCCATCACTTTTTTTTTTCCTTAACCAGTCAAAGGACGCATGTCATCAGGATCCAGCCTAATAAATAACCTACCGCAGTAGGTTTTGCATACTAAAAAGTATGTGTTGTATTTCCTCCTTGTGCTAACTGCTGCTCATTTATACTCCTCTTAAGGGTATTTTCATAGTTCTTACTTCTAGTCCATCTTACAAAACTGTGCTGCCTATGAAGAGCCATGGCTCTGTGGCTGCAGGGAGGGCACTGCGGTGAGTGCAGCTCAGAGGGCAGCGATGCTCCAGGGCTGCCCCGGGCTCTGCAGCCCCTGGGAAGGTCAGGACGGGGCTCTGCAGAAGGAAGGGACACTTCCCACTGGGGTGGCCACCCCTAGTGCAATGCCAACACAGCAGAGCCGCACTGAGACAGGAACAGAACCAGAGCTCGGCAATCCACTTAGCAATCACACCAGCAAGGGAGAACAATTACCAGATCGTTTGCAGCATATTAGCGTCGTTTCTGTGTCCATTATGAAATCTGTCTCTACAGCCAGCCGGGCAGACGGAGCTGGGTTGGATGGGACACACACACAGTACTTTGTTCACAAAATTCATGCATATACACTGAAAAAGAGATTGCAGATTAAAAAAAAAAAAACAAACAGGATTAAGCCTGACACAAATGATCCTGCAGATACGATGGCTCTCACAGTGTTGATAGCACAGCACACAAACCCAACAACCCTTTTGTACATTCCTACATTGTTGCACTATTACTTTTAAAACGTTAGTAACTTGCTGTCCTTGCCCAAAATTAAACTGCATAATAATACCCTTATTATAGTACATGTACATGTGGCATGTACTATATTAATGTAAATATTTCATTACATTATTTCAACATAGTAACAAAGAACAGGAAGAAAAAAGTTTAAAATACATGAGTTAAAGATAACTAATTCCTATGTTTTCTTAAGCATATTGTAGGTTATTCACCATGTACCCAAACTGTTTATTTCCTTTTCACAAGAATTATACAATGATTACATAAAACTCAAAAACTGCTCATTATCTTTCGTGTACAGTAAGCATACTCATAGCCTTCTGGCCCTTCCTTTCATTGAAGTTTAATCTTCCCAAAAATATCAGAGACTAAAAGAAGTAAGATAGTGTAATACAATTGTAAAATAATAAAAATACTTAGGATGCAAAAGTACCTACAAAACTAATTAGTTCCCCTAAGATTATCCAAAATTAATCTGACACATTATATAATTTTATGGCAATACTTTATAAAACAGCAGAGCAAAGTCTAACAAGTTTAACATTAGAACAAAAATAATAAAAATACTATTTGTGTAGGTGAATGTAGCAAATGAATGCTTAGCTGTTGGGAAATATCTAACTTTTTTTCATTAAAAGTGCAAAACCAAATGTTTTTGAAGGGGAAAAAATACCTGACATGCATGCTTTATCCCTGACAGAAGGAAAAGGCTAAAACACTGATTTATCACGACTTAACAGGATACTGACCACCAGCTAACCTGCATTAATCGACTAATGCATTTCTAGTCCAATTACCCTGAGAAGCAAAACAACTTAGTATAAACCACTAGTGAATTAACTATATATATTCTCAGTGAAATCTCAGACAACATAACAAAAGAAAACTTACACCGAAACTGGTCAGTCACTAATTTACATCTTACCATATCTTTTCCTGATGAGATAAAGTAATTTACAAGGACAAATATTCAGGTTTCAACTGGTGGGATTTTGGAGAAGGATTTGTTTGTTTGCTTATTTGCTTTTTTACTATAGGCACGCTAAAGGGTTAATGTTTGGAAGGTAGTAAAAATGTTACAAATTATATTAATCTTGAACACTAATATTAATCACTAATCACAACTAAATCACCAATGAGATAACAATTTGAAGTGGGCTGGCATTCAGTATATTTTGCAACAGATATTACATACTAACTGATTTTTCTTTTACATGAAGTAGATTGATTACTAGTTCCCATAACAATTATTTCATCTCAAAGATCAAGAAATTAATGTGTTTAGGAAAATGTTCATAATAAGAGGCACATCTCCTTGCAGACTTTGTACTACTGCCTCATATATGCAACAGATATTGACAGAAAAAAAATCACATTGATGCAGCCTCCTAATATTACCTTTAAACTTGGAAAGAAGTAAGAACTCTCTCCTATTTAGTTCACTGTCTGATACATGATAGTATGTGAATGTAACACATCTGCTCTATTCACATGCACACTGGAATTCAGTACAAACACATATTTAGTTTAATAATTCTTTTAACATAATTTGAACAGTTAGTACAGTCTGTATTTACAATGCTTGTTTATGGTTGGTTTTAGCTGCAAGTTCAGTTGCATCCTTTCTATATGGTCAGGACCCATAACAAGAAATAATTACTGCTGATTACTGTCCAGAGAAAGCCTGTTCTGTGAAGGTGATCTCGGTAATGAAATCCAATTTTTGTCTCTTGTGTATAGATATGTACTTGTACAAGTTACACTACCAAAAACATTTGCTAACTCAAAAGATTTCATTGTAATGTTTCATTATGCTACTTCACATATCCTCCAAGAATTTCCACCCCAGTAGAATGTAACAGATTTTAGAACTATTTCTGTAAGAAGACAGACAGTTCAAGATCTGGTTCCTCTTCTCACTGAACTGGGAATGTGACAGCACCGGAACAGCCAGAACACCCAAATTTTATTCTGAGTTCTACACTAACATCTTCTGACAAGCCAAGCCTCTGTGCCCATCAATTCTGGCTACTTCTGATACGATGCCAAAGTTAATTTTGTTGAAATATCTGCATTGAAAGTCTCCAAACAGAATTCAAGTAAAAAAGAAAAGCTAAAAAACATGTCCAGAACTGAGTTTTTCAAATTAATTTGAATTTTCAAACAGTAAAAAGAATTCTGCCTGCTTATGTAGCAAAGACAAGAAATAAATCTTCAACCCCTTGCTTGTCAGAGGAAGCCTCATTTGTGGACATCCCTCACAAGCAGCAAAGGAGTGGTGCCATATAAAGCAGCTGACCCTGACTACAACACATGCATCACCATGCCTGGGGAACAGCTATGTACAATTTGACAGGGAAGGCTGGAATGGATGCTGATGCAATAAGTACTGAGTAGAAACTAATGCAGGCCCAGTTCTCATTCCTCTGAAATGTTAACTGTCATCATCTTTTCCACAGTACCAGCCCACCAACAGTTACTATTTGAATGAATAAGCTAAACCTAAAGACAGTATTGAAGCAAAAGAAATTGTGCATACTCCTTTCCTAAGTATTTACCAGTCCACCAACCTCCTCTCCTTTTTATATGCTTCCCCTATGATAGATGAACAGCTTTGCAACTTAAAAACTGGCTGCAAAACCTGCAATGAGCAAACTCAGTATTAAGGCTCACAAATGTCTGAAATCAAAACACCTAACTCAAGTTCTTCTGAATTTTCCTATTCTAATTCTCCTTACTGCAAAGGATACAGAAGAGCTGAGTAAGCAAGTGATGTCACTGCACTTTACAAAAGAGGTAGAAATTGCATAAAGTGTAAAGATGCAATGCACATCAATTGATTTCCCAATTACTTACATAATAGATATTGTTGCTTTTTGTTATTATATCTTGCAAATTTACACCATTTTAAACATGCATTCTAATACTTTGCCTAGCAATTCTACTTAATTATCTACTAGGCAGAATTATATTTCTAATTAAAACATAACCAAACATGCAAGGAAGTGACATATAAAATTTATGTATGTCATTCATAACACAAAGCTTTCAGTGTTGGTATCCTGGCTGTATCCCGAAATCCAAGAGTACCAGTAAACATATCTTCCTGTTATACCATTCAATAGGAATAAAAAGCTTACAAGGCTGTAATTTAAACAATCTAAGAAAGCAGGGCTGATTCCAGTTGTAAATACATCTGAAATTCCAGTCATGGGTTGCTGCCTAAGGCAGCAACAGCCACTGAAATCACAGAAATTCCCTCCTGGTAGAAACTTCTGTCTGCAAGAAAGAGGCTACTCTAGTTGTGGAAGCAGAACTGACATCATTAAAGAGGAGACAATCCTGCTATACATTATCTTACTCTAAATTCCAAATAATTTTGGCAGCACCAGTATGCATTTAAAAAATCTTAGTGAAACAGAGGAAATATTTCCCTAACAACCCTTTTAAAGAATCTCCAAAACAATTCTGCCCTGAAAATACATGAAATGTTTCCTCCAGCACAGGTTTCTTTATAAAAATGTCAAGTGGATTTTTGGCAGCGATATTTTTCCTACTTCAACTTTCAATTTTCAAAACCATAATTTTGAAGATCTCAATCTGCAAATGGGCTAAGTTGTGACATTAAGTCCAGGTAAGTTTAAAGGAGGCACTGGATTTGGCTTTGCATTTCCCAAAGAACATGGAGATGGATAGACAAACACACACACGTGCTTCATCCTCTGTCACCAAATTCAGAAACCAAGATATTTAAGTGAATGCCTTTGAGGCAAAAAACATTATTTTCCTGCTCTAAAGTCAGCTGGATAATTATACCCCGCAAGTAGTGCTAAACACTTGAAGGAACTACTAAGTAATTAGACTTTGCAGGTGTGCCATTTATTTTGTAAAGTCCAAACAGGAGAAAAAAGTTGACACAAACACCTCTGTGACCATTAGCTTTTTTGGGAAGTTCTGACTAATATAAAAAGTTACAAGTGTCCAAAGTTACAAGTGTTTCAAAAGCCAGAATTCCTGTGATTGGCTTTGTCTAGACTTCTCTATGTAGCGTTACATTAATATTATTATGTTTCTCTCAGATTAATAATAAAATCCTTTGTGAAAGCTGATTGGAAAACCACAAAAAATACCTACATACCAGCTACTGTTGCAAACACACTTTTTGTTCAAGGAGTGAACATTGTGCTACTTTTTCTATTTCTTCTGAGGAGGTAAACTGCTTATGAGAGGAAGAGTTAAGGACAGCATTATCAAGGATAGCACTAGTAATTAAGAGTCTTCATGCTGTCCTGAGTTAGGCTAGCCAGGGATAATAACATAAAAATGCTGGCCTTTATTAAAAGAGACTGAGGGTTTAATAAATTCAAGAATTTTTCCACAACCTCTTTAGAGCAGCCCAGAGTTGGCCTTCACTATTTCTTAACGGATTCAAAATCATGATCACTGCTTCTCATTTATGTGGAATATTATCAGTCGATGGAAAATTCCTTTGGTAAGCAGCCAAGGCAACTTCTCCCCACCCTGACAAAGAAAAAATAAACATATTTAAAAACCCACACAAACCAAACCGGTTGATATTAATAAAAAGGGGGAGAATTGAACGTCCTTTGTTTCATTTGACACCATTTTCCTCTATATTCAGTAGCTGTTTGGATTTTTATTTTTTTAAGAAAAAAGAATGTTGGCAGAATTAAAACTGTGTGACTACAAACCTAAATAATGGGAGTGGGCAGAGGTAGAAAAATTCAAACACTAATTTATGTGCTAAAATTCTATTTATTGCCTATAGTCATCATGTGGGAGGACAGATATCAGATCATTATTGGGGAAAGTAAGGGGCAAGATATTTTTTAACTGTTTTTCAGTTTGTACCACCTGTATGCAGTCCAAAACAAGCAGCTGGATCTCACTTTGGCATTCACACCAGAAAGCAATGCCATCACCTCTTTCTGTGGAAGTGATCTGGCAAAGCAGACCGGCAATGCAGAACATCCCCGCGCAGCACCAGCAGCTCTGCTGGGGCGGGCAGGCCCGCAACCTGGAGATCTCCTTACAAACATGCACATGAAAATCAACTATTTGATCCTCATCCCACACCAATAGATAACACTAGAATCAAAAGTGGGTATTTAAAACAAAAGTGACCCGATTAAAGTCTAGGACCAGTTTTATTAAAAGAATATTACTATTAGATAGAGAAATAAGACTTCTTCCTCCCCGTTGTAACTTAAATCAGGCATTAACTTCTTCATAAAACGCTATTAGTTATACTTATAGGCATAAATTATGAATGTGTCTATATTTTTCCTGTCTTATGACAACTCCAACTCTGAAGACAGGATCCTATGAAAAAGGATTTTTCATAGTCTCAAAAAAAAATCTCCCAAAGAGATTAGTTTTTAAATCTAAATGCATCTTTCATGTCTTATCAAAGAATCAAAAGTAACTGACAATGTTATTCTTGAAAAACATTTATGCAGTTCAGTCTGCTCAACAGCTGACAGCAATTTAACAAAATTTCTTTTTGGCCTTCTTCTTTGTTTATATGAGTAACAAAAGAAAAAAAAAAAGGAAACCAAACACATTTAGTCATTTAGTTGCAGCAACTATCTCAGCAACAGGCACATTATACAATGCCTCAGTGACTTCCTGCTTAGGAACCCTACTAAACTCTTCTGAAATTCTGTCTGTTTTATTAGAAGAAAAAATATGCTGGCTCCCTTGCTCTAATTCTTCTTGCCTGCATAATATCCAAGTTACGCTATGTCCTACTCACAATTAGAACTTGTTCTGAATATTATATAATGTCTGAGAATCATCTATTTCTTGTACAAAAATTAATGTTTGTTTAGTCAAGGTCCTGCATAATTTATTAAAATTTAGAACAAAGAATTTCATCGTTTGGTTAAGTCCTCTTAGGAAAATGGCTTAATCTAGACTAAATCTTCACAGAAATATTCTTTAAGGCAGGAGTTAATCTGTCCACAGCCACAGCTGCTTATCAAGACAGTTGAACAGCAATTTGCTGCACTCCCTTTCCCCCTGAGCTGGTGCCTCCAATTCTCCAGTCTCATGTGATGCCATTCTTACCAAAGGAATTTATTGAACACTTCAAATGAACAGCTCACGCAATTAGGAAGAAAGAATGCTGAAAATGAGTGTGATCAACAAGTACATCAGAGCCACAGAATAACTGAGGCTAGAAAGGATGCCAGAGGAGGTTTATCACCTAACCTCACACCGAAAGCATGACTAAGAGGTCAGATCAGGTGGCTCTGGGCTTCATCCAGTTGGGACTTAAAATCCTCTAGGGATGTAGACTGGATTGCCTCTCATTCAAATGCACAGCTGTCAATAGAGTGAGGAAAAATATCTTCCTTACCACCAGTCAGAACCTTTCCTATTTTAATTTATGCCCATAAATTGATAACAGACGTCACGTGCTTCCCAAGGAAAGTTCCTATGTCATATTTATGTGTGATTTCCACAAACCAAATGAGAACATTAGTTTGACTGGACAAGTGAAGACATTTTTATGTCCTATTTAAAGCAGAGACATATTGGCAATCCCATATCAGCTCAACAGGCTGGCATTACACAGAAGGAGTGAAAATTTAGTATGCAGAAAACAAGAAAATGCCACTGAGAATTCTTAGAATTCACCTCAAGAACAGTATTTCAATTGTTTTATTGAAGTAATAATCTCAAGTGTTGCTTTGCAGAATAATCCTGAAAAATAAGATTTTCCCAGTACTGTTGCTTTTGTCTAGAAATGTTTCTGCAGCTATGCCATCAGAAAAAGCAACTTCAATTTGAAAACGTCCCTCTCTATCCCTGAGCCTGAAAAATTCTCTGTTCTAGTGGAGATAACAAGACTCTACCATCTTCTGCCTGTGGTTGCTGTTGGTTCCTACCAGGCAACAATCAAATACAGTGGAATTGCCCAGCTACCTTTCCAGGCTGCAGCTGCAATATCAGACAAACAGACAGAGGAGAATCCATCACATGCAGACAGTGAACAGAGGAAAATATAATGGGTAGTGGTAAATATCTTCATTTATGTGATAATTATACAGCTGACTATCACTGCTACAATTATTAACAACAGACTGTTTGAATAAATACATTACTAAATATTAAACTGCCTTTCTATCTCTCCCAAAAATGAAGAGCCCTTAAAGAAAACACATTTGCACAACAGAAGATATTTCTTAAAAGACAGCTATTTCTGGGTCTTAAACCCAGCTAGGTTTTGTTAACATTCCTTCTCCATCCTCTCCTGAAGCAATGCATTTTAAGAGATATATCTAAAGCAAAGTTTTGAAAAGCTTCCCTGAAAAATCTGTGCAAGTTTTCTGTCTTCAAGAATTTAAACAAATTAGGAATATCATAAAAACACCACTTAAATGAAAACTGCAATATTGCCAAATTCACACCACAGCATTTTTTCCTAATTCACTTTGAGAAAAATAAATAAATCTCTATTTAAAATCTATCAAGCATCCGTAGTCAAAGAACCCTAAAGTTTTTGCTGGCAGCGCCTTTTTTTAACATACTTCAAAAGTATTTACATCAACTCGCCAGATATCATCTGTTACAAGTACTGCATGGATTGTTGTGGTAAGGGTCCAAAACAGACATCAGAGAGAGTGCTGCAGTTTACTATCCCAATGTTTATGAAGTTTTGCTGTCTATTCATTAGCACACTTCAGATACAGCATAATGAAAAAGTTTTAAAGAACAGGAAGAGTAAAAAAAAAAAAAAAAAAAAATCAACCTTTTTTTTCCCCTTTTATTTTCCCTTCCCTTCCCCTACACCATGACCTATTTTCTTGAATAAAATGCAGATCTACTGAGGACATTAACCTGTTTCCATGTCACAGTAACAGCCCATGTATCAACATGCTGAGATGCATTAGCTGTTGTTTATTGATCCATTTATAAGTTCACTGTACTGGGAATAAAAACTGGAGGATTATAAAGTCTTTTGCTATCCTCTGCTTTGTGACACACTTTACTGATTAACTATTTCCCAGAACACATTTATTTCCATGTTTTGTGGAAATACTTACAGAACATTCCTCCTCTTCAAACAGTCTCCCACATCTGAATCACTCTTACATATTTTTAGTCCATTCATTATTTTCAAAATTCAAAACGTAATAAACTACATATCATTTTTTTAATTAAATCATATTAATTACATCCACCAAACAATATCTACTACAAATACTGATTGACAAGTATGAGAAATAAACAAGCAGCTAGGATAAAAAAAATAAAGCTAATTTCCCCTTGATTCCCTGCAGGCTTCTCATATGTGAACTGTTCCCACCATACACAGGACATGCAGCATGTACCTCTGCATAAATTTTGGTGAGCCAAAGTGTTCCATAAGAAAAGCATTCTAGCCAAGACACTAACATGTGGCCATTGGTTATGACAGTTCATCCTACCTGCTTCTACCTTTGAACCAGTAGTTACTGCTTATTTGTAAAGCACACATTCAAACCTGCTCTTTTGTGCTGCTTTATGGCACTAAATAGTTTATACCATCTAGCAAGTTTGACTACATTCTAAAAACAGGAATCCACAATAAACCCACATTCACTGCTTCAATTTATATAGGATGGGAAAGCAGCTGAAGTTTAACTGCCTGGATTTTCAGAGTTGTAAAAGACAAAAGGGAAAAGCAATTCCAAAAGCCAGACTACTACCCTTCAAATTCAAGGACTGCATGCTTGATCAAAAGCACACATCAAATCAATTATGGCAGAATGTAAAAAGACAGATTTTATTGCAAAATTATTAAAAGATCACCAAGGTTCATGTTCTGTCACACTTTTACAGACAACCACAATTCAATGAAATCTTATCTGCATTAAAAAAAAACCCAAAACCACAAAACAAAAACAAAACAAAAACACCCAAAGGAAAAAAAAAGTATAGTTTCAGGCTTGGAGAGATATCTGAAAGAGGAAACATTCATAAATTGTATCTATGACTTTTAAAACCCTAATTTCTAGAATTCTCAAAAACCCCCAAGGATTGAGATATTTTGCTTTCAACAATAGAACCCTTAGAAGATGAGTTCAGTGCCATCAAAGGAGTGGGGGGAAAATTACAAAAGAGATACAGCTCATGTCCTGTCTACTAGAAATTGCTATGCAAAAAGAAAAATACTGCCCCAAGAGAGATGCTCTAGCTGATACTCTCTAGAGGGAGAAAACAAATTGCACCAAGGATACACCACACAGCATAATCATATGCCTTGTTTCACTAGTAACTTGGCAGTAATTTTTTTTTTTTGTTGCCCACAGAAGCATATGACCAAAACAGGTTTTCTACCAATACCTTTTGAATCAGTTGGCCAATTTTCAACATTTTGAAATAAAACCCCCAGAGATCTCTAAAATAACTTATGTTCCTCTAAACCACATGAAAATTAATGGTCGGGGAGTGGAAAAAAACCTAATTTGTTCTCATAGTGAGGGGACAGTAGGAAATTCACCTCTTTATACTTGATTTGGCAGCAGATCAATCCATACAGAAACACTTGATATGAAGTCGAATGAGATTAAGGATTGGAGGAAAAGGGATAAGGAGATAAAAAGACAATCCAAATACATACAAATGTTAATTTTATTATTTCTGTAGCTCACAAAAACTGTAACTTGTAGACAGTAACTTAATAGCTTTAGAAACTAAGAATCACTTGCCCAAGTATTTACATTTGTTGACCTCCTCCTGCTCACTAGGTTGCCTAGGAACACCTTACCTCAGAATGAATGGAAAAATAGTTTATGAGCCCATCTGGACATTTCAAATACTTTTAAATCTATTTTATGAAATCCATGCAAATGGTTTTCCATTATGCTTTTTTACAGCATTAAAGATACTCAATGAAGAAAAAAATTAGAGGAGTAATAAAGATAATATACTTTGAAAAGGCTTTCATAGATAAATACCAACTTGGATACAACATGCAGAAGTGTTGGTGGGATGACTCAGATCCTAATGATATTTTATTTAAGTTCATTTTCTTAGCAATAGCCTGACATTGTTAATAACTCCCAGTAGGCTACTTAGAGCTGTAGATTCATTTTCCCATTAATGGCAGCAAAAGGTTCTTTGTTAATGGTTTTAGGATAATGCTGGGTTTTGCCATATGGTTGGATTTCTATGAGGGTTTCTCATGAAAAGCCAGAGAGTGTAAGAAATTGTTACTATATTTAACTGCAGTGTCCTCACACGCACAGCAGACAACTGGAATGGACACTGTTCTAACATTTACAAGTGCAAATGATGCTCAATATTTACTGCATGTTCTGTTTAAGAGGACTACAGGGACCTTAAACAAGAGAACATATGGATAGATCAGAGGATTCGTAAAACAATACTGAGCTTTTCACCTCTAGGTCATTGGCTCAAATCTAAACTGGTCGGTAATGAAGGCAAGCTATTATCATCTGACAGCCCTGGTCTCTGCAAATTGATTTGTCAGGCTCAGTCCTGCTCTCATCAAACTCAAAATTCAAAATGTCAATTTGCATTTCTGAAAACAACCCCAGCAACATAAGAAAAAAATGAACAAACAGAAGTAATCTCTTCCTCCTCAGATACCATCTCCAGACCAAAGCCTCTGGAGAGTGCCAGAGGAACAGTGCAAATTATAGCACTACTATAGCACTAGCACAATGCATCATTCTGTGGATAAAGGTTATTTCTGACTCTCAGATACCCAATTGTACAAGTATAAAGCTTTCAGAGGTTTCATTAATAAAGAAAAGACAAGAAAGAAGAGACCAATATGCAGATCTTAAAGCTGAAACTTCACAGTCCTGCTTAAAGATCTCCTCATATACGTTGTTCAAAGGTGTGTTTCTTAAGGTTGAAAATTTTGAAGAAAATGGTTACAGTACTCTATAAAAAGAATACCAAATTTAGTTTCCATGTTGTTATGATGTCTTTGTAGTCAAAATGTTTAAACACCACTTGTAACAGCAACAATGTATTCTATTACTTGAAGCTTTAATTCAGAAATGGATTTATTTACAAGTTATCATGAATAATACTAAAGAAGCCATATTTTTACAGTATTTCTTCAAAATCATGTTAGACAGAAAAAGCACAGATAATGTCATAACAGTATATAATTTTCCACATGCTTTCATAATTTGAACAAAAATGGTCTTAAACCTCAAAACCACATCCAGCCCATTCCTTTGCCTTTTACTAGCTTGGGAGCAATCACAAGAAACACTCAGCAGGTACCACAGTCCTCCATTTTACTAAGCAATCACTGCTACAGGACTGAATAGACACACCAACTTTTAATACAGTGCCTTTAAGATCACCTTTACATCACAAACTTACGGCACTAGACAACAAAATCTACTCAAAGTTTTACACTCTATGAACATGAAATATTACTCCTAATATTTGAGACTACAACGGAATACATACAACTCACAAATCTTGGGAAGTATCAAAAAAGTAAGAGCCTCTTGCAGGTTCCTTGGTTTTAACTAAGGTGCTGATAAACTGAAGTTTTTCCTTCCTTTTTCAATAACTCCAGATATAAAACACTGTAACTGTAGGAAAGGCCCAACAGGTTAACTTGCCAGCTGAATGACTGTACATAGGTTCTGCAAGCTGAGTAACTGAGCTGTATACAGCCTATTCCTATAAAACCAGAGTAGCACAGCCCAGCCATATCCTAGTCTGGCCAAACATTAGACCCACAGTGTCCCATGGACAGTGGCTGGTGACATGCACCCAAACCCAACCTTCCCCTGTCCCAGAACAAGAAACCCCATGCATCAAGTGACATAACAGAAAAAGAGAAGAAATGAACTGCACACTAAATTGTATGTCAAGAGACACAATAAGACTGACTACACTGTGTCGTTTGTCTCAGAAAGTGTCCAGCCTACACCAGGAGATGGCTCCTCCCAGCAGTCTCACACACAGAGCATAAGCCTAGGCAATGGGGCTGCCTAAATATGAAGGGAAGAAGGCAAAATCCTAAAGACTATGGATTGCCTATTACTTAACTTGCAATTAACAGGACCAATAGAGGGATCCAAGCAAGCCAATCCAAATTCTTTGACAGTCAGTAATAAAATTTCATGCTGTTCCTCTCTGCCATCAAGCACTGCATATCTTTTCTAGGGAATGACCTTCAGTGACAGAATATAAAAATGTTTTGGAATTGTGCCTGTAGCCACCATTGACAGAAAATAAAGAAATTTAAAAGCAAACAAGAAGTATTTCAGAGAACAAATTAAAACAGTTTGAATATATGTCTGTGGAACATATGTTAGAAAACTGAAGGATGTGTAAGGTATTCAGAAGGCTGCATGAGAAAAAATGAAAATACTAATAAGCTCTACAGGTATCAACAGGTATGTTAATTATAAAACAGTTTTGTTGGTTCTGAAGTTAGGTAAGCAGATTAAAAAAAAGAAAAAACAAAAACAAACAATAGCTGTGACATTTTATTATTCTTTCATCCTCTTACCTCATTTTTTTTTTATATCATCTGTTGCAATTTACACAGTTGGACCAAAAGAGATTCTGGACAGGCACAACTGTTTTTTACAGAGATATGTTAATAGAGTCCTCAAAGTAAATGAGCCTCTCAAGGTAACAAACTTTTTGAAGCTCCACAAACTGGGAAATAAACACACTTTCTCTTCTATGTACTGTCCATGAAAACTCGCCTAAGAAGGCTTAATCCCTAATAACATCTCCAAGACTAGACAGAGAAGGATTTAAATTCCCATTATCCTTTTTAACAAACTTGTGACTACAGTCTCAAAATAGACACTTAACCCAAAACTGAGAGAAGAACTGGCATATATCTTACCTGCAATGCCTGAAAGAAATGAACTGAAATGTTTTACAGCTGCTTCCAAAACATCTAAATTCTCTGGGATAACTGTAAATTTATAAATGCAAATTTGTAAATTTGTAAATGCACCAGACAAATCTGGCACACCCTTACTCCTCACTGCACCCCAAGAACATAAAGACTTCATAGGTGACATTACCAGGTGAGAAGAAAACAAACAAGCAAAAAATAAAGCTTCTATTTAATCCAGTCTGAATGACATGCAGCATGCTTGATTAGATATAGTTTTGATTAGGTGATGGAATAGAACTTACAGACTATCCTATCTAATTTAACTGTTACTATTCCTATCACTTCCTAAATGAGAACAGATTTCAAGAGGCTGACAAATATTTTTCAGCCCATAATACATTATTTTAATTATTTTTAAAAGCTGTCATATTCAAGTCGTGTTACCTCACCAGTTGAGTTCTCAGCACAGCAGTACTTTCCCTCACTCTTGAAGGAAACACAAGACTATCTGTGCTGCTGCTGTTTTCCAAATCTGCTACTCAGTGTCAAGTATATTGCAGCACAAAATCTTTCCGTTGGAGATTTTTTTTCGAGTCTGGAAAGTAGCACAAGCTTAGATAATTTTTTTTTCGGTACACACGTCTTTCTTTCAGGCTGCATGAGAAATACACAGCTATTTTCCCTCCCTCTTCATACGCATCTTTTTTCCATGATTAAAACCTTCAGAATTTGTTCTGAAATCTGAAAAGCTTTTGGAATTTTTTTAACACACGATCAGCCATTACAATAACCACAAGAAGTTCACGTAGCTGAAAGACCAGAAAGCCATTGTGCCTGCAACTTTTTGAAAGCAGAGGGTGTATATTGTTATGGTTTCTATTTATGGCTGTAATCCTCATGAATGTCCACTTATAATCTTTCTACTCAAAGAAAGATTTTAAGAGAACTCCGACTCCGGCAAAGCAAAGAGCTTCTGCTTTCTTTTAAAAGAGGGGTGGAAAAAGCACATGGTTTTAACTACCTTAGACCAACACAGTCAATTAAATACTGAGGAGGTTCTGCTAACCAACAGCAGCTCCCATGCAAGTTTAACTTTTGACGGCAGCGATCACGCCTCGGTTATTAACCAAGATAATACAACATCCCTTATTATTTCAAAGACCCCCGCTAATAAAATACCTTTTTAGCCTCTAGCATTCTCTTTTTCTCGTACCTGCTACTCCTTCTCTCTTCTGCGGGCGTGCAGGGCAGAAGGGCCTTTCACGCCCAGCCCCGCCGGAGGTCGGGCCGAGATTGGGGCCCGGCTGAGTCCCGCACGGACCCCGCTGCGGCCCGACCGAAGCGGGCGGGGGCTGCGCCACAGCGCAGGGCGGGGGTCGCCACCGGCGAGGCTCCGGGCGCACGGTCGAGCAGCAAGTGAACAGCTGGGTCTGGCCGCGGCTCCTCCTGAGCGGACGGGACGGGACGGGACGGGACGGGACGGGAGGAGAGGAATACCCCGCACTCCGGCAGCGGCTTCAGTCCCCACCTGTCCCCGCGCGCGGGTCCCGCCGGGCGCGCTCATCCCCCGCTGCCATAGCTACGGGCAGCCGCGCCGCCCGCCTCTCGCGAGAGCCGCCATCTTCCCGCGAGAGCCGCGGGCTGCGCCGGCGGCGGGCGCCTCCTCTGGCGAGAGGGCTGAGGGAGCGCGGGGCGGGGCGGCGGCGCTGCTGCTGCTGCTGCTGCAGGGGCGCGGCTCTGCCTGCCGGGGCACGGCTCTGCCGGCCGGGAAACACCTCGGGGTTGCCCACAGCTGCAAAACCTGGGCAGTGCTCGCTGCCGTGAAATGGCTGGAGGAAACAGACACATTCGTGTCCAGTAAAAGTTTGCTTGTAGTTCATGTGAGCTGAGTTGGCTGACAGGGTAGAGCCGAGACATGGGGTGTTCAACACCGTGCATACTTCAGGTGTGAATTAGACCATCTCAGGATGAGGGAAAATTGAGTAAGATATTTTAGAAATTTGTAGTGTGATTTTCTGAATTCTAGGCAATATGTGAAATTATTATAAATCTCGTATTCCCTGAACTGTGTCAACTGTACATTGGAATCTCTGATTTTCCTGTCACCAGTGCAGACTGATGGTGATATTAACTCTGGTGTAATAGTTCTCTTGGTGATACCCAAGAAACACTTTTCAAGCCCACTGAAATAAATAGGTGTTTCCCTATGAATTCAGGACCATGTATGTAGAGATAATCTGAGGATAACTGCGGCGACCACCATTTCCATGACCAGTTGGTACCTCAGTGCCACATGGATAAACAACAATAGTAATTACTCAGACAGAAATATGAAGACATGAGGGTTAATACATTTTCTTTTCTGCTCTTTTATTTCCAGTGTTCCCAGCATCTGAGAGATACAGCTTTTGTAACAAATCTTAGAGAAGTGCCACCACCTCTGTAAGTGTACAGGAAGTTCTTTCTATTTAATTGCTGAGCCCACTTTTACATAAGAGAAGTGAGTTGATGCATAGTGTTCTGTATCTAAAAGATGTCTGCCAGAATTTGCAGCTTCTGATAATTCAGGTATCCTGGTAGTGGTGTTCCAGATGCACAGAGTGTGCCTGGGGGTCTGGGACTGTTGTTTGTTCTGCTTACAGCAAACAAAACATAGAGTCTGTGAATATATGTCTGCAATAGTGTTCATGCTGCTGTTAATATGGCATTTCTAACACCTCTAAGAATAAGTTTGTGCATTTGGGAGAATATTTGTTTACTTGTGTCTTCCCATCCCATTTCAGTCTTTTGCTTTGGGAATCTAACCAACCATAGTGGAAAAAAGAGCAAATGAGGAAGGCCTCAAGCCTCTCTTAGGGACCAAAGATAATTAAGAGGAGCAGTTAGAGAGAGAGTAGATATAATGAAGCCCTGAATATGTGCTAGCTTCAGGCCCATAAAAGTATGGCTGTTTTTGTAATAGACTATGGAACTAATTGCATGTCTGAGCCAGCACTGTGGGGTTTGACTGAAGCACTCCTCAGTGTAATTGAATTTGTGTAGCATCTGTGAGCAGGGGGGGTCCTGTGCCACAGGGCCCATAGGGTGTCCTTAGGCAGGCCAGCAGAAAGTTGCTCGTTTGTTTGTCCCTCCTTCCAGGGACCACTTTGTTTTCCCTGCAGTGAACGATGTACTATGGGATTGTTGCTTCAAGCAGGAACTTCTCCCAGTAAGAGCACAAAGTCCACAGAGTCCTTGTTTACCCTTTTGTGTAGAGGGATGTTTTGGAGCAGGAGTGCAGCATTGCTTAGTGGCCAGCTTTTTCACTGCTCTTTGTGTCCTCCTTGTATGCCTTTCTTCTCCCTAGCTGCAAATGCAGGAACCTGGAGTTAAACAATGATGTCTGAGCCTGGGAAGAGTTGAGACCTTTGTCAGCCTTCAGTAGTACAATTACACTGTCTCTGTCTGAATGTCTAGAAAATATTTGTTCCCAGTAAGCCCTGTTACAAGAACCAAGAGGAATAACTATTTTGATTTGGCACCTGAAGAACTTATTACCATAAATTAATCTCATCTTGTGCATTTATTTGTTCACTGGATTTTTGAAAGGCAAATGTTTGTTTTCATTCTGGCTTGAGCTATACCTAACTTCTTCTGCTCCAATTTTTTTAAAGGGTAGTCTGCAAATTTATTTGTATCAGTTCTCTCTGACAGTATTTCAGATGATATTTTGTTTAAATTAAAAACAAACTTTTAGAATTAAAACTCTTTGTACAAAACATTTTGTGTTTCTTTTATTGTTCATCAAAAGATCAAAATAAACACACAAAAAAGAACCCTGCAGGTTTTCTTAAAAATAGTTGGACAATATGCATTAAAAGTTTTGATGTAAATAATGTTTCTAAAAAGTATAATTGAAAATCAAAGTAATAGTTTATATTTGAGAATTTGTTTATTAAGCTGACTGAAGTTTAGATTGCATTTTAAAAGCACTGCTTCAGGGTTGTTTATGTAGTTCTCTTCCCTTTACTGCGTGTCTTAATTAACACAAAATATATCTGAGCAAGTACTTGCACTCCTTAAAGCTTCATGTAGGTTGTACTGCAAGCAGAAGATGATCATCAGAGAGATAACACCTACTGTGTGCTAAATACTTAGAGAGAAAGAACATAAAGGCACTGCTACTTAATTACATTCGCTGAAGAGACTTTTACTGGTAGATATATTATTATAATTATTTTAATTAAGAATGTTTCAAATTCCACATACTCTCAATTCACAAAACTTTTAGAGTTCCATCAAATCTATGTAATCTTGCTCCTGTGTCTGCCTGCAAGTTCTTCTTGGTTATCTGTGGCCCCAGTCAGGCACATCTGCAAGACAGAATAGGCAACTTGTCTAAATTAGTTTATAACCTGCAATTTGGCCATAGATGAGATTGCATGTAAATGTCTCAATGTGCTCTGAGCCAGTAGGATGGCTTGAAAACTTGTGACACTGAATCTAGAGAGATTCTTGCGTGTGCAGCAGTGGCCCCTGTAAATTCCCAGAGTGATGTCGGCAGCATTGCTGTGCCAGGGGGCAGTCCCTTGGAAGGAGGATGTTTTCCAGATGATCACACCTGTAGCAGCCTTCTGTGGAAGAGAACACATACTTGCAGACAAGCTAGTTAAGGGGAAAAAAACCTCAGTGCAGTGAATGTTCAAGCCTTGTACCACAAAACTGTACTTCCCATGGAGGGAAGTACTCTGCTCCATAACAGAAATACCATAGGCTGTCTGGTGCCTGCCATGTTGTAGTAAGAAAAATGAATACATTTTATATATTCACAGTATGATTAAAAAAAAAAAGTCAAAAAGACAAAGCACATATTCTTTTAACAGCCTGAAACTCTCCCAGATCTTATTTCAGAGAGAGTAAGTCTGATGCCAAAGCCATCTTTTCTAAGTGATCTGTCAATGATCTGTCAAACTGTTCCCTTTGATTAGGGAATACATTGCAGTCAAATGGAAACTTTTCTGCACAACACAGAAAATCATGTTAACTGTGCTACTGCCTGTCGAATATTTATGCAATCAGCTATAACTTCAGGCAAAGTTTTAAAACATCTGAGACCATATTTCTGGATAATATGATTGAGATTTTTTTAAATGCTTTTTTAAAATGTGGCCACTATTTTTTAATGCATTTTTAACATAGCTTGGATTCTTTATGATAGAATTTGTCTTCATGAGAGAAACATTTCAAAACTTGGAAACTGTAAAATAATATTATTAGAAATGACAGTGTAAATAACTAAAAATGTGAGAGCATTTTGTTTTGAATGAAAGATCTGAATGTCATAAAATTCTCTGCAATCCATTTTTCAAGGGTGAGCCCCTCCCTATTAAATGCATTTTCAGCTGTTGTTCCATAAGCTTAATATCCAGTATATCCTATATAAGGGAACTGTAGCCTTTTCAAGAAGATGAACTCAATAATTTGTTCTTTTTTATCTATAACTATGATGATGCTGCTTAAAAGCACTTGACTTTTTGTTCTGTAGCTTCTACTATGTGAAAGAAAATCCACTGTAATTAAATCTAATAAAATCCTCTAATTCCCAATATAAACAATTCTCTGACATAGACAATTGCTCTGAGTCTACATCAGAGCCCAAGGAAAACAAAGAACAGGAGGCTGTTTCTTACTTCTTTTTAAATATTTGATCATTATGGACAAAGTTCTACCCTGATTAACAGTAGCTGAAAGCCTTACTCAAAGTAATTATTTTTGAAACAGAATCTGAATTACTGGTTTTTCTCTCACTTGTAATGTTACTTTGCATGATGACTAAACTAGCATGTAATTTAGGCTGTGTAAACAACAAGACAATAGTTGTCTGAACTGTTCTACAACATGTAGTGTTGTATTTCTCATTTTGTACTAGAAACAAAAGCACATAAATCCTGCTTGACAGGATTTGAGATTGCAAGTGCACTGCAAAAGAAGAGCTATGTGCCTTATTAAGCAAATGTACCAAAACTGATGAAACAGCTTACAAGTATGAATCATAGGAATATTGTTAATACATTTCAGTGATGCAGTACTAATTCCAAGGACATTGCAATGTCTGTCTCCATTTAGGGTTTGTGTTAATGGAGTGTGTTGACAAAACCCCTTATCCAACTGTATATTGTGAACCAGACAGAGCTTTGGGTACATGCCCAGCCCTTTAGCTACCTGCAGGATCATGCTGCTTTCCTCGTACCTGGGAGCTTTGAGACTACACCACCAGAGAGCACTGTGCTATTTCTGCATGTCTTCCTTACCTGTCTCTGTGTGTTTAAGGACCTATTTTATTCAGTCTTTTTTCCTGTGATACAGTAGAACTCAAGTGGTTGTTGTGATTCTACTGAAATTCCCAAACATTTTGCTTTTGTTGTCCTGTGTGCACCCTGTGTGCAGCCCTTCCTTGACCTAACCTCATCTGGGACCTTCACCCCACTTATGGCCCAGAAATCTCTTTTAAGCTCAGACCCACTCCTGGGGTCCTTTGTGTGAGTGATGTTGTTCAGGTGCTGGCCTGCACTCTTGAGTCCTGGGTGGACCTGAGACCTGTGCTGTGATTGTCTGGGGCAACCCCTTCTCAGAGCAGCCAGTCCTCTCTGCACCTTGGCATTCCTTAACTGGCCCATGACCTGGAATACCTGCTGCTGAAAATAGATTGTGACACGTGGCTACCTATCTTGTTTCTGCTATTCCTGACGTATTTACCAGGAAAGCATAATGTATTCCACTTAAAAAAAAAACCAAAAGAAAAAAACCAAAAAAAACCCCAAAAGAAAACGTAATTCTATATTGCAGTAGGATAAAATCTGTGTAAGAAAAGGGGAGGCAATATTTTGCTTAATGTCACCTTTTTTTCTCTGAAATTTCCTCTGACTTTCTGAATTCCTAGCTTTGTCATTGCGGACTGAGTTCTTGTATTAAAGTACTTTTGAACTGAAAAAGAAATTCATCCTCCTTAATTACAATGCAATTGAAAAGCTAGATTGATTTGAAATATTGGAAAACAGCAACCTTATCTCCAACCAGTGCTCAAACAGAGCTTTTTCATTTTTGTTGAAATGTTCTCCAGACCAAAGTAGCACCTAAATATTTTTAAGTTTAGTCACAGAACTGAGTTATGGATACCTCTTAATAATATAATAGGATATATAATAAATGTTCTTTAGCCATTGCTAAAGACCATTTAGCAATGCTTATTATTAGCATAATTTTAAAGACATCTCACAGTAGCCCTGGCAGTAGCTTTATAGAGGCATGTAATAAAGACAACCACATAACTATCCCAAGAGAATAAAAATCAAATACATGGTTGCAGGAATTCCTAGACAAGGAGGAAAAGCTCCTAAATTAAAAGTACTTCACTGGAAGCTGTCCCCAAGAATAAACTGTTCAGCCCTGCTTACAGGAGGAAATGTTGAGGTACCAGAACAGAATTCCAAACCAGTCTCCAAGCAGGAATTCTTTAGTGGTTTTCCACAGTGCCTGCCTTTCTTCCTATTTGTGTGGCATTGCTGAAACTGCTGCAAGAAATGGAATAGACTTTCATGGTGTGTATTTGAATAAGTAATGCACTGTGGTAGGTGTGAAATTAGCTCTGTTGTTATTAAAGCATTTGTTTTCTTGCTCTGTCACTATGGGTTAGCCATCTTACTTGGGTGTGCCTCTGTTGCTTCCCAACCTATTAACTTTATGTTCACTGTAAAAAAAAGAAGAGAAAAAAAAGAACCAAAAAACTGCTTAAGCTGTCACTTTGTTTATACTCTGGACAACTGGGGGATCTTAGCTGGCAGTGAAATACTTTAAGCTGTTTGTTTTGCTGACAGGCTGACTTGCTATTTCATTTCTGATGTTGTTCTAATTTCCTCTCAAAGTCATCATCCTTCCCCATCACTTTGGCAGTATTTTTCCAAGCTACCTGGATGTATATAAATCTATGACCATCCCTGTAAGTCCTTGATCTTTCCTCCCAGGATAATAGTCTCATTGTGAGATTGAAACTTTTGTTTCAATTTGCTAATCGCCAAATTCTTTCAGTAGCACTTTTTAAAGAGAAAACACAAAAGCTGTTTTTCATCTTGGTGTTTTATTTTTTGTTAACACATGACAAAACAGGTTTATTATCAATCAGACAGGCAGCATGCAGCATTGCTAAACACAAAAACACTTCCTTAGTCTTGGCCTCTTATGTGCTGGTGAATAAAAAGCTCCTTTTCCTCAAACTGTGTCTGATTTAGATTAGCAGTACAGTGAAGAGAAGTTTAGAACCTGCTTGGGACTTGTCTTGGCTACAGGTAAAAGAAAGAAAGAGCTGACAGAGCAAGAGTTGCACTTTTCCTCCTTACTATCAACTTGCATATAGAAAGGGCTGAGAAAAAAAGGGGAAGGTCTTGGCAGTGGGGATTTACAACTCTTCTGTTTCACCACTCATTGGCACATTGACCGTAGTCTGGTACTCTGAGAAGTCTCCTGAAGGCATCCATGGTATTGGGGTTCTGTTGAAGGAGGGTCTTTTGCTGAAATTTTGATTATATATCATGAGAGATTCTGGGAGCAAAGGGCAGATATCAAACTGAGGCACTTTGAAGGTCATCCGTTTGGCTGCTTTTTCAAAACCCCCATAAGGCATGGCAGTCCTGGCATAGGGGAATACATGGAGTTAGCAAACAGAGCACAGGTAAACAACAGGATTTATAAAATAAATAGTCAAAGTTATCAAGATTCTAAATTGTGCTACTCTTGCAGTTGGCCAACAAATCCTTCATGAGAACATAGATGTACCCATTGCCCATGTACTAAAAGTTATGTAAACACATACATATGCTGCTGTGCACTTCCTTCACCCTTGTTGCACCAATCTCCATCAAACCATACACCTTTCACACCTGTTAGTTTTCTGTACATGTAGCAGGCAGAGGCTGCATTATTGCAGAAATGAACAGGATGTGGGTTTGTTCTTGGTACTGATGACCTGAGGCTGTGGAGGTGGGTGGCAAAATTGTTGCTGTCCTAGAAATATTTGTAAAACTTTCAATGCTTATCATAAACAGCAGAAACAGCCTGATTTGTATATGAAGTGCTGTGAAATCTATGGCTGCTGATCATAAGTATTTTTCATGACCTCTTGAACTTCGAAGGGTTTCAGTAAAAAACAGTGGCAAGTTACATCTCCTGGTCAAATGGGGAGAGAAAGAGAGGCAAATAAGATTAAAGTCCTCTTATCCAACTGCATTGGTTTTCTGTGCATAATCTGAATTAAAATCTCTAGGTCATAATGTATTTTGTCTTTGTAGTCTTCCAAACATTTCATCCACTGGAGACTGTTCTAAGCAAAATGAAGTGCAGCTAAAACTTATTTACAGGAGGGCTATGATCAGCATTATTGTGTTTTCTCTTGCTAAATAAACTGCATTGAATATCTAAGAGGACTTACCGGTTAAAAGACTTGTAGTGGGGGAAATCAGCTTTGGGGCTGTATGACAGTAAGTCCGTGGAGAACTGGCTTTTGTCCTCAGGGCTGATACCCATCGCTCGTTCCCAAGGGGAAATATAAGTTTTAAATATAGTAACTTTTTTGCCTCCTGACTTCCCATCTGTAAACAGAGGAAGGTAAAGCAGTCTAGTTAGATGGCACTCTTAACTGCATTGTGCTACTATGTCCTGCTGCTGAAGTTGAAGCACCAGCTTTGTTTCCATATTCTGTAACTTCTACATCAATACAAGCTTTTATGGTTAGATTTCTGTTTTGCAAAGATGATCGTACATCACTTCTGTTCTTATCCACAAAAGCAGATAGTACCACAGTCTAAGAGCCACTCATCCAGGAATTTGCATTAAAGCATGTATTTGGAATTTTTCATTCTTCTTTTTGCTGTCAGATCATAGCAGACATGACCTGGCATTTTCTTTGTGATTACATGAACAGATATTCACATTTTTCCCCTTCTGAACTGGGATGTTAGAGATAAGTCTGTCTCAATCACCTCAGGATGGCTAAAAGCAGTTTGCAAATATTATGTGGTATCTCGCTTGAAGTTAAAATCCTATCAGTGACTAAAGCTGCACTTTGTTGTAAACTCAGACACTTGATTGCTAGAAATTTTAGATTAGCTTCTAGCTGCTCCATTAAGCAAATGAGTTTAGACAAGGGATTTCATTCTGCCTTTCCCTTCCCTCTCCTCCCCTTCCCTTCCCTAGCTGTGTATAATACCACCTCGCTAGTAAGAACATAAGTTTTGTATTGATATGTAGCACACTTATAATATTTTCATCCTTCATAAACCTTAAAACCCCTGAGCAATGATATCTGCTTAGCTTGATTAGGGCAGATGAGAATAACAGATTAGTGGAGAGAGACATTCTGGTGCTTTCTTGGTGCTACATTTTGTGTAGAAAACAAATCCTTATGAAGTAAGTGGCAAAGAATGAACATTATTATCTGAATCTTTCTTCTTTATCTCCTTTGTCTGTCTTGCTTATTGCAAACCATGCCAAGTCCTGGGGTTCCCTGCTTTCAAAGAATTGCAGACATTTACAAGAATCTTTTTTTAATTTAAAAAAAGCCCTAGAAAACAACTACTCCCCTCTTTTTTGTGTGAAGTATTTAAACTAAGCAGTTTACCAGCAAATTGATTGCTAGAGTTGAAACAAAAGCAGCTGGGATCTGTCTCTGCAGTGAAAGCTATAGGATGATATTAATCCTCCTTCTCCCTGCACACACGATAACAATGAAGAAAAGTCTCCTGTAAGAAAACTATAAGAGTCTCTACAGATTGCTTTTTCACAGGAAATGTAAAAGCTGATTTTGATATAAAATGCACATTATTCCAGAATGTAAATGAAAATACTTGCATTTTACAAGATTTTACAATTACAAATCCATTGGTTACTCAAGGCAGTTATTCCTGGTTCCCGAGCAAATTTGATTTTTTTTTTTTTTTTTTAATCTATAGGGACTGTTAAAGTGATGATTACATCTGCTGACTCTCATACTAGGTATTTGTTTCTAGAGATTTCTGGCCAAACTAAACAGAGGATAAAATCAGGCAAAGACTAAATTGAATTAAAACTATTTTTACTCATAAAGATATTGCCTCAGTGGCCCAGTGGTGGTTACCAGATAACTTTTAGAAATATTGCTGCTCCTTTCTGAAGATTATCAAAAAAGTGTTCTTTTTTTTAGGTAGAAGCTTTGATTTGAAATCAGGGCTCAGATATTCAAGTCTGATACTCAGATCAGACTACTGATCTAAAGAGTTAATACCAGTGTCTCCAGCAGTGCTCAGTGTGAAAGCCTTGAAAGGTGGTGCTACACTGACATGGCATAGCTGTACTGGCCTACTGCTCTACCAGCCTTAGGAGCTCAGCAGATAAGTTTCCTGTAATTTCTGTGGTCCAGCCAAGCAAGGTATTTCTACCTCCTGCCTGTGGTTGAGCAACACAGAAGAATACAAACAAAACCATCAACCTAAAAGCAGTTCAACTCTTCTAGACTTTACACTGGAGCTTTGTTTGGAAGAATCCAGGAGTTAGATTAATTTGCTTTTCCTTAAGAGTAGGCTTGGCATCTGGTCTGATAGCTTTAGTTTCTTATTTTTGCAGAGAGATACTTGCCTTTGTCAGTACCATCTCCTCCTTCTCCAGCACTTCCAGAGGACTTCCCGGCATGCTCCCCTTCACCATCTCTGGCGCCTGCTCTGCTTGCAGGCCTGGGAGGGCCCCCGGGCTGCTGCTGCGTGCTGGAGCCGTGCTGCCCGGCTGCCGATCCTCCCACCATCCGCCCGTGGGCATAGCCGTGAGCATCTTCCCCATAGCTCCCTCCTGGCGGGATGAACTTCTGGAAGTGATCCTAGGGGAGGAGAAAAGAGCGTGCTTGAATCTCTGCTACAGGACATGGTGTATTTGTGTTTGTAGGGCTGGGTCTCAGAATGTGAACTCCTGAGTCTCTGTGATCTGACCAGTTCTGTGTCTCTGTTACAAAGCCAGTGGCAGAACTTCATGCGAGTTATTCCCTTTATTCAGAATCGTAGCAGCTGAGGAACAGCAGAAGTGGCAATGGAAGCACACTCGCCTCAAAGTCATTTATGTGATCAGGGTGGTGTTGTCCCCACCAGTGATGACTGTGAAATAGAGGAGGAGGTGAAAGGAAATTTAGCTTTTGCCAGAGCAGGTAGAAGTCCAAACAGAGATAACGTTGGCTAACCTGTAGGAAAGCAAGCCTGGCAAGAAAGTGTTTTCCTGTCAAAGTTAACATAACCCCAGCTCAATTACAGTGTGGGAATTAAGTGTTACAGGTTACCAGAACAGCAGGGTCTCTGTGACAACACAAAAGTCAGGAAGATATCTGCCCTTTTGCCTGTTTCCCATATATATAATACCATTGAAGGTCTATATGAAGGTCTGCTTGAGGAGGAGTATTTACATGTCGAGAAAAACTGAAGAAATAGCAGCCTAGGAAAACAGAAAATACTTTCTGGAGAACACAAGAGGGAAATGACAAAAAGGAAGAATTTTGTTTGTAGCAGTATGTGAATTAGCAAACCAAATCTAACCAGCAACAGGCTAAGAAAGAAAGAAAGTTGTATCCATCAATAAAATTAGGTTGGTCTTATTTTGCAGACCATTCACTCTTCCTTGGTCAGGCTAGAAGGCACAATCTCTGCAGTATGTAGTAAAAGAGCAAACAATCCATGCAGGATTTATTGACCTTGTGGTGTACATTTTGGCACAATATCCTGTCTTTGCACACAGAAACTTTCATAAATGCTTGTGTGGAATAGAAACTGATATAGTATGTTTAGAAAAATGTTTCACATATTGGTCATGAGTGACATCAAAACTAGACTCCTATCAGACTTTAAAAGTATCTCTTGTGCAGTACAGCCCACACAGCTATATAATGCAAGTAACCTGGGTTATATATCACATATAGTCTTTCCTGTTGGACTAGGAGATTGGATATTAGATGCACAAAGATGCAACAAATACATATTCATGACACTGGATGAATCTGTGGTTCCTCATACTGCTATTCTACCTGTATAAATTAATCTCAGGCAGCCTCAGAGATGGCTCTCAAAGGGTTTAGGCTTTCTCAGGGCTCTTACACCTAGCACAGTTTAGCAAAAAGAAGCTTTCCAGGCTGTAAACAGGCTTCCAAGGCCAGCTGTTCAGTCAGCTAAAAATAGTCGAGAAGTGAAAACCCCACAAGGCTCAAGGCAGAATTAGCTAACCCTCTGCTCCCTGTGTCTCCCACAACAGTGTCCAGGGTTTCACAGCAGGTCACCAGGCTGCAACCCAGGCAGGCAGCCAGCTGCAGGCTGAAGTGGCAGAGTTGGTTCCCCCAGGGCCTTTAGGGACTGTCTGTCCTTCTCCTAGCTGCAGGGAATTCCCTTTTTAGGAACACAGGAGATAATGTTCCCGTGAATGTCAGGAAGCACTGAGAGGGGAGAGGATTGCGAGCATTAAGCTGTGCACAGGAGCTAACTGGGCAATCTGCTCCATTATGCGTGGCAGCTATGTAGCTGTAAAAAGGCAAACTGAAAAGGGGTATTTTGAGGGTTAGGGGTCAGAATGAGGTTATTTTCAAAATGTTAATATATATGCTAGGGTAATGCTTCTACTGGTTTGCTCACTACCTTCAAAACTAAATTTGCATCTGTTTTCCTTCTAGTTTCACCCATGCTGTGTGCCCTTTCTGAGAATTATGGGCTTATTTCTCCTTTCCTGTAGTTACTTACATGCCTCTCCTGCAAGAGAAAAAAAGTCCCAAAGCATCAGCATAACATGAGCTGCAGTAAAATGGACTTGTGTTTCTGCTCACAGCAGTATTTGATGTGACTAGGGAGGGGCATCATTGTCATCTGGTGTTATTTTAAATGGCAGTATTATCACTAAGTAGGAATGAAGTTTCTCTGGAACAGAAGGTCTGTATCAGGAAAGCCATTCCTAAATCTTATTTAGCTGCAAATTAAATTAGTTTGATTTGCCTTAAGCTATTCTTCATGGGCCTGCTGAGAAAACATCTGATCTGCTAAAAGCAGGCAACTCCATTCAGATAGGAAAGATATTTTCCATGTAACACCCCAGTTTACTCACCTGCTAAAACAAAAATATAATTTACTTCAGTTTTGGTCACCACAATTGTTTTTCCTAGCTCAAATTAACATGAATCAAAGAGAAAATAATCTTTTTGAAAGATTTTCCAAGACAGTGGAGCTCAGGAAAGACAGCCTCAATCAAGAGTCTCAACATAGTCAAAGCTGCATAGGTACAGCTTTGTCTCCAATACAGAGAGCACGCCTCTGGTCAGAGTTTTAGAGTGAAATTTTAGAGTTTTGGAGCTCACACTTGAGGAGAATGCATGTCTTGGGCCACTGCTAACAGCATGTGGAACATTTACATATATGCATATTCACATCATAAAACCAGCCTCTCTGCTAGTATTGATTGACTGTGTTGGTGGGAGTTCCAGGAGAGAAGTCCAGGAATGTCAGTTGAGATGGCTGACAACCTCCTGTTGGGTCTGGGGACAGATCACACAGCTCCTCCTGTCTGTGCATTGGTGGAGGTAGTGGATATTATCAGTCCCAGGGCGTCCCTAAATCCACTCTAATAGGAGAGCACTTGTTGCGAGTTCATGTGATGGGCCCCCTGGGTTGGCTAAACAAATTGGGCTCATGTCTTTCAAGTCCTTAGTGTTAGCAAGCGCCTGCTCTTGCAGGCTGAGTGCTTAGATGGACAAATTCTGAATTCTCTAGAGCATGTGCCTAATAAAAACTAGATAATGAAAGATGATCCAACTAATGGAGCTGAGATCTCTGTGTATCTCAAGGCCCTGACGTCATGCGGGCAGTCCCCAGGAGAGACACCGTGTGCTCCCCTTCAGCTCCTTGCTGTGCCCTAAAGAAAATGATTGAGGCCACCAAATGTGTTTCTATTTCCACCTCACTGCTAAAGAGCTCCCCAAATGTTTGATGCCTATGTAGTTACTAACACTTCTGAAGTTACTGGACTGCATCGTCTCCGTGGCAGCCACTCAAATGCTCCTTAATGGTGGGATGGAAGATTTAAAATTCAGACACTTGGAGAGTCTCATAGACTGCCTGCTGTTTTTATCAAAGCGTGGGCCTCAGTCCTTCATTTGGAATTGCATAGCCTTAAACCTATGACTCATTTCTTTAAAAAGGGTGAAAATAAGAAGCTGTAGAAGCATCTTACATTTTTTTTCAAACTTGCTACCCAGAGAGGCACAGTAGATTGAGCTCCTGCTTTCTATTTCCAGGTCCATTTCTGACTTGCTGTGTAATCTTAGACAAAATATTTTTTGCTTCTGTGCCTGAATTTACCCATCTAAATAACAGGAATTTTTATCTAATGCTACCCAAAATTAGACATATCTTATTTGTATATTTTATATCATTTTTGTCACATTTTCTTTGTGGATGAAAGAAATTGTGTTTCAGAATTTTGGTCCAGAGTTTTCTCACACTGCTGCAACAAATTGGAGCACTGTGGAAAATAAAAGACTTTTTTTCTGTTACTCTGCTTTTTCCACTCCAGTCACTTCTTGAATAAGAATGCATCAGACTCCACGTTCACTCTTCCACAGCTTTGGGTATAGTGGGACCTCTAGGTCTTCTGCACCAATCCGGCTCCAGTGCAGCAAGGCTCATTTTGTTAAAGAAGTTACAATCTCACCTGGCTCAGTCGACTTAGGTCATAAGCTGAGAATTGTATCTTAGCCTGCAATTATCCTGTAATGTTTGTTCAAGAGGTTTAACATTCTAGGAAGAACAGAACTCCTAGAAAAATTATACCTAACATTTCCCCTTTAACCTTACCTCCACTGATCTTGACTGACATTCATCCAAGTACATTAAGGGGCATACAGAGCCAGCACTGCATGCTCTGTAATAAACCAAGCAGCTGCATGATGACATTTCTCCATCATTGTTTTCCTTCAGACACTGTATCATGCCTGGCTATTCATCATGTAAGATCTCTGAGGCAGGTTGGTGGTGTACTGCTGTCTGCTCTGAAGCATCACTTTTGGTTTGTAACATAACCACTTCCATTTTCTTCCTGCTACTTCTGCCTGCTCTGAGTTCTTGTCCAGCACTGAAAAGCATACTAATTCCTGCCATTTTCCAGAACAGCAGTAATCCAATTCTTTAGATTTCTTAGATTTTGTTTCACAGTTGGTATCAGCTTAAAAGAGACCTCTTGACCTGAAGTCCAGCAGAAATTGCCAACACATTTTAGTTTGTTTTCATACAAGCTTTGCCATGACTGGAAGCTGCATTTATTTTAACTTGTGGATGAGGGTAAGAAAGCACCAAGGTGGGGATTTTGGTTGTGGGTTGGTGTGGTTTTTGAAGTACTACTGCTCATAATTGTCTATTTAGATATTGGTTATTTTACCTTCCTAATTGTTTTAAGATCTGATAATAAAACATAAAAAGGAGAGGAGAAAAAGGAAAGTCTCCTACATGTAACCCAAATCAAGCCACAGGTTTTGACTAGCAGAAGGACCATATTTAAGGATTCTTACTGGAAGAGAGACAGAGTAATGGCAACATCCAAGACACATAACTATGGCTTTGTTTTCAGTTTCCCATTAATGCCTGCCAGTCAGGTGTTAAAAAGTTTCCACTTGATGACAGCAAGCTCTTACACTGAGGTTCAAAAGCAGAGGTGGGATGTTGAAAGGAGTTAGGGCAATAATGAGTGCGGCTGCAGGGCTAAGAAATGTTGTTTTACATGATCTTACATGTATTTGAGGCCAAACAAATTCAGCATTATGCAGGAAAGCAGTCTGTGAACTGCTGATTTATTAACTGCTGAACGGTGAAGTGGGATTTAGGAGATCCAAAGAGAAGACTGAGACCCTATCTTTGATTTTGGGTGACTCATTAATCTACTCCATGTTTCAGTTTCACTGTTAAAAAACAAATGTAGTGATTTTCCTCATTCTCTAGTCGGCCAGAGGATACAGTAATAGAGCACACAGCAAGATAGGATTTCATTGTGGTCTTTAGTCAGTAATAAATTATATCTTGCAACTCCACAATGAAGTTGAAAATATCCTCTGAGACATGGAGAGAATCACAGTTCCTGTGGGTGGCACAGCCTGGGATGAGGAGAAGAAATCCTACATCTGGTTTACTAGAGAGGGCTCAGAAGAGCCCAGCTTCTCCAGCACAGCACAAAACAAGGAGGATGTTGCCCAAATTCTCCCTGTTTGGCAGGATATTGGTGTCAAACTCACCCCTCCCTAAAACCTTCCCTTTGTACTGTATATTTGCAAGCAAAGAGAGTCACAGTATTGAGAACAGCTCTACAGGATGTGGTGCATTTCATTTTACTCATGTTAGGAATGGTCAGTCCTTTTGACTGGGGGTTTATCCACATTTGCCTTTAACTGGATGGGTAGAGGTGCAGCAGTTACAGAGAGTGACAGGTTTTCACTTTTACATGGGGCTGTCTGACCTTCATGTGCACACAGTATATGTGTTTCCTCTGCTACAAGTAAGGAGAGTGATCTGATTGTCCAGTGTGGATTTTTGGCTGGAGGAAAAGAAGGAGGAGAGAAGCAGAAGGGTGGGTCAATGACACATGACTGCTGAGATCTTCTCCCTTGTGTGGAAGGTTTATGGCTACAGCACAGGCTATTCTGGAACCCCTTATATGGTTTGGATTTATTTTTAATAACCTTTCTCTTTGTGTGTTTTTATATTACATTATCATGCTAGTAAACTTCTTCTGGGGGAAAGAAACAGTCCATACTCCATCCCAGACCTGCCTTGCCCTGCTTTCTTAAGCGTGTCCTGAGAATATTTTAAGACAAGACAGTTAGGAAATCTATGATATACAAGCAGAAAACACATCACCAGCTTCAAATTCCTTCACTGTCCCACAGCCTCAAAACCACAAGAACTTCTTTGGAATGGGGCACAAAGGACATGGAAGTTAATTGAGAGAGGGAAGTAACTGGGTGTAGCAGTAGGACTTCTTACTCTGCCATTATCTTCCTCACACAGTTATCTTTTGCTTGAGCTTTCTTTTCTGCATCTGCCCTTGAGCAGATAGAGCAGCAAGAAAGGAAAAGAAAGCTATTCAAAGTCACTGCAATCAAAAGGGCTTTTGATGAGAGTTATTTGGTGCTAAGGTCAGGCGCTGTCCTGATGGTTTGGAAGATAACAGAGCAGATCTGTTGCCTTTACCTGCTCAAGAGCACCCAGCTCTCCGAGACAATGGCTCAGTTGCTGTGATTGCTCCGTTTTCCTTAATGGTCTGACTGCAGCAAAGCAGTGATGAGAACAGTTACCTGCAAAGGCAGTGGGTGCAAGCAGCGAGCTCCTGGAGCAGCCAAAAACCAGTAACAATTAATTATGTTTTGATCTTGCTAAACTGACCCCAAGCGAGGGCTGTAGGCAGACCAAAGTCTTCTTGCACTGACCGTTACAGTTTTGCTATCTGTTGTCTCTCCATGGATGTGGAGAGAAGGCCTGTAAGCTAATCATGAAGGATTTTAAGCAGAATGCCACCTGGTTTGGAGACCATGACATGGTTCTCCTACAGCAAAGCAACAAAGAAAATCCTAGCTTTTTAAAGGATTTTCTAACCCCCAACTACATTTCCCCATGGCATAGGATCTGAACAGCCATGCTGAAAGATCTTGGGAGCAGATGTGTGCTCACAAAAGAGAGAGATCCACTACAGAAGGGGTATGGAGTGAAAGTCAGGCACAGATTAATAAACAAAGTAGGAAAAAGCTGCTAACAAAAGATAAGCAATTGTCATCAGCATTTATAATGTTAGTCATGAAGTGACTGTGCATGTCCAGTCTTGAGTCAGTTTGTCACAACTTCTTTGTTTTGGATTGTTCTGATTGAGCATTCTTTAGTGACACCCTCAAATTTTTGTCACTTTGGACTCTAGCCTTATATTCCATCAATTTGTCATTTTCTCACTTCTCACTGCAGCAGATTCTCACATATGAACTTGGCCCTCGTATGTTTTAGGAACTCTGAGATTGCTGCATACTTATGAAAACAGCATGCATTTCTCTAGGATATTCATCTGTGGAGTCCAAAGTTCAATATACCATTCATTCTCACATTCTTTCTGGGAGATAATTCACTGAAGAAAAGAACTACCTAAAGCACAAAGAGGTGAAGAAACCGACCAAAGTTTAACATTACGGGATATGCTTGTTATATCTCTGGTCTGTCATCCCTCATCTGTAATCTTACTGTTTAATTTTAATTTTTTTTTTTTTTTGTTAGGCATCTTTCCACATTCTGATTTTTATGTTGGCATTTCTAGAAGTGAACTGCAGATATTTTCCTATTGCTGTTTTTGAAAACATCAGAATGCTAAAAGATAGTGTGTTTTTGTTTGGCAAAACATTTTCTTCAGCCTAACTTTTGTTGTTTTCCTTGAGTTTCCTTAGACTGGAAGATAGATGCCATAAAGGGATAAAATGTCACCAAACCAACTTTAAAGAACATCAGAAGATGAGGTGGTATATCAAAATGCATTTGATCCTTAAACATTTTCTATTTGTTTTACTGAATTCTGATAATCACGTGAACAGAGAGTTTCATTTGTAAAAGTTTAGGGGTCTTCAAAAGACTTTACACCTGCAACTAGCTGTAGAAAGGAGTAATACCAATGCAAGGGAAAGGGAAAAGAAAATGAATGTCTGTATTTATATACCATATCTGAAAGGAAAATGTTTTAGGGGAAAACAAACTGGGCTTCTAGCAAATTAACTGAAAATATTTCAGAGTCAGGTTAGAGGTTTCACTTGTGGAACTTGCAGATACTAGCAGAGGACTCTGTCCAGCAAAAAGCATAAAAGTATCCTAGACTAAAAATAGCCCTGGTCTACTGGAGTTGGATGGATCATTGCCATCATGCAAAGAAGAAATGGAATGGGTACAAAACCAATTAGCCCTGCCCTGAGTTCTGAACACTTGCCAAACATGCAGCCTTCCTTCATCACTCAGTACTGAATTTTGTCATGCTTCTGTATGTGTGATACCAAATATTTGCCAGACGAGACTAATGCTGCTGCCAAAAGGAAATAAAACTTGTGTATTTATGTAATTTTGTTTTCTTCTTTCACTGCTTTGCTAGTAGACCCTCCCTACCCCCTGCCCACACACATTAAAACAGAAGAGAGCTTGGGCACACTCCATTCCTGTTTTCCCTGAGTGTATGGAGTAGCATTTTAGTCTTAATCTTCAACTTACCACAGAGTTGTCAGTGAAGGCATCAGGGTTATTCTCATAAATGAATTTCTCCACTCTTAGCTGACGTAATTTGAACATCTTGGATCCTTTGTTGGTGAGGAGAGAAAGCTCTTCTAGCATCACATCTCTGGGGATGCTGATCTTCTTCCCCAGGTTCAGCTTGGACACCTCTTGTGGCATAGCTACAAAACATATACAGTGGGACACTTTAGGAAGCACTCTGGTCTATGTCTTTTGTCTGTTTCTTCCTATCATCAGTAGTGACTTCAAGCACCCAAATTATCTTCTAAATTAAGATTTTAGGACATTATCTATGCACCAAGTCTTTACATTGAAGACACTTTGGGTATAGATCTTTGGTATTTACTCTGGACTGCAATCAAGGCAAATCTGCAGAGAGAAGTTGCATAGGGGTGGAGCTAGATGGGTGTCTGCCACATCTGAAGCATCTCAGTCAGTGCAGCAGGATTTCTTGGCACTGCTTCAAATGAATACTTTTCCAAACCTCTAAAACCTTCCTCATGCTGTCAAAAGTAAAGAAAAGATAAGGACATCACACTTATTTGAAAGTTACCCTACCCAATATACACATATTCTGTAGAAAGAAAAATGTTCCAGGTTATATTCTTCCTGGTCTATTAACCTCTCTAAGAGATCTTATCTTGTTCAGCTAATGAGTGCTGGAATTAAAGAAACTCTCTCACACAGAGAGAAAACAAGTATGAAACAAAGGTTGTAAGAGAGAGAATGATGTAGAATAAATCTAGGCACTGCAATATTGACCCCTGTAAAATATCATGTTTTCTGTCCATTTACACTGATCTGCATCCAAATTAATGCTGCAGGAGAATACAAGTTTGCAGAGTGCAGTCTTGGTTGACTTTTGGCCTGAGTGTGTGCAATGCTTTTCAGCTGTAAGATAGAAAATGTGACGTGGTTGAAGGCTGGGCTTCAGTAAAATTTGTGGCTGTGCCTCCTGGTATGTTCAATGGATCTCTTGCTTTGAGAGTTCAGTTAGGCAAGATGTGAGATTTTAAAGGCCGAAATTCAGGTTGAAATCCAAACAATTTTTACATGTGCAGTTTTGCATATCTTACCTTCATGTGTCAGCTTCCCAATGAGTTTAGTGGACTTTTTCCTTTTAAGAGGAGCAGGAGTCCCTGCAAGGGGCATTCCCACAAAGGGTTCTCTGCTTTGCTCTAAACACACAAGGAAATGGAGAATGAAACACTGGAAATGTATTTCTTGCCTCTCTTTTAGTTGCCATCTACAGGTAAAAGACACACAGCCTTCCTTTCCCACACTGGTTTTTTTCTATCCCTTCCCCATAATGGAGCTAGTGGAAGGTGTCATCCCATACAGGAAATCATCAGCAGGCCATTCTGGGGTTCTCTGGAGACTCAGCATTCTGACAAAATATGGTAGCAGATCCCAGCAGAAGCATTGCCAAGGTGCCCTATAGCACTCATCCAAAAGAGGCAATTTAATTGCAACAAGGCAGTCTCTCAGAATCCACATGAGCTATAAGAATACTCTGTTATTATCTTGTGCTGCAGTAACAGGATGTCACTTGGAAAATTTGCTCTATGATGCAATGTTATAACAACATGCAGTTATCATTAGATGGTAATATATATTTTTGGATAAAGGTTTCAGGTCTGTCCACAAGTTATTTGGAGCATTTTGCATCATGTGCAGTTCTGGTTTGCATATTTCAACAGTCTTTTAGAATTAGAGTAGGTACTCAGAAAGTTACCAGACTGCAAGTCTGGAAGGGAAAAAACAAAACAAAACAAAACAAAACAAAATTCCAAGTAGTTCTGTCTTTTATGACTGCTACTGTTTTGTTACAGAAGGGCTGGAGGAGGAAGGCACAGGAAAACTTGTTAAAGTTGTTCACCCAATTTGTTTGAAGTCACTTGCATCTGTATCTTATGTATTGATCTTATCTGATACCATTTTGAAGGGAGGAAGAGGAGAAGAGGGAGATTTCTTCTGATACAGTGTTCCCCATCTCTATCCCCAGATAGGATGAGATGTGAACTGCAAAAGCAGGGAAAATCAGCAATTCCATTTCAGGCAGCTTTTGAGAGTCCTTCTCAGGGGTTATTACACATAATGTAAGTAGAGTAAATGTCTTGCCTTTGCTTCAGCACTGTCCATGCCCAAACAACAGCATATAGGGGACAGATCCCCACCTAATATAATGCAATACAATACAAAGAAAAATGGGCAAAGATACATTGGCTTCAGCTGCAGCAATAACTACCATCTCTGTCTTGTGATTCTTTGTACTTTACTTGCTTAAGATTTCAGAACTGAAAAACTTTGAACTATGAGTTATATTTTAAAACTAGCAAGCAAACAGCTGTAACTGGAAGTTTGTATACTACTCTTCTGATCAAGACGTTTTTATCTCCTGTGTATTCTGAAGTATCATTCCACCATTACTTCTTTTGCAACATAATTTTACGTGATGGAATTGTGATAACTGTTAAAAGAAGCCCAGCCACAGCAAAACAGTGCCAATCACATTGGCAGATACTCCCTTGGATTATTTTTTCTTTCAAATTTGCAAGTTTTTCCTTTTACTGAGATGCTGCCTGTGTAGTTCACATCATTTATGAGCCCATCCTGGGGTACTCCCAAAGCAAGTGTGAGCAGGTGCAGCCATGACGCACACACTGCACATTCTCTTTAAGCAGCCAGACATCTGCTTGGCTGTATAAAAGAAGCAGGCCCTGCTTGACAGGAAAAGGGCAATGCTGCCAGGAAATAGCAGAGGTGAGAGGTTATGGCCCATCTGATGGGTCCTAAAATTCACAAAACAGAGAAATCATCCGTATGCCACAAGCATGGATTTCCTGGGGCAAGGCAGAAAGGGAAGCCGCAGTGGAAAGCTGTGCTCCTCACACTAATTCCCAAGCAGCAGTGAGGACAAGTCTATCACATTCTGCTGTCCTTCTTTACTAATCCAGCAGGACTGAAGATTGAAAAACCCACTGCATGCAGTTGGTCTAGCAGAAGGAAAGAGACAGCAGTGTCTCACTATGGACAGGGTCCAGAGTTACACAGTACTACTGCTCTCTCAGCCCTCCCAGAAGCTGCTGGAGCCTCAAACCCCATTCTCCTCACTATGTCATACATAAAGCCAGGGCTTTTCTCCCTCAGCTCTGTCTTCTTGTTCAATTCCTCTGTCTTTTTGTGCATTGATCTTTGCAGCAGTCATTGGTGCTGGAAGCCAAACCAGTCTTTACTTCTCCACCACCTGCACTATTTTGCTGTCCAGTCAACTCACCTCAGGCTTGCAGTGCCAGGCTCAGACCAGCTCACACACCTGCCCCAGAGCTCAGCAGTGGCTGCTTCCTCCCAGCCTGTCTCTGGGTGCTGCCTGGGGAGGCTTGTCCAGCAGCCCCCTCTCCCAGGGTGCCTGGGTGCAGGGAAGCTCTGCCCAGCACAAAATGCTGATGCAAAGTGCAGTGAATTTGACTCCTGAAGGCTGCTCGCACAGGCATCCTGCAGTTATTAATAGCCAAAGGCCCAGAGGGCAGAGTCTCAGATAGCACTGCTGCCATCCCTGAGGAAAGAAAAGGTTGCACCTCAGGTCTCCTGCAGTCACTGTCTCAATGTCCAGGAAGACCAGGCACTCCATAGGCAGCTCACTTCTTCCTCCTCTTTGTTCAAATAAACATGCAGTTCCTCCTCCTATTGCTTTTTGATGCAATTCATAAAATCTTCTCAATATCCTGCTTGTCAGTAATGCCTCAAAAGCTATCTTGGGTCTTGGTGTGTTTTACACCCTCCTTCTGCCTCTTCTTAATCAGTCATCCCAGTGTCCCCTAGGCTCTCATACATATTTCCTAAAATGCTTCAGAAAATACAGAAGCAAAATAATAGTATGCATGAAGCAAGAAGTAGTAGGAAAACCCACAAAGTCTAGAAAGCTATTTATAGAATTCTAGGAAGTAGGTATTAAATATGTATGGGAAACCCAACTGAACCAAAGATCAAGGAAATTAATTTCCAGATCTATCAGGAAATTGGAGTTGATAGTCTGCATTTGGTGCAGCTTTTTACATTCAAATAACTCCCCTTAACTCCTGTTCATTATGAGGTGACTCTCCCTCTTTTTCCTGCTTACCCAATTGGGTTCTGGTTTTAGGATGAAGAAAACATATCTCATTTTACTGGAGTACTCAAAAATGAACATACCTTTCAGTTTCTGAATAAGGCAAAAATCCTCCAGAAAACATTGTCTTAGTATTTCACATTGGAAGATCAAATCCCTAGTGGATCAAAATCAAGTTGTCCATTGAATAATCCCAGAGTCTAATGAGGAGAAAAAAAACCAAAACACAGTTGTGATTATAATAGAAAATCATTTGGAAAAAGAATTGCAAGCAAAGTTGATATAAAGGAACATCAGGACATAGCCACTTTCCTTTTTCCCTAGACTTTGCTGCTGTTTTTTCCTGCACCAAATGCATATAAAACTTTGCAGTATGGTAACTGGGGTGAAAGCACCACGTGTTAATCCCCAGTACTGTTAAGAAGGTCCTGTAGAAGACTGCTGAACATTCCTATGGGCAATAGGAAAACAGTTTTTATATCCTGCTTGGAGTTAGGGCACACATGGCATTCTCCTGGCCTAATGTTTCCCATTTTCCTCTTGCTTGCATCCATATAACCACGATGTATACTTTGCATTGTGCCTATTTCACAGCTCTGATTCTCCCTCATTTATATCTACTGTAAGAGCATGATGTACATGTTCCACTGCCCATGAGAGCGCTGCATCCTTCACTGAGCTGGGGTGAGACACCAGAGTGATGTCCAGCCCAGATCCTGCCCTCACACTCCCATGCCAGTGATTCAGGAGCAAATCCCTGGAGCAGTTCCAGTGTAAAATAAGCACAATTAAACTGTAAATACCCACTGCCTGCTCTGGGCACCATCACAGAGCTTCATGCCTGGTGAAGGCATTTACATCTGCACAAAGGAGGGTGTCAAATGCTACAGTCACAGCTGACCATCTGTCCACACGTCACACCCACTCTGCACAAGTGCAGGTGGCCATAGAGGAGCGGGTCTCTTGGTGCTACCAAGCCCTCCTCACTGCAGATTGTACAAGGAGGAGTGTTTTTCTCACCATGGTAATTCTTCTGGATTGGTTTAGCACCGTGCTTGACATTTGGCCAGAGTGCCCAGTGTCTGCTGTGACATCCAGTTGTGCTCCTGGAGATGCTGTTCTCCTATTCAAATTCCTGTGCTCTAAATACTCATTCATCATTCATCAAGGGAGGGTGGTGGCATATGGAGGGACAGAGTGAGAAAAATACAATGTGCTGCTTTATTGCTTAAAATCAGAGCCCTTTGCCTCTCCTTTCCCAAAGGCATGAGGTAGAGTTACATCTAAATTTAAGAAGTTTCTAGCTCCATTTTGATAATCATCAGAGAAATTAATGTGATTTATATCATCAGGTGAGAAGCTGAGAAATGCAGCTACCATTATTTGGCACCTTTTTGTGGTAACTAGGCTGATGCTAAACTCTGCCTCCTCTCTACTTCTTCGAGCAGCTGTTTTCAGACCATTCTATAGCTGTTGTTTTATTTCTCCAGTCATCTCCTGGGCCTACCTGAGCACAAATTACCCCTTAGGGGAACAGTTTGTGCCAGCTGGATATCATGTGGAACCTGATGGGTTTTGAGGCATGGTGTATCTCCAAAAGATGATGTAGCAGGGAAGTATGTGATTGCTCTTCCCTGTGACATGACCTGGTGCAGCTCTGCTTCCTCCCACCCCAGGCAGCTGCAGAGAGAGAGAAGCTGAGCATGCTGGAAGGGAGCAGAGTGCCCCATGGTAATTGGAAGTGAGCAGGAAACAGATGTGTTTCTTTATCAGTTCCTCTCATAAAACTGAAGTGAGACTAGGATAAAGCAATAGCAAGAAGAAGGCATGTCTAGCATGGTGTGTGAAGATCTCAATCAGACTGTGAGCAGGCATGTCCTGCAGTTAGGACCAGGAACAAGGCACTGACAGTTCAGGATGAGCCAGCTCCAGGAGACAAGAGCCTGCTGTGGATCCCCAGCCTAAAGGGCAAGAGGCAGGCAGGATCAGGGCCAAGGCCAAGGATGCTGAAGTCCAGATTTAAAGAGTGATGGGAACTGTGGTCTGATGGGAACAAAGCATATGTTTGTCTAGTTACAGTCTCATGTGAGAAGTATACATATACCAGGTGAGAAATGGGACCTAAGAGTGCATCTGGGAGGAATTGAATGGAGCCTGAGCCCTGAACCCATTAGTATGGCACCAGGATTTATAGGGTGATTTGTATAAGGCACTCTTGTATCTGACACTTAAGCACCAAGACACACCTTAAACTGAGATTCTTACCTCCTACCCTATCTTCAAATAAAATTATGTCTTTATTTTCAGTTTCCACACTGAGTACTAAATCCTGCTTGTTTCTCCTTTCTATACACAGTTTCTCCTGAGACACAGGAATGTCTAGAGTGGGTCTAGCAGAGACTTCACTTGTGTCCTGCCACAGTGCCAAGTTCAATGGCTTTTTTGCACTGGAATATTTTACCAATCTTCTATCCCTGCCATAAATAATGCAATGAACTCAGAAGAAGATACCTGTTATCTTACTGTTATCTTACCCACTCATACTAGTCAATGCTAAGGGGTTTTAATCACTACAAGCTGTACTTGAGGTGGTTCAGTTTTCTTTAGGATGGAAGGATTTACCTGGACCATGAGGTGGTTTGGTGGCTAAATTCAATCCTTGCATAAGTACACGGAATTTCCATTAATGCCAGTGGGGTAGTATATGTGCTGCCTGTAGGACTTTTCACCCCTTCAGAGAGTTTATAATCATACAGGAAAATGTCTTTATTTCACTGTGAGCACCTCCTTCTTTCCAAATATACCTTTTGTTTAAGTGACCTGAGGAACAGCCTAAACCAAGCATGTATCTTCAAAATTAATTTATTTTCGCTCTGCATTCTTGTACACCTAATTTCAAATGATCTAACTTGAAGTTGTCAATGCCTACAAACTTATTTAGAGAGTAGCATATGAAATCTGCTTTATTATGCTGCTAGATGGACACAAGCAGTACTTCAGTGAAACATCAGCAGCAGAGCTGTGTCCAGAGCACATTTTGATCATGTAGAAGTCAGGAAACAGCATCAGTATTCACCACTTTAATTTTTCCAAGATGGAGAATTAAACCTTGCCCTTGCTCTTCTTTTTCCCTGATGCCCAGGACTGATCTTTCTTGAAAGTATTCATAAACAGCAGATTCCAACATGACTCAATCTGTTCTGAAAAAAAGTTGCAAGACTCTTGATTTGGCGCTTTTTTCCTGGTTATTGTTATGGTGATGATGATGAAATAAATATAATTTTTGTTATTGTAAAATATTTCACGTGTTCTTAACCTGTTCCAGTTTACAGAGACATCAGAGAGACTTGTAGCACCAAAATAGGAGAAATAATAAATTCCAGGCTCTTTTGTACCACTAAGTGGGCTTAGTGCACAATAAGACATAGGACTGGGACAGAAATATGTGGGATTTGAGTACAGAGCTGGAGTGTGTGTGGAAATAGCTGCCGTTCCCGTGGTGTGTTACTTGCTGGGCAGCCTGTTTGTCTGGGTGACCCAGGAATCCCCTCCGAGCTGCAGCAAGCCCCTGGCTGCCAAAACTCTCTGGTATGAGCCTGACCTTCTCCTCTGCTATGTGGGACTGAGCAACACCATATGTGAACGTCAAAAGAGGATAGATTAGGAAGAAAGGACTTCCTAAGATTTTAAACCCTCTAGACTTAACACGACATCAGGCGAATGCCAAACCCGCAGGTAGCTCAGAGCAGAGCAGTGGCTACATCTAGTGGCAGTGGCAGCTCTAGGTCTGAGCTGTCGGGAACAGCCTTGTCTGTCTTCCCTGTGTGCCGCGCACTTCCCGCTGTGCTCTTCGCTGCACATCCTCCTTCCGTCGGGTAGGATTGTTTGGGGGTAGATATCTCCACTAGACACCTTACTATTTTCTGGTTTTAAACTTCTCTCTAAGATGGGTACCGAAGGCCAGGTTAATCCCTAGGCTGCTACATAGCTGTTTAGTAATCCTTTGGCTTGGCAGGCTCCTGTTCCACCTTTCAAAGTCTGTTTGTCTGGCTCCTTCTGACACGATCTGCTCCGAGAGGAAATGACTCTCACTTGAGAAGGTTGTAGAGGTTAACAGGGAATTTAATTAAGAGCCCTAGATACAGTAACTGCCCTGCAATGTGTCAAACCATCTGGAGTAGCTCATAATCCTACTTTGTCAGATTTATTAAGCAAAACAAGATACAGTCCTAATCTGCAGCCTTGCATCTGTATACTCACTTTTCTGGGAGCTGTGCTTCTGGTTGGACCAAAGCTTAGGTTTGGCATCAGCAAATATTGCTGACCCTTTCTGCATTTTCTCATGGCAAGTCCATCAGAAATATGCTGGATACTCCTACAACCTACCTGCAGACCACTGCAAAAGGAAGCCCTCCTTGCAATTAATCCAACAAACATCCACAAAATTATACTTGGACAAATGTCCAGAGCCCACAGTCTAATCCTACAGCTGATCCCAGAGTCTTTTGCAGTGCTTAGGATGTTCTATCTGTGAGTGAGGTATGTCTGGGAAAGGCAACCTGCTAACACTTGTCCTAAACTGAACACAATGAACCTCTCAGGACCCAGAAACTGAGTAGATTTTAACATGAACTGGGTTAAGTTTAGAGTGAGAATTATATTTGGAGCCTGGGAAAACAATGGGATATATTTGATTTTCTGACTGACTTGTTTTTCTGATATCTTGGCTAATATTAAGTTGAATTGTTCAGTGCAAGTTTCTATTTGGATTCATCAGAGCTGACCATCTTACACTGATACTGGATTTACAAGCAGAGGGTAGGGTTTATATTGGAACAGGCTGAGGGGCAGTCATGGGGCAGGCCAGCTCAGGCTGGCCCACAAATGTCTTCAACCTGTCAGTGAGTGAGTATTTTATAGTCTGTAGTATCAAAGTTTTGGATCTCACTTAAGTTTTTGCTTCCATGGGGCTTTTTTAATGTATAGGGGCTTTAAGTACAACATAGGTGTTTTTATTGCTGGGAGATCCCATCCTTTTTTGAACTCCTTATATTCTCTTGTCCTTAGCAGTTTGTAGTAGGTAGTGCTAAATGCATGTGCTGTACACATAGCAATTCCTCCTGGGTGCCAAGCAAAGAAAATTACAAAATGCCACATGTAAAGTGCATATCACAAGTTTATTTCTCTGCACAAACAAATAGAAAGTGATTGTACATTGGAAAAAAAAAAAAGACAAAACAGAAAAGGAAAAAAGGTATTTCCATAAACAAAGATGCCAACTCTGTTCATCTGGAGTCACATCTTTCACCAGACAGAGCACTGCTGCTGGGCTCCCATTTTCAGAGCACTGATGGGTCTCTTCTAGGAAAAGGGTTTAGTAGGGGTGCTGGATTTTATAGCAGAAAGGGAGCATATTCTTTATGAGGAACAATCTTGCCTCACACAGTGCTCATGTCTGGCATCAGTGACTCCTCATCACACCAGTCTCTTCTGAGATGCTTCCTCCCAGGTGCTGCAGGATCTTGAGGTTTTCTTTGGTAAGTGTTCCCATATATTGAGAGGGAAGGGACTGTTACTTCTGAAGCAAAGATAAAACCCCTGAATTTCCAGAGCTGCAATGTGTAGCCTGCAGCATGCTAGAGAGGAGGTATGATAGGCAGTTTTAAATCAGAGCCCATGAAGACATCTTCAAATACTTAACAAGGGAACACTGGGGTTTGGCCTACCACTGCAGCTTATAACTTAGCAGGTGGGAGCTAAAACTTGTCAAACAACTGTTTATGTCTGTGCTTGTTCAACAGCTGAGGAATTAGACATTTGGAAAGGCTCAAGACAAGCTTACATGTTTCTAAAGTATTCCTTGTATCCTCACCTGTGACCTTTTTAACAGGCCAGCCACAGTATTTTCATGAGCAGACATTAGCAGAGCTGCTTAAAGCCAGCAGTAGTTCAGGTTTCTTCTTTAAAACTTAACAGATGCATTTCAGTATTATTTCTCATGTCATGCTACTTGCAGCTACAGGCCTTATTTGGGATACACCACGAGCACTGTAGGCCTCATCTGCAACAGCCTCTGCTTCTGCAGATCAGTCCTGTGTCAGCATAGGATCCAGAAAAGTTTGTGAGGGGCTGAAATCTATTAAACTACTTCAGTTTTGCTTCTAAACATAGCTTTGAAGCAAGGATGTAAGTAAAATTCAGGATTCCCAGCCTCCTGTTCTTTTCCTTGCTCTTATATTTTATATTTGTTCTCCAGTCAAATGTAAATTTTTCATTTCCTGCCCATTACATTATCAGAAATGATGGGGCAAATGCATTTATTCTACTCACTTGGATCATGATATCTAACATTGAATGGTGTTTGGCAATCACTCCTCAGCAGAAATCATTGTCTCCCAGAAATCTGGAGTGGGATCACTAAAATACTAAACCCATGCAATCTCCCTTACATACTGACGCCAGACTTCTCTATTTTTCCAGTGGCAAAATGAATTTCCTGAGACTTTCAGGCTCTGAGAGCACTTAATTTTAGGAGCCTGAGGGAAAGGGATACTGGAGTAAGATTCAAACTTTCTGAGGTTATTTCTTGACTGCAGAATTATGTTGAGCACCTTTCCTCTGGTCCACACAACCCCTCTCTACACCTGAGTTTGGTAATGCTTTCAACCTGGGCTAGCTTGTCTGTCTAAGGCTAATGGCTTAAATCACTGACCAGGGACAGACAACACTCCACAAGATGAGAGACAAAGCTTTTGGAGCACTGCTACTTCTTGACTTCCTTCATAGAGCTTTCCTACATAAAATAGAAGATTCCTCCCTCCATGTTTGGGAAGAGTCACAGAGGTTCAGTTTGCACACAGGTCTTTTTTTTTTCTTTCTTGTTTTTTTTCTTCTTTTTTTGTTTACTTTTTTTTATCTTCTTTTTTTTTTTTCCCCAGAAATGCTGGCAATGAAAAGCAGTACAGGATGAGTGAGAAAGCAATCATCTGAGATAGGTTTTATAGCATGGCTGCTCCCCTTCACTGGAGCTAAATGGATTCTGGTGATCTGAATTAACTCTGGGGTGATGATTTCTCCTAAGACATCCTCTCTGGGGCTTTTCAGGGACACAGTCTCCTCATCAATTCAGGTTGGCTGCTCCTATGTCATACAACCAGATGCAGCATCTCTTCTGACTCAGCCTCACCTTTGGCCATTAACTCAAGGTATTCCCATGCCTTTTCTTACAATCCTCTCCCACAGTTGATAGTGTGCCAAGTAAGGTGTAAGTTCTGTCCTCCTCTCTTCCCAGCATGCTCATGATATATTTCAGGGCCACCAGGAATGTGCAGTGCAAACACAGGTGTGCAAAAAAAGTCCAGCCAGAGTGGGAAGGATTCAAAGGCAGAATTGTGAATTACTTCTCCTTTTCTCTCATTCTCTCCCTCCGAAGAGGTCCAGGGTCAGAGGTGCTGGCTAGGTTTTCCAGCCTTCTTTTTCTTCACAGGAGAGCACACATGAAAAATCTCCAGGTGCCCACAGAGAAAGACTTTCAAGCCTCCAAGAAAAAGTGGAGCCCCAGCTGTCATGAAAATGCTACACATCATAAACTCTTGCTGTGCAGAGGAAGGTTGGCTTAGATTTATTATGAAACAACACTAGCTGCACTGCATACAGACTGCTTCAGACTCATTAGCATTCCTTTTTTTCCCCCAGAACCTACACTTTTGTATATCCAAAGTTTGTGCTCAGTCCAGTCAGGGAATAGCTACTGCTTGAAGCAGAGGAGCAAGTCTAATGAGAGGGAGACTTGTCTCAAGGAGAGAGGGCTTTGAGACCCTCATTCTGCCTCCTGTACACATTCCTCTGGGTTTTGCAAAAGGCTGGGCAACCCTGACCCAGAAAGAGGTGGCAAACCCCTTCCCTGCAGCTGGGGCATCTGCTGTGTTTGGAGCCAGATTTCCAGGAGCAATGCTTTCTTGGTGTACTTGTGGGATCGCACTGGAAAAGTGGCTGCTGGCAAAGGAGGATCACAAGCAGAAAGTAAATGGCCAGGAGGTGTGTAAACCAGTGTATAGATGACATGCACACACACATGCACAGTCCCTACTAAAATGCTGAATTCTTCCTTGGGAAGGCAGTGCTTCCTTCCTGTATGCCTGTAGTGTGGAGATGAAGTTGGAGGCTAGCCTGGGACATTCAAGGAATAACCAGAACTGTTTCCCTAGCATCACCAGCAAACTGAACTCTGTGTATGTGTATGACTGCAGATCCTCTGGGATTCTCAGAGCACTTCTGTTTTTACCAAATAGGCCCCACAATAATACCTAAGTTGTTTCATATGAAGTTTTACTTGTGACTTTCTGTTTCCTTGACCTCCACTTCCATGCTGAGAATGTCTGTAAAGGCCCTCTGTTTCCCCCTCATCACAAAGCTTTCAGCAAGTTTTATGTCATGACCCATTTCTAATTTAGTCCCACTTCTGTCCTGAACTAAACCAAAAGATCATGAACAAATGCATATTCAGTCCTGTCTCATTTTAAAGCCAACTGTACTTCCTCCCATGCAATCCACCTTTCTACTTACAGCATCCATATCCTGTTCAGTGGGACTGATGCTGCAGGGCCTTTCTTTGTGCCAACCAGACACTGCCTGAGCTTAGCTTTGATTTTGTGTATCCTTAAAAATGGATACTTCCTCCTACAGTTCCCACAGGTGGTGATAGCCCCATCAAGCCCCCTCAAAGCCCCTCTTTGACAAACTATTTCCAGACCTGATAGTGGTAATTAGTACCAGCTAGGATGACTCTCCTTTTTAGCCCCAGCCCTGGTGGCTGGAGAAACAGGCACACATGGGCACTCTTGGGCTCAGCCACACGGCCCACATGTGCATGGGCAAACACCACTGCTCACTCTGCTCTCTTGCCTTCTTTCCCATGTCCCCACCAAGGGAATTCTGGGAGAAATGTCCCAGGTGAGGCCCCACTTGTCCTTTCACTCCCTGCTGAGTGTTGCTGTGTGCATGTGTGTGTGCACACACAAGTGAACATGACAGACTGGGAGGATCAGAGAAGAACAGTCTCATGGGAAAGCTGCAGCTTCTGCTCTGTAATCCCACCTCTCACCCTTTCTTCCTGGAAAGCTCTTGCCTCCTACTTTCCTTCCATGCAGGGGTGACTTCAAAGCCCTTGGGAAAGGAAAACTACTGCTTCATGTTGTCTCCATGTGAGATAATCTCTGCCATTCACCCCCTCTGGAGGTGGGTTTTGCTGCTGTGTACAAGTTCCCAGTCTTTGTGTACCACACACTTGCCTTCTCTCCACATTCTTCCTCCTACTGTAGCCACAGCCAGTAAGCCTTTCCATGAAGCATTTCATCTAAGACCAAGGGGAGGCTGGGGAAGGGGGTGGTGCAGAAGGGCAGTAATTTTTTGAGGTTTTTTTCTTCATTTTGTGTCACTCATCCCAATGTACTGAGCTGACATGAAAGACAAAACAAGCGCTATCTCTGTGGGGCCACAGACAGGATGGGAGGGGTGCCTGCCTCAGTGATGGCCAAAACTTGGCCTCCACACATTGGCCTGCATGCCTGTTCTTGCTGCAGAGAATTTGGGCCTGGCCACCTGAAACCGAGAGGCAGAGGCTGAGTTTGGAGGAGGTCCCTGTCCCACCTGTCCAGGCTCTGGGGAGCTCTGATATGGCTTAGGGGAGGGGCTGAGCTCCACCTGGAAGGGTGCTGGTGTAGCAGGGGCAGAAGAGGCCATTTCTGTTCTCCACAATGGCTCATCCAGCGTGGTGGCTGAGCGGGGCATAAGCACAGTGGGTGCCAGGCTGCTGGAGGTTGGCATGGGAGCCGGAGTGGAGAAGCGACGAATCTCCTGGGTCTTGGCTATTTTCACAGGGACCTGCTTGGCTGCCACGAAGGATGAGCTAGCCTGTGGGGTTGGCTGACCAGGAGTAGTCAGAGTGCTGGGGCTTGGGGGATCCCCAAAACAGAACATGGCTGACTTCAATTGATAGGGCTGGTGGCGCATTAAATCAATGACCTTGATCCCTGATTTCTGGCCAGGTGCCTTTTTCACTTTGCTCTCTGCTTTGCTAGCCTGAGATTTGCTGGCTGCCAGAGGATAGAAAGGGGAATGCATTGGGTTGTAAGCTATTGGAGGGGGAGCCCGGATGTTGGGTGAATATTTCCAGCATGAGGGTAGAGAAGGGGATGGAGAAGGGGTCCTGGGCTTGTACTCTGGCTTCGGTGTTGTTTCCACCACATATTTGTCCATGCGGCTCTGGCGTTTGGCAAAGAGCTCTGCCCCCTTGCCTTTAAGCTGAGGCATGTCCTGGGCCCCATTTACCAATCCAGCATCTTGCTGAGGCTTGGGGGCCACTGGAGGTGGGGTCTTGAATTTGCGGCCTGAGGACTGCATGAAGTTGCAGGCCTCAGCACCCAGGCTGAGGAAGTCCTCCTCAGGCCCAGACTCAAAGCCTGTCGCAGGGTGGTCACCCTTTGGCTTCTCATCCAGGTTCTGCACCAGAGACAGGAGCTCAGGATTGGGTGAATTCTTCTTCTTCTCCTCAATCTTACTGAACATGGGTTTCTTGTTGCCCCGTCGGCGAGCCTCCTGCAGGATGCCTGTGCGGGGAGCTGGCACAGCAATCCTCTGCTCCCTGGAGGTTAAGGGCTCTGAAGGAGGTCGTGGCGTTGCTGGAGTTATGGCAGGAGAAGGCTGTTTTGGCCCTGGAGAGCTGCTTCTCATGTGCTGTGATGGTGCTGGACTAATATACAACGAAGAAGAGGCTGTTCCAGGGACTCGTGGCTGGGATGCTGTGGAGGCCACATCCCCTCCTGGCTTTGAGGGAGTTGACAGAAAGATAGAAGTGGTGGATGTCCGGGCAGTGTTAGCAGAAGGCTTGACCTCTGAAGCGCTTCCTCCCCCTTTTGGCTGTGATTCCAGTGGTGATGTTGGTCTTCCTGGTGCAGGAATATACAGAGATGTGGAGGAACTGACTGGACCACGCTGTGTTGGCACTGGGGCATTGGCAGGTGTTCCTGGAACCAGAGGTGAGAAAGGGGGAACCACTGTGCTTTGCCCACCCAGACTTTCAGTGGGTTTTTTGGGTGCAGGTGGCCTAAAGATGACAGAGGATGTTGCTGGACGCTGGCCAGAAAAGCCAGGAGTAAAGGGCCTTGCAGACCTGTTGAACATGCTTGTTGAACTTGCAGAGAAGGGGTCGGGGGTGCTTGGGGGAGGAGGGAAGAAAGTGGGGCTGGGGGCAGTTAGGAGCTGAGTGGGGACAGTGGCTGGCTGCTTGCTGGGTACTTGCACAGCTTCCAGGTGGATGCTGAGGGACACGTTGTCTGCCTTCTCTGGCACAGGCATATCTCCATTCACTGTGCCCTGCTTTGGCTGGGCAGCTGGGGCAAGCTCTGGGCTCTTGTGCACTGGAGTTTTCTCAACTGTGTACTTCCCAGCCCGTTCCCTCTGCTGCTCAAATAATCGTGCTCCTTTACCTGAGGCTTCACTCAAACCTTTTTGCTTCTCTTCCTTCTGTTCAGAGTCAGATTTGGACTTTTCAATGTCTAGGTAAGTGTTGTCCCAGTCTGAGTGATTAGTTAGGCTTCGGGCATCAGAGAAACCTTCCTCATCAAATTCAGATTCACTGGTTGGAAAAACTCCGTCTTCCTCCTCGTAGGAGCGGTCTTCATCCACACTGCCAAAGCTCACCAATGTATACTTCTTAGCCCTCTGCCTGCGTTTCTTAAACATCAGCACCCCCTTGGAGTGGGGGTTGGGTGCATCTGTCAGCAGGGATGCAATGGTTCTGCACTTGGTTTTGGCTTCTTTCACATTCTTCTCCTGGATGCTTTCGTGGCGGTGGAGCTCTGAAAGAGATAGAAAGAGGCACTCTGAGAGGTCAGAAAAGGTTGGGTGGGCAAAGGTGGACAGTGAAATGGCTATAGGTGCTCTAGTGAACATAAGAGGAAACACAGCCCTTGCCCTTTTTTTTCATTCCACTTTTGCTGGTTATATAAACTGTCTTTATAAACCGTGTCTTTATAAACTGTTGGTAGAAAATCAGGAGCAGTTTTCTCTTTCCCTGCAAACACAGTAGAAGTCAATGCAGGTGTGGGGAGGGAACTCCTCCCAGTCCGATGCCCAGTCTTAAGTTTCCTCATCAGACCTGGGATTTCCTATTTCTAAAGCATGTGAACAAGACGTTTTTACAGTGCTTCCCTTGCTTGAGGAAATTTTTACCATTTATTTTTCATCCTGAAGGTGGAGCCCTGCTTTCTGTAGATGTTCCTTCTACCATTTAGAGGATTGCACGTGTGCAAAAGAAGGGGTGCTCTGCAGGCTCAGCCGGGCTGCTCCTGATCTAAGCCCTGCAATGTCAGCTACAGTCAGTGTGGTGCAGCAGCATTGTGTGTAGGGCTGTTTGCTGCTCTGCAGCAGCCCTGCCACTGCAGGAGGCAAAGGAAGAATGATTTCATCCTTGCTGCAGTCTCTTCCCTGTGTCCCATGCCTGGCAAGGAAGAAGAGTATTTGCTCCTGAGCAAGAATCCCAGATCCCCACAACTGATCAGCCAGACCAGAAGGAAATCCACTTAGACAGGTTTGCTTGGAAAAGATACCACCTGTTGGGACACTGGCATAAAAGTGTGGGATAATAATTTTCCACCTGCTCTGTGGTCAGTAAAGCCCCAGGGAGGAACATTGTATCCTCTGTCTTTGTGTGCAGGGAAAGCAGGTGGTGAACAGGATTCAATAGTAAAACCAGACTTGTCTGCCCTAATGAAAGAATGGACATGCCTTGAATCACTGCTGAAGAGACAGAAGTCAGCATTAGCCTTGCAGAGAAAAAAAGCCCCACATACCTAAACCACAGACTAATTTGTGATGTCTTTCATTTCACCCTTTTCCATTGCCTTTTTCCCAGCATGATAGTACAGATGAAACAACCATCCACTGTACATATCTAATAATTTGTCAAAAAACCACCTTGTCCAGCCCTGACATTCCCAAGAGAGATGTAATAAATTCTGCTGTGCTGAAGGGAGAGAGGAGAGGAGAGGAGAGGAGAGGAGAGGAGAGGAGAGGAGAGGAGAGGAGAGGAGAGGAGAGGAGAGGAGAGGAGAGGAGAGGAGAGGAGAGGAGAGGAGAGGAGAGGAGAGGAGAGGAGAGGAGAGGAGAGGAGAGGAGAGGAGAGGAGAGGAGAGGAGAGGAGAGGAGAGGAGAGGAGAGGAGAGGAGAGGAGAGGAGAGGAGAGGAGAGGAGAGGAGAGGAGAGGAGAGGAGAGGAGAGCTGCAAGGCAGTACTGAGGGATGGTGTTAGCTTAAGAGATGATGGAAGCTGCTCAGTCCTCTCAGGATCTCACTTCTGATCAATTTATCACAAAGCATTCATTCAATGTGAACCTGTTAATGTCAGAGTCACCTGCAGTGAGGGACAGGGAGCTTAGTTTAGAAATTAACTAGTTTTCCTGAGGGCTGCAGTCTCCCAAAACCTTTCTAGTCTGCACAATTGTGGTGTCATCATTCCACACTGCATCAGTGTAACCACAGAAGGAAGAGTTTCCCTTTCCCACTCCATGCTGAAAATAAAGTGTTGATTTGCAAAGCAGTTATCCTTCCAGGAAGCTCTCAAAGTCTGCAGCCATTCCACAGCACATGCTGCTGCTTTGAGATTTCAGCAAGGGGAATTCTGTGGTTTGAGATCACTTCATGTGGATGCACAGTCCACTCCTCTCCTTTACACCCAGAACTAGGAACAGGAAAAGCAATGCTGACATGGCTCAATATTTGTACTCGCATTTGCAAAGTGAAGGCTCTTTGCAAAACTTTCCTTACAGAGTAACTCCACCTTTAGTGTTCTTCAGGGCAGTCACAGACTTGCCCTCAAAGACCTGCTCTCCATGGTAGAAACAAGCTACACTCCCTGAAGGTCTGCCCACTTCATTTACAAATCTGCATGCCTGTGTCTCTAGGGGTTGTTGACAATGGCAAAAATAAGGGAAGTTGCTACAAACAACCTTACTAAAAGCTCTACCTCACCTGGTGGTATTTTGCTTCTAAATTTACAAGGAGAAAGAGCAGTACAACAGAATCTTAGTCCAGTGCAGAATATGTAAACTCTGGCCTGAGTGACTCACAGGAGGATTTCTAGCATCAGGAGCTACCAGATAGGGAGCAACACTATTCAAAGTGATGTCTGCACAGCCCTTTCTGACAGGAGACTACCATGGAAGTGCCAACTCTAAACTCTGGGCTGGCAAACACTGTCAGAGAAAATGTAACAGAAGATGGTCTTTAACTCCACCAGCCTGTAGCCCTAGCTCAGCATTAGGATTCATGTACAACTTTCCTAGAAAGTTGCTCTAAACTGTCCTGTGCTCTGAAGGAGCTGGTAAATAGGGCCCTCTGGGACCTGCTTCTCACCTCCCTCTTTTCTTCTTCCTACCTTTCTCCTCATCAAAGGCTAAAGCACACAACTAATTACACCAGTCCCCCAAACAGAAAAATGGTCATGCTATTCAAGCTACAATCTTCCACAACTGTTTAAGAAAAAACAGGAAGAGAAATATTCCTAAGATGACTTGTAGAAGGTAGAGAGCAAGAATGAAATCAGAATAGGCAAAAGAATGGGGTAAGGAGAGTAGACTAAAAAAAGTAGAGGAAAGGAAAGAAGGACGAGAAGAGAAGAGAAGAGAAGAGAAGAGAAGAGAAGAGAAGAGAAGAGAAGAGAAGAAAGAAAAGAAAAGAAAAGAAAAGAAAAGAAAAGAAAAGAAAAGAAAAGAAAAGAAAAGAAAAGAAAAGAAAAGAAAAGAAAAGAAAAGAAAAGAAAAGAAAAGAAAAGAAAAGAAAAGAAAAGAAAAGAAAAGAAAAGAAAAGAAAAGAAAAGAAAAGAAAGAAGACATTTGTACCTGCATAAGGCTGATCCAAGCTTGAGAAAGTAGAGTCCAGACCTGGAGAGCTGGGCATGTCACAAAGCCCGTTTAATTCACAACTCTCCATAAACAGAGAGGCAATGAGACGAGCAAAGCAAAGCTCTTCTGGAGCAGAACCAAAACTCTGAGATGTCCAAGCTCTTTGCTATCAGTCCACAGGCCTTTTAAAGCCTCTCTTTTGTCTCGTAGGCTTTGCTGCTGAAAGCCATGAGGTCACTTTGTCTATTTTTGTCTTCATAGCTTCATCACTGAGCAGTGTGATGGACATTGTCACCTGGCACTTGAACTTATTCTTTCCTCCTCCCTGAACTCCCTGTATAGGAGAAACTCCTATTTTTTATTTTAAAATAGGAAAATATACTTTATATTATCACAGCTTCTATGATGTAAGCTTCAGGTTAGAAAGGTGCAGGCTTCAAATTAATGTTACCAATGCCTCAATGTCCAGCATTTCTGTGCCAAAGAGCCCTTCAGAGAGATATAACTAACACTGCGTGCATGTCCAATATGGAGAGGCAGAAGAAACTTGCACAGGAGAGAAATAACTTTCCTTGCCTGAAACTCTCAGCACTCAGCCCCAGGTAAAGAGGAAGAAGAGAGAGAGCAGGGGCTTTCCTGTGTATATCAACTTTCTTCCATGTCTGAGGAGAACCAGTCCACGGTTCAGATTTCTGTTGCATACACAAGTGAGGAACATTTAACAGAGGAGCATAACTGAGGAACATTTAACAGAGGAGCATTAGGATTCTGGATGCCTGCAGTGAAGTTGTTTAGCTGAATTAAAACAGCAGAGGCTGTTACCTACACTGAAAGCATGGTTGTGCCCAGGGAGGGTGACAGAGTGTTTGGAAACCAGGTAGTGGTGTTTTGGCAGCACCATTCAGAGCCCCAGCACAGGAGACTGCGAGTTGTTGAAAGATGAGATGCTGATAGTAAGGACTGTGGTGGATGGGAAGGAAGGGAATAGATGGTGCTGGGAAGTCTGCAGATCTCTGCAGTTGTGGCCTGCTCAGCATCGCTTCACACTTTGTCTAGGTCCTGTCTTACCACTCCTTTCTGTACTCCAGCAATAGGTCCTGTGAGACAATCCCAGAGCCATGGCCAAGGGACACTCTCCCATGATTGATCCTCCAGCAGCCCCAGCCTTAGCAATTCTGTAGCCTTGGCAGACAATCTCCAGTGTTAGACTGGAAAAATGAAGGTCTGACCATACATGCTGAAATCCAGCAGCCATCACTGCACACCAAGAAAGCAACTCCCACACGGCAACAGTGCTGTAGAGAGACCTGTCATGTGTTATACAGAGGCTCTTAGTGCAAGAGCCATGAAAGTGGTTCTTCTTCAAGCCTCTTCTTTGATGAATATTTACACATATAGGGATATATGTATATATGTGTCTTTGGGGAAACCATTCAATATTGATACGTATCTCTGGGATGAAAATACAGCTCTGTCTCTTGTAAGAACATTCAAATGGAATAGATAAAAGAGTAAAAGGAAGGGTTATAAAACTCATAAATTCTGTTGGTGTGGTGAATAATTTCTATAGGAAACTTTTTGTTAACTTCTAAAGCACTTATTTCATGTACACACTGAATTCTGTTGTAAAAAATCCACAAAAAGGAAAAATTTCTATGAAGCAAAGTCTATGGAATTAAGTTTAACTAAGTTTCACTGAAGTGAAATTATTTTTGTTACCTAATTACAGTAAAGAGAAGTATAAAAAGTACAAATCTTTCCAAGATCAGACCTTATTAAAAGAAAGCATTTTAATGCCCAGGCAAGGTACTGAACAAGCAGGCTTACATGAGGTCAGATACTATTCATGTTCTCTAGGAAACAAAAAACGGTAAATTTTATTACCAAGACTGAATTCTAGAAAAGCCATTACTATAGAAAATAAGGTATTCTGCTACTTCTAGAGATAAAGAACCTGTTCCTCTGTGATGAAATGCTACTTGTCAGCTGCTTTTTTCATATAGGGTCACCTCGAATTTTGTTCTTCTAGCTATTTATGTTAGACAAAGTCATTTTTCCATGGCTAATGTTGCAAATATCTCAGTAAGTCGTTAGAGGCTACAGACATCTCATACTTTACATACCTGAAGTCCTTTCGAAATAAGATTTGGATGGGTTATATTGACCTTCTAAGTATTTCCCTGTTGAAAGTTTCAACCTTTAAAGCTTTGATCAGTATTTATATTGGTCATTCTTGGATATTTGCACACTTCCATCACATAATCTGTGCATAATATCAAACACAGATATGGCTTCAGCTCCAGTTTAGGATGCTACAGCAAATGCTACAGTCCTACTCAAGTCTGCAACACTTTAGCTTGTATCTGAGGTTAAATAGTTAAAATACTTGTCAAACCAGTGTTTCTTCTTAAATGGCTAGTGATTTTAAATGTGCCAGTGAGACACTGCCCCACAGCAAAATCCTGGTTTTGGAAAAACAGAAAGAAACAGGCTTTTCTGAAGGTAAGTTAACAGCCCAGGGAAAAAAACATGCTCATTCATTTTGTAGATTTTTGAGCATTTTTAGCCATACTGCTATTGGAGAGCTCTGTTAGGCAGAGAGAGTGTAGAGACATCACTGTGCATGGCTGCAATGTCTTAGTCTTATGGTATCCTGCTGGAGACTTGAATAGCTTTTTCATTCAAAAAATTTCTCAGCTGGGTGACAGTTTGCCCTTCTTTCTGAGCTGGATGGAAAAGTAAGTGCAAAAGCACAAAAGGTAGCACACATGGCCAGTTTTTCTGTGCTGACAGATCACACCTGGGCCCTGGATATTCCCCACACAGCCCTCTCCCAAAGGAGAACTTTCTTTTGCCAGGACAGCACCTGTTTAATGCACTAGTGAATCTGTCTTTTGCAGTTTTAGCTCAATTTCCTCTGAAAGGTTTATTCAGTCAATGCTGCACGTCTTTTGATCTTACCCATTTCATGCTAATAGTGTTTGAGTCCATTTACTAATTTTAAGAGTCTGAAGTCACGAAGATACAATGGTCCTACAAGTTTACATGGAAGTAGGAGGCTCAGCAGAGGAGAGACCCCACCATAGGAAGCGAGAAGCCTGAGTGCAATCTTAATTTGGCATCAAAAACTGGTAAGAAAACACACACATGTGCACACACACACACACACAAAAGCTTTCTCATTTTGAATGTGAGAGACAGACATCAGACAGATTTGCATTTACTAGACATGAGAGAATGAGATATCAAATACAAAACATAAATTAAAAGGATGCCAGGATCTGCTAAGTGTGCTGCTTACAAAATTGATGTCTGACAGCAGGATACCACTGATTGATCACGTCTTTTGTCTTTCAGTCTATCCAACATCTACTCCAGTAATACTGACAAGTATATGCTCACCATCTCACTATGTGGACGTGATTAATCCACTTGCCATATAGTCTCATTAAACAGTTGATTTTAGTCATTTTCTGCAACTATTCAAGCTCCTGCCACATTAAAAATTCTAGCATTTCATGAGACAACTGTGTATCTTCCATGTGTTATGTCATCTGCCAATTAATACACAGCAATCTCCACTGAATCCCCATGACACCCATTGATAATGGTATTATTGCTATTTTCTGTTACTGCTTGCTAGGTACAACACCCAAGAGAAATAAGCCACGTTTACAAAGCTTCACTAGCAGGGATTAGCATCTGAAAAAAACAGATAGGAAGACAACAGTGGTGTACCTGGGAACACTTTTGAGCTCCTCAGTCCAGATAACCCCCCTCCCTCCCCTGTGTCCCCCACACACCTGGGTTTCTCTGGGAAGAAAAACCAGAGAGAAGCTGCAAGGTGTCTCAGCTACGTTCCAGATCTGAATAACAGCAGTTTGGGGGCTGTGGTGTGCCCCACAGTACATGCTCCTTGTTCCGTCTAGGTGCAGCCAGAGGATAAGATCCACTGACAGAAGAGAAGAGGGTTGGGATTTTTTATCATCTGTCTCCTTGCCAGTCATATAACATTGAGGTGGAGAGGACCTTTGATTGACATTAGTGTTTAAAGCTCTGTGGGTGAAAATATAGAGGTAGTCCTGTTGGATTCAGAAGGCCAGTGAAACACTACTACCAACTTAGCCAGTTAGCTCATCTGACATCATGAGCCATTAATAGTGATGTTTTCTGTTCTATTCTTAGCCAATTGTGTGGTCACCTTACGGTACTCCTATCTCATCCATATTTCTCTCATTGGAAAAGTCATGTGGAACTGTATCAAGTATCTTATAGAAGCCAGTATATACTGTGTTCATGTTATTCCTTCAGCCATTAAGTCTTACCTTACTGAGCAGGTCAAAGACTCTTTCTACATTTTGTTAGTCCATGTTGATTTTAGTTTTCATTTTGTTTTCTGCAAAAATGCACCAAAAAATCACTTCATGCACCTAATTGAAGCCAAATAATTGGTTTTTTCTTATTGTCACATCTATGTCTGCTAGAAGGGTATATTCTTCTCATTATTCCAAGGTACTTGGCAAGGACTGAGGACCATTCTGATACAAGTTTCATTGATTCCTTACATTTGACCTCTACAGAGAAGCCGACTGAGCCTTGCCCTTTCAGTATAGGCAGTGTATCAAGATATGCTGAATCTACTTGCCCCTGCTTCTGCTCCTGTTTCTTTCTGCAAAGAGATTCTTAGTTAATGTAAGTGGTAGATACTGATGACAGTAAAGCTTTACACATTTCCCAGCAAACTGATGTCCCTTCCTATGATGAGTTTAAGTGAAACTGAAGAACAATTAGCCAGGTATTGGCCAGGTTGACAGTTTTCTCCTTCCTGACTATAACTCTCTCTCACTTCTCTTGAGTAATGCCTGTTGTTTAATCACTTGTCAAAGTCCTTTTATGCCTCACCCTTTTATGCCTCTCCCTCATCCATCAATATCACTTTGTCCCAAAAACATTTCAGTGTTGTCCCTGAGCAGACTTGTCCCTATCTTGTCAGAAACCTTGTCCCATATCACTTTCAGAACTGATGGAAACAACTGGATGGGGAAAGGAATCCTGTTGTCTGTTTGCATTACAAATTCTTTCAACTAATATGTCAAAACCCTGGAATCTAAAACTACCAGCTTGATTAAGACAGTCTGTGGGGTTATATGTATAGCTGTTTCAGTGTGATTATTGCTCTAATCATCTTTGTGATCTGATCTATTGGCAAAATTTTGATTTAATGTCATTGTTCCCCATCAGCCTTACACATCTTAAGTCAGAGTAGAAGTGCATGTGCAAGGCCAGGCTATGTTAACATATGAGACAACACAGTCTGAAAAATCACTAACTGGGGCTCTGCAAGGACCATGGAAATGTCAGCTTGGAAGCAAACTCTGACACTGCTTCACAAGCAGCAGGATGATGAATGACCTCTGATCATGTCTGAGGAACTGTGACCCAGAGTCAGAGTCCCTGTGCTGACAATAATGACGTAGAAGTAATATCTGAGTAACTGATTGTTTTAAAAAAGTGCTTCAAATGATATCTCATACAGTAGAAGTACTAGGACAAATGAGAGTATACACTTTTTCATTTCAGGGATCACATAGTTTTCCTCCATACATCTTCAAATGCTAAAGATCTTTCCCCTCCCAGAGAATATTATCTGCAGCTAGATTTATCTTGAGCTAACACATGTTCAGCTAAATTTGTGTCTCTGTCAGGCTCTGGGGCAGCAGGATTGCAGTAAGATGCAAAGGTAGAACAGAGTAGAGCTCTATCAACTTTACTTCCAGTGCTGCAACCCACAACATCCTCATTGAAATGCTGGACAAGAGTGATGCCTGAGGGAACGGTCCTGGAGGTCTCCAGTAAGAATACCTGAGGAAGATGGCAAATTACTTGTGACAATTATGAGATTACTCAAGAAAGAGTGAAAAATTCATCCACCCTCGCTAAGACAGACAGCAGTATTTTATAATCTTGATTCTGCCCCATTAATATATCAGCCTGAAAATACTACCTCTGCTTTCCACAGAAGGACATAAACTGAAGGAATAAGACCAAATGTCATACTCAAGCCTAAAGGTGGAGAAACGGAGAAAGAGGGCTCTAGATGCCTGGTGTTTATCTCTCTGTAGTCTTTAATAAATGCCTTCCAAGTGGCAGAGAATTCACACATGAATGACAGTTATTAAGTGAGGTTTCTTAAACAAACACATACAACTACACTGCTACTGAAGTGTTTGGAAACTGATTTCCCAAGCAGAAGCAATTTCCAGTTTCATGCATGCTGAAATGAGATCAGTCCCTCCATCTGTGGTTCAGTCATAGAACCCTGTGTCCTTGTTTCCTGAATGACTGGCTGCTCATTGAGTGGCAAGGGCCAAGGGTGATTCAGCATGGCTTCATGATGCTAGGAACAGACTTCTGTAAGATCAATAGTTCAGGAATTAATTTTAATCTCCTGGTCTAAGAAGAATGCTTTTCTATTTTACTTTAAGGTATGTAGGATGTAGTAGTAGTAGGCTATTATCCTAAACCTATTGGTCTCCTAGACTGCAGTGAAGGTCAAAACCAGCAAGTTGGTCTAACAGTCACATAACTGTGATCATTAGAGTTACAACTGTCAAAGCTGAAAGCCAAATAGAAAATGTGGTGCAATAACTTCAAACTGCCATTCAGATACTTCATCTTGTTCACAGCCCCTGTGGCCTATACCAGTTGTAACAGGCTGAGAGATGGCTTGCTGCACTCACCCTCTCTGCAGAGAAATGTGACTGCAGTCACTCTTAGAAGAGGTAATCTCTATGACCTGCTGATGAATAGGCCACTTATTTATAAGCAACCTATCTTTTCAAGTGATGCTGCTGTACATCCGCTTTAAACAAGAAGGATTTCCTTTTCTGATATGGAATGTAGTAACTTTGATGACTCTGCACAGGCAGCCAGGTCCATATAAAGCAGAGGAGGAAATTTCCCCACCCAGTTTTCCCTCCCTTCCTCTACCATACATGGAGAGGCTCTTGAATCCTAGGAACTAAAAATAGTTCAGCAGATAAGTTTAAATTAAGATATTTTGAAGCACTTCTTTCACTGACACAGTGTGATAGCAAGTTAGGAATAGACTGCTGTCCTGGTATGTCTGTCCTATTTCCAGTTGTGGAAAAGGCTGAGCCTTTTGTCCTGTGAGATGATTTACAATGGGGCTGAAAATACAGTGCACCCCAGAGAGCACAAGTGGCTGAGAAGAAGCAACCCTGGCTACAGATGGATCCCAAGCCTCCAAAGGTGGGGTGAGAAGAGAAGGACACTGCAGAACCTATGAGAAACCAAAAAACCTCACCTGCAATTACTTGTGACAACTATAGTCTGATTCTCCCTTCCACAAGCTCCCACTTTCCCCCTGAAACTGATGTAGATTTTTTAATTTGTATTTTCTGTCTAGAGATAGGAAGTAAAGAACCAAGCTACAGAAAACCCAAGAGCTGACAGCAGTAGCAGTGTTACTGAGATCCTTGCAGGCAATAGAGCAGTGAAGAATGTCAGTTGCTACTCTTGGTGATATGCAAAAGAATTATTATGTATCTCTGTTCTTTTTCAGGGATTTCAGTTATTTATATGGAGGTTTGATGTTTCTAAATACTCATCTAGAAATAATGTACCCTCAATTCTGTTTGCTTGAGGTGCAGGCAGAAGTGGGAAAAGGAGACAGTTTCTGGAGCTTAAAAATGACAGTGAAAAGTTAGAAAGAATTAAAACAAAGGACAAGAGAAATACCCCCAAAATTGAAGTAAACATCAGAGCAGACATGAGAAAGTAGAACATTCTTGGAAGAAAGAATAAGGAACCACCTGGGGATCAGTCCCAACAAAACAATTTTTCACATTCTTATGGTGCAGTGGTGGGAGCTGAAGAAGGCTGTGGCAAAGCAAGGAGGGTGTATTATTCCCAGATGCACTGGGATATATTTAAATAGTGCTTCAAAAGGCAGCCATCTGCATAAGTATTCACAGTGGCTCTTAAATGTTTCCTGCCTATATATCGATACTTAGGCTCTCACAACTGATAGTCCAAGTCATTCCTGGAGCTAACTCAGGTTTTAAAACCCTGCCTGACTTTTAAAATATTATTTCACATTCCTGTTTAGCAAAACCCAGGAGTGTCTGTGTCCCAGAGTAGGCTACTGTGCTCTGGATATTGCTAAGGAAAGGCAGAGGAACAGAACTTTAAATGCTGCTGTCTCCATGGGAGCCTAGAGCAGCTGTAGGAGCTGGAGCAATGCTAGCCCAGACATCCTCACCAAGGCTACACCTTTCTGGCAAGAGATGCTCTACCATGTCCTCCTATGCCAGTCCAAGCAGCCTCCCATGGAGCCAGTGCAGCTCAGCAGTGAAGAGGGTGAAGGAGTGACAGGAGAATAAAATACTACCTCAGTCTGCAATGCTTCTGGGAACCCAAACTCCAGCTGGCAATATTGTTGCATCATCTCCTGCCATGGGATATTATCTTGCCATCAGAAATGCTCTGAATGAAATACATAGTTTTTCTGGGATCCCTCTGTACTGATGCAGTCCATGGAAATAAGTCTTGATGTAAAGCGATTGCTCTTGTACTGCTAGGACTATCGGGTGGCAGGGAGCAGCTGAACATGCCTTTCTCAACATTCACCTCATGCTTGGACATCATTCAAAGGGGGAAAAATAGCTTCATCTTTAGGGAGGCTGAAATTGCTGATTTCTTTCCTGTCCTAAGGAAAATGAGAGCTAAAGAGTAGGAAGAAGTAGAACAAGGCATCAGGTCAGGTGCAGTGCCCAGCAGAGCAAGACATAAGGGACCCAACTGAGCCTCCCTTTGTAACACTGGAAAGAGCAGCAGGACAGTGCCCTGTCTGAAGGAAGCAACTAGGTTTGAAAGTTACCTCTACAGGAGTCCTTAGGCAGAACAGATAAAAGAATATTTAGCCCAAGGATAAAACAGAGGTTTAATAATTGCCTTGCAGTATTATCTGTCCTGGGTAAAATCTCTAGCATTTGAAGCAGAGGATCAGAAGTTAGAATCCACATGTTTTCTTTCTGATTCAGTCTAGTAACTTTTCTGTGTCTCTGTTTTCCATTCTGTCACTTTTTTAAAGTCACTTTTTAAAAACTTTATTTCCAGGCTCACAGAAATGTAATAAGTTATAGTACACTGAGATACATATATGAAGATAAATTTATGCTTACCTTGTTTTTAATACAACTAGATACATCACAACTGTGAAATCAGATAACACTTTGTTCTGCCCTCATATTTGTGCCTGAAATACTCTATGTGTAGCAGAAATCAGGAAAGATATTCACAATCAAGGTCACTTCAGGACCATCACCCATATACTACACCACATTTTTCAGTACTTTATTCCACATAGAAAGGTCCTGACTGTCAGGGATGGCACTACCAGGAACTGATTCAAGAGCTAATTTACTGTCTCCTGCCTGTCCTTGCTGGCAACCCTCCACTGCCAACACCTAAAAAATGATAAATTCTACCTGAACACACCAGCTGCTGCCAGCCAGACATGAGCATCCTTGCCGGAGTGAGTGCCTGCAGGGAAAGTTGATGTAGAAGAGTCCCTCCCTGAGCTGGACAGGGTGAGAGAAATAAATCAGTTTCTGACAAGACTCTTTTGCAGCTATGCTGCCTACAAATTATCTCTCATCATCCTTAACTGTGTAATACTGCATGCCTCTGTGTCCATGGAGAGCTGAAGTGAGCAGAGGGGTCCTTAGGAGCCTCTTGAAATGAGTGTTCTGTGCTTAACACACAGGTAGCTAAGGAGCAAACTGAGCTGCCATAAGATCTCTGGAAAGTCAGGGAAATTTAACCTCCAAGTTATTTCCTGACACCATCATGTCACCCGAGTCTTCTTAGCCCAAAGTGTTGAAGAAACCAGTGACATCCATCCTTTTTCCTGCACATAGAGGTACTAGAGCACATCTGGTTGAATGGCTGCAGCCTCTGTGAGTGACTCCCAGACCCCTGACTCCAGACTCTTTACCTTATCTATTTCTTAGGATGCCTCGGGTGAGGAATACCCCAGGGCCAAAGCTGCAGCGGGAAGCCCTGGTCTCTGCAGGGCTGATTTGACTCCTTTGTAAGCTAGAGGAGCTAACCCACCTGGCGTTTGCAGGAATCAGGCTTTTGGAAGGAGCATCCAGCACAAGGAAAAGGCATGGATGAATGGCAGTTTGGGGGACTTACTGGCCTGCTTGGCTTTCTCTGCGTAAGTGGTGGTTAGGTCTTCATCAATCGGGTGTTCCACCGGCCCCACCATGGGGATGAGATGGCGTTCCGCTCGGATCGCCTTGGTGGCGTGGGGCAGGAGCATCGCCTCTGGAGAAGGCTCCCGCCCCTCTGCTGACGGTGGCCGCAGCTGTCCCTCGCTGTCCGAGAACGGAGTGTCCGTGCGGCTGCCAGGCAGGCAGACAATCTCCCTCTTGGCCACCCCGCTGGAGCTGGCGGGCTCGGCTCCCCCCTGCGCCGCAGCCTCGGGCATGCTCTCGTAGCCGCTCTGCTCAGACAGGGACACCTCGTCCTGAGGCGCGTCCGCCCTGCCGGTGGTGCTGTCCGGCGGGGAGCGCGGGCTCTTCCTGCGAGCGCGGCGCTGCTTCTCCTGCGCCACGTTGTCAGCGTCGCTGTCTGTCTCACCATAGTAGGCCTCGCTGTCCGGTGGGGACGTGAGGCTCTCCAGGTGCCTCTGTGACCTCCATGGCTGTGAGGGCTGAGTGGTGGCTGGGGCTCGTGCTGCTTCAGAGCTGAGTAACTGAGCTGAGGGGCTGGGCACGGATGGTGGAGAGAGCACTCGCTGCCCTGGAGAAGGGGAGCGCTGGAGCCACGGGCCAGTCTGGTCCCCACCAACTATCCTGTGGGGAGAAGGAAAAGTGGTGAGTGAGGTTTCCTTTGTGCAACTAAACTGGAAAGAAACCCTGGAGTGAGAGAGGGCTATGGACTGGGACATACAGGTATTATAGGACAGTGTTACAGGTGTTTTACAGGTGGTACAGGCACATGAAGTGTAGATGCCAAGGACAGACTTATCCCTGACATCAGCTATGTGCCCTCATTCTCATTTTCTGCTTCACAGCTCTATGGAAACCAGGTGTTAAACATTCAAAAATCAGAATGCCCTAAAACCATAAAAAATCTACCAAGCTTAATCAGCTCCCCAGGCATTTCTCCTGGAGAGCTGAATTCCTGCATAGCAAGCATTCCCCAGGACATGGAGACCTACCCTACCCTTCAGCCTGCAGCTTGTCAGCAGAGAACGGCTGGTGCTCAGATATCACAATGCACTCCAGCTGCTCCTGCAGCTGAGACTGTGTCAGATCTGCAGATCCTGGCTCCCCAAACTGCTTTAGTTCAGACTGGGCTCCAAGAAGTCAGTGCTATTTGTTTGCTCTGACCTCTATGTGGGAGTAAATAGCAAATACTTAGGATATAAAGGCCCAAGCATTTTTTGGGGATAGGACTATGGTATCTGGTGGTAGGAGACCACTCTAATATTTAGCCTGCTCACTGTGGGACTGCTTCACAAGCTATCAGTACCTGGGTTTTGACAACCATATGCAGTCATGCTGGCCAGCCCAATCCATGGTGGCATTTGCCTTTGGTTTAGACATAGCAATTTCAAGCCTCTAAGACATCTGGAGGGATGACTGGAGTAGGTGCCAGACAGACTGAGGCAGTTAACCCTGCTGCTGGCTTCCAGAGGGAAGGAGAATTGGCTGAGCTGACAGAAAAAGAGCCCATTCTATCTCCCTGGTCCTCAAGAGTGAGTCTGGATTTCCACAGCAGTTTGACTCCAGCCTACACAGATGGAGCTGGGAACTTGTTATTTCTCTTGTCAGACTCACCAGGGCTTATAAGAGCTATAAAGGAGTCCTAAGTATTTGCCTTCTGAACATGCATACCATGAAGCCAGGCAGACAACATTGCCTCTGTAAAGCTGTGCAACTCGTGACTTGGATCCCAATTCTAAACTGTGAAAAATTTTTATTTATGTCAAATGCAAACTTTTTGGAAGCTAAGGGTGGGAGAATTTCTCTGGCAATTTACTTTTTAATACTCTTTGCCATTATGAAATCTCACTGGGGAGCAACCTCAACATTCCACAAGCGAAACAGAACAGTCCCTCCTCTTCTTTAAACACTTGATCAGGTAACTGAGAAGCATAACTGCTTGTAAGCCAGTTTCTCTTGTTCTGTACTGTCAGGTCAATGTCTCTCCCTCTTTTTCTGAAATACACACACTCCAGAGTCATCCAGCTACCTCTCCTTTCTGAACAGGAATGGTTGGTATTTTCTCTGGGAATGTAAAGATTAAGTAGGAATAGACGTGTGATCAAGAAAGCAACATTTGATGATTTCTCCACTACTCCAAATGAACCAACTGATTTCATTATTTCCAAACCATTCAGTGTTGGCTCCATCCAGAAGATGCAAGAAGCCTGCCTTTGTCACTTTGTTAATTCAAAGTGTGCTGATCTTGATCGATTAAAATTTGCCCAGGCACCTGTTTGCTGCAGATAGGTGTGAGATATGGCCTTGGCAAGGGACCAGGAGCTATTCTGGACACCTTGTACAGAACTTACCCATCCCACTTACTCACAGTTAGGGTATAGAGTGAGCACATCAGAAGGCACCGGCACTTTTTCTGAAACCAAGGGGAAGATCCTCCATGCTCAGGCTTTCCTTCTCTGAGCACTGCCCACCTCTGCTCCTGCTTTACGGATGACAGCAACCAGCATGGCTGTGCCTTCCCACTGCTCACAGTGCTCTCTCTGTCTTTTCAGGACTGTAGAAGATCACATCTCCCAGCCTCCTTCACCAGGGCATGATTTTCTGAGGGTGACTTCTGTTTAGGCAGTAGTGTGGACTAGCTAGGACCTCACACAGTTTTGCTGCCTTCACCTTTATAGGATTACTCATTTATAGCCTGGGTCGCATCCAGCATGCACTGACGCACTGGGTTAACTTAGCACAGGGAGGACAAGGAACATTACTGGGACTATTTTTTGTCCATAAATTTGAGCTTGATCTCCAGTATTCTCCTGAACTAGAGACTGGCACAGATATTTCTTCCCATGAAAAAGGGACCTAGCCACACACCTCTCATCCTTGTGGGAGTCAGTATACAGACTGTTGGACTACAACAGCCCGCTGTAAGACAGGACAAAACATTGAGATGTCAACATGTTAGCCAGGTTAGGACATGGGTAAGTCCTCCTAGTACACCTTGCAATATGGTGAAACCAAAGGCTTCCTGCCTGCCTTGTTTCTGCTGGATGTGGACAGCTGCTGTACTGGATGAAACCACCCTACTGCCTGCACTGTCACAGCACTGGCACTTGGGAGCAGGTTACCTTTTCACACGGATGTTGAGCATGCCATTGGAGGAATCGATGATCTGCATGGCATTAGCATGGGACAGGCCAGCACATGACTTCCCATTGATAGATACTAGAACATCATTTTCCCACAGGCCTCCACGGCACGCTTTGCTTCTCTTTCGAATCTGAAAAAGCAGGAGAGAGGATAAGGATGAAGGGAAGAACAGCAGCTATTTAGTGCAGTTGCTGGCCCTTCTATTGCTCCATTTCTCAGAGAATAAAATAAGCCCTAAGACTTACTGTGCTGACAGGGTGGAGTTGGATGAGCCCTGGCTATGCCTTTTGGTCTCTGTATCCCTGTTAATTCTAAGAATCACTCTGCTGAGCATAGGCCTGACCTGCTCACCAACCCTGTTCAAGTTCTTTAGTGCAGATTAAAGACTCAAGAATATCTACATGCTCTTCTCCTCTTGTTCCCTGTCTCCTAAGTTGGTTAGGGAGTCTCTGTTTCAGAGAAGGAACAGACTATGCCTGCACATGTCCATGTGTCCTTATGCACGCCTCTACTGTACTTCCTTGGTATGATCCCTGACTCATGCAGAGTCTCTGCAAGTACCATCCTCAGGGAAGCTGACACTGGGGAGAGGTGGCAGTTCTGAGGCATATTCTGGTGTTAAGCATTCCTGCTCCAATGGCTTTGGTCAGTGTATTTCTGGACATCTGCATCAGGCAACATGGTGTCCTGTTACACAAGTGTAAACTTGGAATAAATCTTTAGCCTTAACAGGAGTTGTGCAAGATATGCATTGCTTTATCTGAGAAGGGAGTCAGAGTCACTGTCTCCAGGCAAGCTCCTAGATCTGTCCTCTCATGGCCATCTTGCACCAAGTGTTTACTCTCCCTTTCATTCCATCATCCATCAGTTAAACTTCTTACCAACTCAGCCTAGCCTTTCTGCTAGGGCAAGCAAGAAAGCAAGCAAATGCCCACTCAGCCAAAAACCACTGACCTCTCCCATATATGCAAGCAACAGGGATAGTCTTGTAGGACAGCTTGGCACCCATAATGTACTCATTTTTCACATAGAAGAATAGCTGTGTAAAATCACTGGGTCAGAGCAAGTCAGGAACAAGGTACTATTACACTCTATTTGTAGATTCTTCTACAATATTTCCTCAGATCTTGCAGTTAAGTGAAAGACAAATCAGTGCAGAGGTGTTTAACAAAGGGTGCAGTGAACGGGCTGTGTCAGTAATACTCAACAGGGCACCTTCACCCATATCTCACAGCCTTGCTGCTTGAGCCACCAGACTCATCTATAACATCATGCAGCTACTTTGCCCACACTCTCATGGCAGCTTCAGGAAAGAGAAGGGAATATGGGAGGATTGCTGCCCTGTCATTGTTCTTGCAGGAGCAGCAGGGGAGCAGGAGAGGAGAGAGCTGGAGCCCTTAGGAAGTCCCATGGCCTGACTGGCTGGTCTTAGTGGCCCAGGCCCTCTGCACCTATGGGGTGTGTGAGTGCCTTGGGCTTGACCCTGCTGCCCTGTGTTGGGCAGACAAGAGCAATGCACCTCCAGGTCAGCCTGTCAGCAGGACTGAGAGGTGTTGGGGAAGAAGATGGAGAGATGAGGGCTATGCTTCAAGTTGTTTTTGTGTTCACTGGTACTTTATCACTCTGTAGCCTTTCCAACTTGACCCCAAATCCTGCCTGCATGCTTAAAATAGGGACTGGCTCATCCCAGCTGCCACATCCATCAGCCTCTGTCATTTTAGTCCTTTATCTCTCTCCTTGTTAATATAAGCCTGGAATGAGCATGTGTAGGTCTGTAATGACCCACCGCTGAAGAACCCCTGTTACAGTACAAATGCTGCTTCCTGATACTTCATCCAGATGCAGCTGTTAACTGAGAAGGTAAAGAAGACACATTTTCCAGTGCTGCCTACTGATACAGCAGCTAATGAAAAGAGTTAGGAAGTTGAAAAGAGGTTAAAAGGAGGGTTTCCCAGTATTCCCCAAAAGGCCAACTGCTGCTCCATAGCCAAGTACTTGGTGCTTAGCACTGGATGGAAACACACTTACTGAGTATCTCTCCCAGTTGTAAAGCGAGGGGATTGGGGGTTAAAGGCTGTCAGCAGGTGTTCAGAGAATTCCTCACATCCCATGGTATTCCTCCCTGCTCACTGGAACCAAAGATGTAGGCTGGTGACCAGCCAGAACAGCAACAGTAAATTTCCTGCAATTCTCTAGTCCCTCAGTACTGCAAGTCTTTGCAGGCAACTGTTTGGGGTTCCCAGGCAGGAAGGATCAGGCTGTGCTCCCAACACTGCCTGATGCTGTTTCAGGTACCTTTATATCAGAGAAGACTGGTGAGACTCAGGCAGGCCATGTGGGCTGATAATCATGAGCAAGCAATGCATTTTTCTTATGGTTAGTGAGGATGCTGGGTCTGGCTTGGTTTGTGCTCAAATCTTACTGACTGACAGAGAGTATATGCACTAAAGCAACTATTGGTATTTCAGTGCTCTGCAATCCAGGAGGGACTTTTCCAGGTCTCCATTCCTTTCTGGGAAAACAGGATCAGGTCTCTTCCAGTGCAGGAAGAGACCTATGGAGTCTGAAAGTAGCATGTGTCTGGCTCAGTCTTCCACAGATTTATAAACCCTCCTTGGAAGCTTATGAATTTGCTCCTGGGATCAGAGGGAAATGGACTATCCATAGCTTTATTTTTACACCAAACCCCTACCCCACTGCATTTGCCAGGGAGGAAGGCAAAGGGGTTAAACACAGAAGAGGATTGTGCAGAGAAAGAAGGACAGGACAGGACTTAATCCACAGTCATGACAGCAGGGTGCAATGTACTGGAGGCTGCAGAGCCTCTGGACAGAGACCAACACAAGTCTGCCAATTTTTACATGACTGCCAGTTCTGTGCTGTAGATACTTTAATGGCAACCCATAACCTGCTCATCTTGAGTACAGCGAGAGCAGCACTGAGCCTTTGAGGCCCCAGGACAGGGTGGCTGCCCAGTCCAAAAGCCAGGCTCCCTGCCCATCCTGAAGGTCAGGCTGCCCTCAGGATCAGCCACTTGCTCCCCATGTCCAAAAGATGCCCTCTCCTGGGCACCCAGTGAGCCACATGAAGTGTCACTAACAGGGAGCTTCTCCTTAGGCTGCAGAAAGCTTGGAAGGTGTCACCCAACAGCTGATCTGAAGAGGTGGCAAAAGTTGGAAAAAGTGGTATTTCAAAGAGAAAACCTCTCTGCTTGCTGTAACACATACCTGAAGAACTTTCTTGTGCAAATGAGAAGAAGCACTGACAGACTCTGACCAGTGGTAAGGGTTGGCCCCAGACCTGGCCCTGGGGGATTGCACTGTCCAACCTTCTAGCATATACTGGTGAGAATTGACCTCTCCTTTTATGTGAGAAGCCCCACAAACTCTGGGAGCCTCTTGTAACTGACTGTTAGACTTTTCACTACATGCCTCAGTAGACACACTCTCCCATGGCATATTCATGTCAAGGTATGTCCTGTTTATATTTCAGATGGGTTTAGGAAATCCCAGTTTCAGAGTCTTATGGATTTATGCTACTGGAAATAGAAATCAGTGTGAAAAACTGGAACACATTTACTCAGAAAATGGCTCATCTCCCTGCCCTCTCAGCAGGAGATCTGTAGTGACAAAAGAGCTCTTGTCAGAGAGGTTTGGGTGTCTGCAGTACTATGTACATGCACATACACACATGTTTTCTTTCATTACTTTGCCTGCTTCCTCCCATTGATCATGTTCAACCAGACAGAGGGAAAGGACAGAGCCAGCTGAGACAGAAAAAAAAAAAAAAAGAAAAGAAAAGAGTAAGGCAACAATTGAGGAGGAAAGGAATAAGAAGAGGTGTTGAAAGGAAGGTCAGTGCTAGGAGAGGCCAGGAGGGCCAGGGCTGAGATCAAGAGTACAGTACAGGTTTCCTTGTACAGCCCTAGGCAGACAAAAGGACATGCTGATTGTTGACGTGTCTTGGGGAATTCAGCCTGGCTTTCAGGAACAGAATGCAAGAGAAGAGAGGGTCAGATGCAACTTGGCAACATCTCTCCTTCAGTAGGGACTATATTTAGATAGTGGTATGTGGGGGCTGAACACATGCTGGGATGCTAAGAATAGAGTAATCCTGATAGTAACTCAGTGGCTTCACATCTTGCCTCAATACCGCCCAGTGAACCTGTCTTGAAACTTTGCAACCACTGTCCCTGCTGGCCAGCACAGCTTCTCTGTAATGAAGTAGGCTGTGGGTAAATAGAAGTGGTTTGCAGTGTAGGCTCATGTCATCCATTTCTCCCCTTGCCTGCCCAAACCACCTCCCACTTCCTCTCACTGGGAGAGCTCAGCCTGTAAGGTAGGAAGATAAATTTTATTATCAGTCTTCATCTAATCTCCTACAATCTTTCCAGCAGAAACCTCTTAGCCTCAGTCTGAGTCAGAGTTTAATACTGAATACAATTCACCTTCCCACCCAATGCCCTTCCACTCTCTTATTGCATCTCTCAATGAGCCATCCCCTTCCCCCCAAAGCTACAATGACATGGGGTCCAATACTCCATACAACCTGGCAGAGTTTAAATTTCATTCCCAGCCTTCTGTGATATGCAGTCCTGTCACAGGGTTCTCATGGAGAGATAACAAATTACTTTTTGTGGTATAAAGCCGTACCAAAATGGAATGACTCAAGCAAGAGCCAACCAGCATGTGGGCCTGCTCCTCCTAGAACTTCCTGCTCAAACCACAAACAGAGCAGTTGCTAGATGCAGAAGCAAAAGCAAACACCCTCCATCTCTTCTTCTTTCTGAAGATGCATTCATATAATTTTGCTTACCGGGCCAGTTTGGTTTTCATTTAAGGCCAGGGTTTACTCTTTTTGTGTAAGGAAGGATTCACCTGTGGCTAGAGAGATGAGATGGCTAGAGTGGGTAGATGGCTAGATTGGGATTCAGAAGACCTGGATGATTTTTTGTGTGACCTCAGAGAAGACAGACTGTAGCCATAAAAGGCAAGAGCCTGGAAATAGGACATTTTCCAACAGTCTTTCTTTATCTCAGTTGCCTACCTGAACACAGAGATCCAGTGAGATACTTTCACTGTGCCTAATGTATTAAGTAGGAAATAACATCACATCCTCATGCCAATGCCATGATTTTATTGGAGGCTATTTTACAGGAGAATATCCATAATAATTACACTAAGCATTACAACTACACAGGAAGTTAGTTCCAGTAATTTCCTGACAAAGCCTCATGTTTCTTCTTAAGAGGTGACCCTGGAAGACTTGCCTCTTGGTAAAGCAGGTCCAGTGTCCCTGCAGAGCTACTTCATCCATGGTGAAGCTTAATTAGGGAGTCTTTATATAAAGAAAGAGGGAAGAAAACACCTACTTTGTAGGGTGGACACAGCAAGGGAGAGTGGTGAAAAGATGTGTCTTAAGTGGTAGGACAGACTTGGGCGCCTTCTGGGCAAGGGGTTTAACAATGAGGGCTGGTAGTGGAAGAGGATGCTAATGCTGCTCAGTTGGTTAAGTACATGTCAGACTACTGTAAAATAGGTTACTGCCTAGAGTGTACTGGTGCAGGAACAGAAGAACAAGTTCTTGTTATTTGATGATAAATTAGCTGAAAAGTGATTGAAATGTAACATCAATGACAAGGAATAATGCCACATGTACTAGAATATATGCTTAAAGTACTTAATAAGCATTTTACCCTCAACAGAGTAAGCAGCAGGATATGAAGTGGTTTTTATATGAAGCCAGGTTTCAGAAGGAACAGATATATTTGTCAAATATTTGTACCAGGTCCCACATTTAGGAGCTGTGAGAAAAGCAACTAAATGTTCAGAAAAAGCATGCTTATACATGTAAGTCCTTTTTCTAGATTCTTAGCCTGGCTTGTGTGCCATGAAGGATTTTAGAATCTAAACCTAATGGAATTGAAGCTCATATAAGCACCATTGTTCTGCGGCAGCAAGGACAGGATCAGCCACAAGTATGGATTAAAGAAGCATCCCATTCACCTGAAGGATCTAGGGCACTTAGGTACAGAGAGCCTCCTGTGCCTTGCAGCATCTTTGTAGTCATCTTCTAGGTATAAATGTACATCAGAAACCAGGCTCAGCCTCCACAGGTGTATTCAGTTGTTCTAGCCAGTAGCAGGCTGAATAATATCAGCGAATGAACCTGGGCTCTGGACTGCAACTACTGTAGTAAAATATTGAAATGATCCTTGGCACATCTTTGACTGAGATTGTTCTGGACAGCAATAGCCAATTTCCAGGCACAGTTTGGGAGCTAGAACAGATCATTCCCAGAGCCACTGCCTATGGGCATGTGGCCATTTTGTTTGGAAGAACAGAAAACGTTAATTGCTAGGCTTCATTACAGTCTGTAGCAGCTGGCATAAGTGCCAGAGAATGGTCCCAGGTACATTTAGTGCACCAGGTATAGATGGAACATGTATGGTTTCACTGCAACTTCTCATCAAGAGATTCTTCCAGAACCTCGGAAAGTTCCACTGGTGCCACAGCATGCCCTCCCTCGCCAGCAGCCAAACATAGCACCTCCCTAAGTGCCAACAGGCCATAAAATATGTCCAGGAGTACTCCCAAAGAAGCTTGAGGCACTCCAAAACCAGCATTAGTGATGGCTACAGACTAGCAGTGCTTTTTTAGGTGTGACAGTAAACATCTGCGAAAACAGATAAAGAACAGGCTGCCCACTGAAAAGGGGAGAGGAAGAGAAGGTGCTCACAAATCTGGTAGCCATCAGGCCTATTTGGGTTAGAGCTGGCATCTCCAGCAGGAATCATGTCACATGAGCATAGGAGAGTGGCACACAGCAGCCAGGCTGTGTGTCACAGGGAGCAGGGACATGGCAAACAGGCAGCAAGGATATCTTGCAGGGGAGACAGTAAGAAATAGTGAATTATCAGCAGAGAACCATTAAGGAAAAAGAGGGAATTAGAGAGCTAAAAATGAGGTTGTGATGAACTGCTCTTAAACAAAAAAAAAATTTTTGCTTTAGAACCAATACAATCCTGTGTTACTGCTTCCCCTAACAATTACCCTAACATTGCTGCAGAGTATTTGTACAGAACAGGCAACTGAAAGGAGTCTCTTAAGCTACCAGGGCCAATCCTCTGTAGTTTTCAGAGGCCATATTGTTTACTCCACTTCATAAACTGACTCAAAAGATTTTAAATTCTTTTTCTTGATTGGAAATTCATTGCTGAACCTTCCTGGTTAGTTGTTCTATGCTGTCAATCCTGTCACCTATATTTGAATAGTGTTGCTGGTATTTGCTCAACATCTACTTGTAGATTGCAGTCACCTCTTTCAATATTTTGCTAGGTGAAAGAAGCCTTCTCTTCTCCCCTTCTTTTCTATGGCTGCTCTACCTTACATTTATTTTCCTTGAGAGGGGCTGGTTCTGTGAGTATGGTATTTCCAGTGAATTCCCCCTTGTGCATTAGACAGTAATATCAACACCTTCCTATCTCTGTTAGACATGTCTACCTGAGGCTCATTTGTTTATGTTTGCTCTTTTTTTTTCAGAGATTCATAATTTTGCTGGCTTATTATTGGTGATGCACTAATATGCCCAGGTCCTTTGCCTCTACTATCAGTACCAGCTGTAAAGACTCAGTTTTTACTCTATTTTGTCAGTATTACTAGTTCTTGTGCTGGAGGTAGATGTGCCTTCCTTGCTTTTTATAGAAAGTAACCATGTTTGCCTCTCATTGAATAAATCTTGTTTTGTAGCAGGATCCCTAAAGGCAGGTTTGCATATACTTGTACTACCCTAAAACTGTCCTGTTCATCTTCATAAAAATTATTTCCATAATATAATTTTATGTTAGGTTTCTACTTTCATTGATTAATAGCATTAGTGCTTACAACTTTTCTCAGACTAGCTATTTTACATTTTCTTTTGTTTTGAAAGCATTTGATGCACATATCCTTACTGCAAAGAAATCCTCCAGGAACCTGATAGTATTGTTCTCTCTTACTCTCTTTCCAGAATGGGTTAACTTTCTCATCAGTTACAGCTACATGTGAGGACCATGTACTTTCCCTCAGCCTTTCTAAAATAAAAATCTTGCCATCTATGGATCCTTTTTGCTTCTTGTGTTTATGTTTGTTCTCTTTCTTTCCTAAAGACTGTTACTGGTCAAAGATCTTTCCTGCACTGAGGACCCCATAGGTTTATGCAGTGCTTCAAGTGGGCAGAGGGGCAGAATCTCTTCCCTCCACCTGCTGGCCACTCCTCTTTGGATGCAGCTCAGAATGCTGTTGGCCTTCTGGGTTGTCAGGGCACACTGCAGGCTCATGCCCAGTAATATCCAACCCAAGAGACTGTCCACAAGGATTTCATTCCAGCTTCTTTCTCCAGGTGTGTCCCTGAACCCATAAGCCACAGAGAGTTATTGAATGGCACAGAAGCTCTGTGGCAGCTACATCCAGCATGTGAAGATAGAGCTGCTTTTCTACCCCTTTCTGGCAGCTGGACTGAGGTTTAGAATTGATCCCTTGCTTGGAGAAATAGTTGAAGCTACAGCTATGCATCCTTTTAGTCTGTAGAAAAATGGGTTCACACCCAATTTCCACCATGCTCATGTACTTTATTTTGTTACAGCCAGTTGAATACTTTGAACTAGAAAACAGTCTCAAAGGCATATGTTCACTGTACATTTCGAGTTAATTGCAATTTGAAAAAAGCCAATAATTTAAGCCATCCTTGTGAACACCTTATGAGAGAACAACCAATTAGAGGTCCCGGAAAGGAAAGGAAAGGGGAAAGAAAAGGGAAAAGGAAAGGAAAAAGGAAAGGAGAAAGGAACCATGCAGCACACCCAAAGAATTTTCAGGAAAACAAAAAAAAAAAAGATACCAAGAACAGCAACCAGTGATTAATTTTATCCTAAAATCCATAAAGAGAAACAATGAAAAGATGATGGTGATGTAAACTTTGGAAAGCATAAAGGCAAGAAGACTGAACTGTGTACATGGGTCATGTAAGATGAGGAATTGTGAAGGGCTCTGTGATACAGCAAGAGCGACTCAAGCAGGAAATCCCACTTAGTGCAACCTTTAGTCTTTGGAATGCCTGGTTGCTTGGTGTTATCAAATCTTCATTAGGAAATCACATAAGACTTAGACAGGTAAGGTACTAGTGGTTCAGAAACAGTTTTCTGTTTATCTATAGGGTAAACCACTAAGACTGCCAATTCTTAGATACTTCCAAGGGCATGCTGATAACTACCAGAGGGGAAAGGATTTCTCTCCACATTGCATTACACAAAAATTAGATGCATTGTGAAACTTACAACTTCCTCTGAAACACTTTCAGGAAACACAAAGGAAGCAAGAAGCAGAACAAGAGGTGACTCTTAACCTAGTCTGGCTTGGCAAATCCAGCACCTCTACCAAAGTACAACATGTATCATTTATATATAATGTATTTGTTATACTTGATTAATTTCCCAAATTAACTTCCTATCACTTATTCATCATTTGACTCAGCATCCAAAGGTAAGCATCTTTCCTTAGTGTTACTGCTATGACTTTCTAGCCTAGAAGTTGAAATTCTCTAAAATGACAGCACTGGAATCTCTGAGACACAAACAGTGTCCACTCAGTTATCTCCTGGCACCTATCAGCTATTCATGGCTGTACTTTCCATCACATGACACCTGGCAGTTTGTTCTCTTCTAAGCAGGTTACATTCAGATATGATCTTCCTGAGTACCTGGTAAGGACCATCCATTCTTTGGAGACTACTTAATTGGTGTTGCCTTTAAGAAAGCATGTAGGTCATTGGATGCTATTAAATTCTGGGAGATAACAGACAAAAAAGATAATTATAAAATGAAAATCCTGCCTAAAGAATGATGTCTACTTTGAGCCTCAAATTGATTTGTATAAATTATATTTTTCATAATTATTTTTAATGCAATATCCAAGTATTGTAAAATTATATATATTTGTATTGCTAGACTTAAAGTACAGCACCCAATTCTGGGTAAAAGCTGCTTCTAGTTAATACCTTCCTGCAAGTGCTACTAATCCTTGAGCAATATTCCATTCACCTTAAGGTGCAACTTAGCCTGGGTAATGACTAGTTCTTGCTGCTGTTCAATCCTGAGTAATCTTTATAGACACTCACAATCTCCTCCCTCTTCAGTACCAGTTTCTTATCTACTGAGGGAAAAACAAGAGTGAAAACAATCTTAGACCATGCAGAATTAATGTAACCCCTGAAAATTCCATTTTCCTAAGAACCACTGATGCCAGACACCTGTTTAAAGGATATTGATTCTTTCTTTTTAACCTGAAACTCTATGAGTTTGTGCAGAAGTTGTTTTTCTGGAGAAAAATCATGTTTCTCTACATAAGAAACATTCACTTCAAGGCCAAGCTATGGGATTCCAAACAATTTGGCAGAAGTTATAAACAAACACTACGTGATCTGGGGTGAGCCAAGTGACACAGAACATCTAATTTCAAAATTCTGTCAGAGACATGGTCTGCTTAAGGAAACAGAAGGAGCTGGGCAGAGCATTTTTTCATTTCTGTTGCTGGGTGCCTTCCAGCGAGATATCCCAAGATATCATTGTGTCAAGACTAATGCAGCTGTCTTGAGCTTAATAAAGAGGACCTTTTTTTCCTCTAGTTTTCAATCTATTCAGTAGTCTTTCTGAAAAGACAACAGTAACAGCTGTTTATCAAAAGTAGTGCAACACAAGGTTCATGTTTATTCAATTTTTTAAATCTCCCATTCAAACAATTGTTTTTCTTTAATTCTTGAAATTAAACCTGTATTTGCTGCCTAGAGCATCACAAATATTCGCTTCAGACAGTGTGGAAAAACTTTCACCAACAGAAGAGGCACTAAGAAATGTACATCTATTTTGAAAGCTGGAATATAGTAATGAAGTGTTAGGGACAATTGAATTAAAAATATGGCTTTAACTGCTTCAATTTATTTTTTCTTTAGCTGGATGTCTTCCATGAGTACTGAAGTTTCCATATTTGAACCCTTTTCCCTGCACTGTCACTATGGTTATAGCTCTTCTGACAACTCAGGAGAGTTGTACAGCCTACAAAGTGTCTGAGCTGTACAGACCTGCACTGAAGCAGATCTTCACCTGACACTTGTCTCTACCTCAATAGCATCTATTCCAGGATCCACAGCCCACCTCACACCCTGCTTGAGCACACCACCCAATTTTTCCTTTTGAAGATCTGCTGCCACTGTAAGGAGTTCCTGTATTCCTTAACAGTAGTGAAAGATGCCGAAATCAGTAGGGATATCTTAGTTCAGCAGAACAACTTTGCTCTCACAGTTCACACCTCAAGGTCCTACCTTTGACACTTGAAGGGGTCTTTTCTGCTCTGAACCCCCTTGCAGGCGGAAGCCCCAGGGGGCACCTCCAGACAGAGTGATGAGCATTTCTTCTTCAGCTCCCATGATTTCTGTGCTTTAGGTATTTTGTCTTCACAACTTCAGTACAGATTCCAGTTCTTAACAGGCAGAATCTTCTATTCCCATATTCACAATTCACACCACCACTCTCTAGTCCCCACAAGGCCCTCTGCTTACTTTCTCCTTGAAATTCACACACACACAAGAGTTGAGACTGTCAAGCCCAGCCTTCACTGCTCTTCTGGACTCTCAGCTGCTGCTCTGCCTATGATTAGACATTTGATTCTGCCCTTGGTAAGGGGCCAGAGTTGTCCTACACACGTGTCATGTCAATCTCACCCTCTGTGCCCCCCCGCATCCATGATGGATCTCTCACCGGAACGTGGCTGAAAATAGCACACCTCCTGTCTCTCCAGAGCTTTGTCTGACACTCTTAAAGCTGGAAGCATTTCAGTAAAACTTTTATTTCCACTTTGCATTCCAAATGCAAATCTTAGAGTCACTCAGTACTCAGGATCCATTAGTTTGAGTTTCAGGCAATGACATGTCACAGGCACAAACTCGTACAAATCAGGTGACAGCACCTGACCCTATGAATTGAACAAAACCAGCTTGCAATTAATGTGCTCTCCACTGCTATTTTCTCCATGCAGCTAGTGTCTTTACACAGCAGCACTATATGTCTGCCCTGAAAGCCACAGGCAGACTGTAGACATACTGTGCTCCCTCTGCAGCGTGCAGCTCCCTGACATCCCCTACATTCACTTGTAATACTAGACACTGGGACCAGAATAGCTGGGATTAGCTCCACACACAGGATTCACACAGTTCTCTGCAGGGCACTGCTTATATAGACTCAATGGCCAAGAGAGCCCAACCAGGTCATAGAATCATAGAATAGTTTGGGTTGGAAGGAACTTTTAAGGATCATCTAGCCCAATCTACCTGCAATGAGCAGGGACATTTTCAACTCTATCAGATTGCTCAGAGCCCTGTCCAATGTGACCTTGAGTGTTTCCAGGGATGGGGCAACTGCCACCACTCTGGGCAGCCTGTTACAGTGCTTCACCAGCCTGGTAGCTGTCACAATCCGTCTTTATGAACGGGTTTCGTGATGGTTCAAGGATTTAATCTGAGGGTGCAAAAAACCGACACAGCACAGGGGATTTGCAGTAACAATCAAAACAAATGCACCTTTATTGAATGATCACAGCAAAATGCGATAGAGGGATTAAGGGAGAGAAAAAGATAGAGAGAGAAAAGAGAGAGAGAGAGAAAGAAGGGGCTATAGCTACCAAACCTAGAGACGAAGTCCTTCGGTCCAGTCCAGTCAAGGATCCACCTGTTACGTTGGCGAGATCTCAAAATCTCTCGCTAGCTCAGAGGGTTTTTTTCCTTATATCTAGTCTAAATCTACCTCTTTTCATTTAAAAGCATTACTCCTTGTCTTGTAACTATAAGCCCTACTAAAAAGTCTGTCCCCAGCTTTTTTAAAAATCTCCTTTAAGTATTGAAAGACCACAATAAAGTCTCCTCAAAATGTTCTTTCAGACTGAACAACCTCAACTCTCTCAGCCTTTCTTAGTAAGAGAAGCCTTCATCCCTATGATTATTTTCTTAGCTTCCCTCTGGACCTACTCCAATGGGTTTATGTCTTTCCTGTGCTGAGGACCTCAGAGCTGGATGCAGGTCTCTGGATGGAGTCTCACTAGAGTGGAGCAGAGTCTTTCCGTGGTTTTTCTTTAGGATCATGATAGACACGACCTCCTAGCCATCCCAAGTCAGGGAGTTATACAAGAGTTAAAGTCCATGTTCCCCCTTTCCTGCAAGGCATAAACCACCATTTTCTGTTAAGGTTCAGAGGACAAGCTTACCCTTACCTTTTCCTTATTCTGCATGTGCTTAGCTCTCAGTGACTAATATCCTTGTACCATAACATCCAGAGGATATACTTTTGCTGTGATGCCATTGCTTGGTTGACTACTTCATTGCCACTACTATAGCACCACTCATCCGGTGCCATTGCATATTGCTGGCAACACAATCACAGAATCATCAAGGTTGGAAGAGATCTTTAAGAACATCAAGTCCAACCATCCACCCAGCACTACCACTGTAACCCCTAAACCACTAAATCACATCACCCAGCACCAGATCCTGATGCCTCTTAAACACCTCCGGGTTGGTGACTCCACCAAATTCCTGGGCAACCTATTCCAATGCCTGACCACCTTAACAGTGAAAATGTTTTTAATATCTAATCTGACTCTCCTCTGTCTCAGCTTTAGACCATTTCCTTTTGTCCTCTCTGTAGTCACAGAAGAGACCAGTCCCCACTTCACAGCAATCTCCTTTCAGGCAGTTGTAGAGGGCGATGAGATCCCCCATGAGCATCCTCTTCTCGAGAATAAACAATCCCATATCCCTCACCCATTCCTGTAAGTTTTCTAGACCTTTCACGAGCCTTGTTACCCTGCTCTGGACACGCTCCAACACCTCAGCGCCCCTTCTGAAGTGAGGGGGCCAGTAGGGCCTGCTGAAGGCAGTACCTGCTGAAGGCAGTACCTGAGGTGTGGCCTCAGCAGTGCCGAGTACGGAGGGACGATCACTCTGCTGCTGTTAGCAGGGAGTGAACAACTCTTTTGCAACTTGGCGCAGAACTGGCCCTGGCTGCTCCCCTGTCGCGGTCTTCCACAGGCCGCAGGTGGGACAGGCGGCCAAGGGCACCGTGGTCAGTGGTGCCCGCGGCTCAGCAGCGTTCGGCCGAGCCCCGCTCACGCCTCAGCTGCCCGTGCGGGCAGCGCTGCTTTGGGCCGCGCGAGAAGCGGCCCCACGGCCCTCCCCGCAGCTGCAGTCACCGCCCGCCCCAGCCAGGACGTCAGGGGCCGGTGCCTCCCAGCGCCTGCGCCGCATCCGGGCCCCGGCGGGCGGAGCGCGGACGTGGCAGCGGCAGGCGGGGAGCGGCAGGCGGGGAGCGGCGGGGCGGGAGCCGGAAGTGGGCCCGGCAGTGGCGGCAGCGGTGGTGAGTGAGGCCCGAGGGGGCTCCGGGTGGCCGGGCCCACCGGCGGGGCCCTGCGGTGCCCGCTGCGGGCGAGCGAGCGGGTGGGCGGCATTGGGCCCGGCACCGCGCCCGGCGGCCCGGCCGCGGTCCGGAGCCGAGGCGGTGCCGCCGCTGCCGCTTCCTCCTCCGCCGAGGCCCGGTGGCACCGGTCGGGTGACGCGTCGGGCCTACCGTGCTGCGCGCCACGGGAGGCTCTACAGAGCCCCGGGGCTCCCCGGAATGCGCCCGGCCGGGAGTGTCCGCATCGCCCGCGGCCCGGCCGGTGCCGGCGGCCTGCGGAGCCGGGCCGGCTGCCGGCGGGGCCTGCACTTCCAGTGCCTGGGCTGCCCAGGACACCCGTCGGTGTCCCGGTGCGGTTCGGCGACACCCCGCGGCTGCGAGTCGGGCCGTCGGTCCGGCACGGAGAACCGAGTGCTGCTTTTTGGTCGGGGTGCGCCGCGAGTCAGATACCCCCCTCTGCAACCTCTCTAATCTCCTGTAATCCGCGGATCCTTCCCCTGGCGTTTGTGCTGGGCTGTTCAAGCTTTCATTCATTCGAGCTTTGCAAAGGATGGTCATTCCTGGCGCAGATCTGGCCACTGAGATTGGGTGGATTTGGTAGTAAAACTTAGTGGTCGTGTGGTTGTGAGAAAAGGAAGAAGGAAAGTAAAGGAGATGGCATGATCGAAATATAAGTGTAGTCTTGAAAAGGTAGTTATGCAAGATGTGACTCTTGCTTTCCATGTAGATGAGGCTTTAAATGTGTTTTCTGTTGTTGGAATTTGTTTTCACTCTTTCTGAGAAATGCTTTTGATGGAGTATGGTGAAGCTTAGTTTCCTTTAGTTTGTTTGGTGGGTTTTTTTTGGAATGTATTGATCTCTGAGAGGGACTACAAAACCATCCAAACTGGGCTGTAGTTGAAGTTCTTTTTAAACTTACTGGCTAATAGAAACTAGTTGCTGGGACGTAAAAGAATTGCTTACACCTATGTCAGAAGTTATCCACAGGAAGTAATGTTTATACTGTCATTGAATATACAGATTTTTTTTTTCCCAGTTTGGTACTCAGTTGATTGTTAGCTATTAATGTGATAATTCCTTAAAAATATTTCTGGATCCATTTCTGTTACAGGATTATTATGTAGTTAACTTTACCAAATGTTGTGAGGAATGTTGGACAGAAATCACTATCTGAGGCATAACATGCAAATTCTTTTTTTTGTTGTTTTATACAAACAGTGTAAAAATGGGAGATGACTAACTGATTTTGTATTAAAGTCTTTGTTTTTTATTAATGTGGAGTTTTCATAAGTAAACTTAGGGAACTCTCGCTTTAACATTGTTTTTCTCTTTCCCACAACATTCTCCTAGAGTAGGTGTTCCAGCTAAGGGACAGATAGAAAGCTTCCAAGCTTTCCTCTTTAAAGGAGACTTACTTTCAATCACATATATACACTCTGTGAAAACATAAATATTTCTATCCGTTTTTCATGTGGAACCGGTTCTTGCTAATGGAACTACCCTTTTTGGCTTGAAACTGTGCAATTCAGGATTCTTTTACTGTTGTAGACAGAATATGAAGAGGACATCAATATAAAGAATATATAATTGCTTCTTAATATGCTGTGACACTCCAGGTTTTAATTTCATGGCTGAAAGCTGACTTATAGCAGTGAACAGCTATTAAAAAGATTATTTCTTTGATGAGTGGTTTGGTGCTTGTACTTCTTTGGAAGTTTTTTCCTGCTGTGGTAGGACTATGTTATCTTTGTGTAACACTTATTATCAGAAGGAGGGTCAAAAATCAAAGGAAGAACTGATGGTTGGCTAAAGAAGGACAAGGTACAGAGTCACCAACAGTAATCAACAACAAGGTCTCTGCAAAAGAGAGGTGGATGTCTCTTTTTCTTTAGATTTGAAAAGATGTGCTAGGGATAAATTGTGAAGATAGAGCTTGTTTTATATGTTCAGCAGGATTCATTGTTAACATAGAAAGCATTAAAAGGCAGTATGAACTGGAAATAGGTATTAGGAAAAGCTAGTTGTGACCTTTTTTGTTTCTTGCAAGTGATGGAAATTGTGTAATGTGTATTTGTGTAGAGCAAGTCAGAGCACAGAGATGGCCAGTGTTACAATGTATGTGAAGAAAACTTGTTTTTTAGTCCTGTTCTATGTACTCCCTTTCTTCCTTCTGGCCTCTTCCCTAAATTTGAAACTGCTCATGTGGCTTTTTCTAATCCATTATGCTTGTGCAAGATTCACAGAAATGGTTCCGATTACTTCACTCATTGTATCGTCTGTACACATGTATGTGGAGGTAGCTAGGAAACAGAGATCCTTCTCTGTGGTTTTGTTGATGCTGTATTGTCAGTGACTTTTGCCTCCCTGGGCTTGCTCTTCCGAAGCCATGCTCATAGCAGAGCGTTTTTCAAATCTTTTCATAGAGCTTTATTACAGTGATAGAGATACCAATCAGTCCCACCAGGAGACTTGAGTCAACAAAGTATGAAGTGTTCTTGAAGTAGAAATCTGGTGGTGATGGCAGGGGTTGGAAGTATTGGTAGTTTTAGGTTAGGTCAAGACTAAACTGGGTTTTTTTACTTGTGTACCGTATTGTACCTTGCCCAGGATGATGAGTCAGCCTTACAAAACTGGGTTTAATGTGGCCTTCTTTAGACTAATATGGAAGTGATCATACCTTAGATTCACTTTGAAAACTGTGTCTTATACTTTTTGTGAACTGTTAAAACAAATGTTTCTGGCAGTAACTCAAAATGCATAGATGAAGATGTTACCTGTGGTGTAACAAGTTGAGAATCTGCAAAAGAAGGAAGAGAGAGTGCCACAGATTACAACCAGATTGGAGTGGATTCCAGTATTGCCTTTTGGGTTGATTTGGACAAATGTGTGGTGTGGGAGGCATTTGTTACAATGGCCTTACGGATTAGTTGGCAGTTCCTGACTTCTAGGACACGAGTTTGTTTTCTGAGATGTTCTACAGAAAAAAACCCCACCCAGGAATTTTTTATATCTGAAAAGAACCGAGTGTTCCATGAGTGCTCGTAGAAGACCTAGTCAATGAAACAAAAGCAAGGACATTTCCCTTTCTGAAGAGTGCTGTTAGCTCCAGAGTCTAGGTCTTTGTAAGAATAGCAAAACCTTGCTGCTTCCAGAAAGTTGCAGAACAGAAACATTAAAAGTAGCGTAGGCAATACTCTGAATTACTGGTGCTCTCCTTCTATCCCATCTTTTGGAAATAGTTTTGATTTTTGTGTTAAGTTAAATATTTCCTTTGTGGCCATGTGGTTGACTTGGGTTATGTTTTTTTGTTGTTGTTGTTGTTGTTGTAGGTTTGTTTTTTTTTTTTTTTAAGGTATCAGTCTCCTCAGAAGTTGAAACAAACAGGCTTTTTCTTTCTCTGGGACCAGTAAAAAAAAAAAAATTACTTTCTGAAGGAAAGTAATTTTGCTGTATGCCTTTCCTTTAGAAAGTGAGCAAGAACTGATGAGATCAAGCTTTTCAGTTTCAAAAGGGAGTTAACAATGAATGCAGACTATAAAAAATGATGAATATGAAGTTTTCAGTGATTTGGGAGATTTGCTCATTGAAACAAGCTCATATGAATCACTAGGTTTTTTTTTAAAGCACGTCATAGAAACTTCACTGTGGCCTGATTTGTTTGGATACTAAGTAATCTTGAAGCTATTGTAAAAATTTAGATATTCAGCACCCTCCTACATTATTCCTGTGTATTTTCCTCCCATCAGTTCATTACTGATCCTCACTGCTTGTCTGTCTTGTACAGCAGTCTTCTCGTGTAATTGTGGCTTTGTAACTGTGCTGAGCAAAACTTCATGGTCAGCTGCCTTTATACAGAGGAATAGAAAATGGTATAGAGTGACTGCTTCCTGCTTTGCAGGAAAATTGTTGTTTATGGTAATGACCACTTGTCATAGGCTTTTTTTCTCTAGCATCAGTCCTGCTTATTTGAGCTTTGTATTGTAACTGCTGAGTAGTAATACGGTGTCCAACACCATGTGTCAGTATTATGTTTGGCTTAGTTTTGGTAATGTTGTTATGTTTGGTTAGCTTTGCTACGTGCAAAGGAATATCCTCAACATTTTTATCCAGTGAAGTGGCCTGTTATCTCCATTTCTCTCTATCTGGGAAATGTATTATTTCTGTCATTCTCCCTACCCTGGCCACCCTTCATGTCATAAGACAGAGCATGAAATTCTCCCTTTCTCCATATCTCTTCAAGTGACCAGGTTCTAATTTACACAGAGATGTTTTTTGAGTGGAAACAAAATGAATGTTTGGTACGAATAACTTGTACTGGGGAAGAGGGAAAACAGACTACCTCAGCGACAACTGTCTTCCACCTTCTTAGAGGCAAATACTCCTGGTCCTGCCTTATGGTATTTCACATCAGTGATGAGCAAGTGTGCCACAAGCCTTATGTTCAGAGCAAGTTGGGCAACAAAACAATGAAGCAGCCTTGTCCACAGCTTCAGCACTGGACTTGTTCCTAAGTCTCCCTCCTTGACCCTCTGCCAGTGTAGAGAAAGTAATAGCTTGTGCTGTGGTGGAGGTGAGCCTGTGCTGGCTGGCACATGTGCTGGCTAAAGGTCTGAGGTGTATCTGTCTTTCAACTGGGACACTGAATTAGAACCATCTTGTTTGTGTAGCTACTTTTTCCACAAAAGTGTAGGAGATTATCTCAAAACTCTTATTTTCTGTAAGATGTGCATTAAATCAGCTTACCTCTCAGTTTTGGTATTGAGGAGAGAGCAACAAGCTACAGATATCACCTGCTCAGGCAGGAGGCACAGACATTCACGTGAGGAAGGGAAGGCTGAAAAGGGAATAGTAAAAGATCATCAGGTGAGATTACTGAGTATGCACTCACAGCAGTAAGTCACAAGTGGTTTACAAGGGACGTGCTTGAGTTCTTATCCTATTGTGCTTTAGAAAATCAGGGGAAAAAGCGTGAAAGATTCATCTTCTGCCCTGTAGTAATTCCCAGTTCAAGCATTAGACCTGTTCAGGGATTTCTGTAGGTCTAACTTGTGAAAAGTGTCTTAGTGGTTATAGCTCAGGAGCTATCCTGTGGAATACTGCTACTCTGCAGCTCTTCCTGGAGGAGAGACCTGTTTGCAGGAGCAGTGACTAGAAGCCAGGTTTCTCATCCAATCCAATAAGCAGGGACAGGAAGAAGAGAACACAGCCCTCCTTCCTTGTCAGAAAGCCCTGCCCAGATGTTCCAAGATGTGCCAGGTAGAGGAGTCCTCTCCTTGGGTTCTTCCTTGCTGGTACTCCCCCCTTTGCAGGAGGTACTCTCTTGCTGTACTGTTTGTACAGAACAGGAGGTGGCTGAGGGTAGGGCTGTCATTGCAGTGTGGTCACACTGATTGCCTGCCTAGGCAGTAAGAGGTTAACCTTTCAGGGAAGAGAGCAGGTCCCAAAGTCCAGGCTTCCTGCCCACATGGCTGCTCAGGTTAGACTGTTTTGCAGAACTAAGTCAAAGGTAGTGTGGGAAGCCAGAGTTTTTAGAGATTACACGTTATAAACGTGACAGTAAGAGAGTAATCATGTTTAAAACCACTGCAGGCTGATGAAGAATTGTCATGCTCTTGTAAGCTGTTGCAAATTGCATGTTAACTTTCAAGAGCAAATTACCTGTAAATATTTAAGAGGAGATCTTTTTCTAAACAAAAGCCCTATCTTTGCCTTTATACAGTTTGGAGAATAACAGTGTAAAACTTCATTTATTTCCTTTCATAAAAGTTTAAAATCTAATTTCAGAGTAAGCGTTAGTAATCTTAGCATTGACATTTGTCATGTTTACTAGCTGTAGGAGGTTAAATGTAGTTTTTATGTTATGTGCTAGCTTTCTTTTGTAAGTAATTAAATCTCTTTATTATGATATATGTATTTTTCCTTTATGGTATGTATGAAAGAATTTCTTCATGTGAATGATTCTTAGAGCTGTAGTTCTTCCAGTGGCTTTGCTGTACAACTGTGGTGTCAGTTGCTGAAATAATTCTTTAGCATCATATTTTTGGTAATGTGAAGAACCATTCTTAGCATTGTTTGGCATGTGCTGATCAGAGTGTAGGCAAACCAGTTTGGGGCTTTGATACCTGATTGAGTTAAGCTACAGATTCCTGGTAAGGCTTTGCTTCTGGTGGCTGTTGCACCCCTGTCTCCTCTGTCTTGAAATTTAATTTGTATCTTTAATGCACAAGTTCATCATAGAGTTTGGAGAAAAATGTAAGAGCAGCATTAGTTATTTATTTTACTTTTGCTTTGCATTTTTATATAAACTGATGGTTTTTAGTGAATAATTTGATTGCCCTAAACATATTTCTTTAGTGTTAGTGTAGGTAGTCTCAGCTGAAGAGGCTAAGAGTGACATGGAGTGTCCAAAGAAGTGCAGGTGATGCAAAATATTCTTATGAGAAACACACCATGAGGGAATCTCCTGCCCCTGAAGTAATCTTCTTGCTTCTCCACAAGTGAAAGGCACTGTGGGTTATCTGCCTGCTTCCTGTTGTAAAAATTGCCTCTTTGGTTTGGGGTCTTACAATAACAGTTTTGCTTTTCTTATTATAAAGCTAGTCAGTCTCTTTATACAGTTAGTTAGGGGAGTTGGGAATCTGTTAAGCAAAATTTCTTGCAAAAGTTTGCTAAGAAATGCCTCTCCTGCCTCTGACACTCTTTTTCAGGTGTTATACTTTGGTAAAACTCCTTTAGTGCCATCTTTGCCTGTAATTATTTTCCATTTTTAACACCTTTCCTAGGTGAAAATTTTGTTTTTGGAATATCTTTGTTTTCTGAAACGTATGTATATAGCAAGGACTTTAAATCATCTACTGCTAAAAAAAAGGCTACAGCCCCCTATTCTGGTCCTCTTCTAGAGTCCATCAAACACTTCAAGCAGCTGCCTTTGTGGATGGTGAAGCTTGCTGTTTGTAATGAGGAAACATGATCGAGTAAACTAACACAGTGGTGACAGCTGAACTTGTTTGATGTTATTGAAGTGTTATGTTAAGGGATCATTCATCTATATCATGAAATGTGTTCTCTGTTGGTCTGATTCTGTGAGGTGGAAGTAGTTTGAAAGGTTTCTTGGAAGCTTGATAATAATCTGCTATGGAATGGCAAATGATGGTATTTCTATCTAAGGTGATAATCACAGGTCTAACTAGTATGAAATGCTGACTAGAAAACATAGCTTCTGAAACTACTGTTTTAAATAGCTCTTGTAAAGCATTTATCTGACTTGCTGTGCAAGAGTAAGTTATCATTAATGTTTTAGCTTCCCAAGTATCTTAAGATCTCTCACTTATTTGAAAACACTAGGGAAGCTGACCAGTTTGGTTTTATATCTGCTTAAAGTCATTTTTCCCCCCCTTTTTGCAGGTGAGGTTAGGTTGGGGATGTGAATACAATGAGTGTAAACCAGCAAACTCACACGGGGCCTCCTTACGGGCAACCTCAGCCTGGATATCAGGGATTCCAGCAGCCTGCCTACGGAGGACAGTCATTGCCAGGGGCTCCTCAGTCGCAGTACGGAGCTTATAATGGGCCGGTGCCAGGATACCAACAGCCAGTCCCTCCACAAGGTACTGCTCGGGCAACACTTACTGATTGATTACCTGTCAATTATGGGTGCTTGCAATTTTTGCTGTATGCTTACACAATGTCCTATTGCTGTATACAATATCCTATTGTAAGTCTTCAGGGTTTTTTTTGTGGTAGTGATTATCTTTTTTCCTCTGTGTAATTTGCATGATGCTAAAAATCATGTCATCCCATATTCTGAGGTTATTGTGCTGTTTCTTGTCCAGTTTAGTAGGGTTTACTCTTTTTGGTAGGTCATAAAATTAACATGTTGAGAAACAGCCTGCTTTTTTTCTCTATGTCCATGTCCCTGTGTTACTGAAACACCTGACTCAAAGAGTCTTCTATGGTGAGGTTATGTTGAGAGGCAGCAGTTAGGGACTGGAACAGATTTATAATTGAGACTGCCTTACATTATTATATAGAAATATCTGCACTCTATCCTGAAAGATTGACATATAACTCTACGTAAAAAGTGTATTTCAAGCTATTTTCTCTAATGCCTTTAAATTCAATATAAAGTTTGTGGGCGTGGGGTAAGCTAATGTATTCTAGAATTTCACTGATTCTGCAGGATCTTATCCCTTGTTATTTTTGTCTGTTAAAAAAAATAAAAGTAATTCAACTTTTGTTTTCCTGTTTTCAAAAGAAAGTCCGACTCTAATAAAGAACTTTGTGAGTCTTGGTTTTCAATTATGTTGATTGCTTTGGCAAATCAATAGTGTCTTTAACATTTGAAATGTAGAGGAGAAAATACTATTGCTTTGAATGCAAGTATGTCTGCCTTTTCAGATCACAGGAATGAATTCAGTTTTGCTAAAATAAGCACAACATGAACTTGAAAATACTTGTTTACGTTTCAGATGGGTGTTCTAAGGTAATTAGGACTGTGCTGGTCGTGTTAATTGTCTCTATTCCCCCCTGCAAGTACATTTTCAATCTTTTGCAACTTCTCAAATTTTGACTCAGACTCAGTGAGAAGGATAGAGCAATTGAAGTGCCTCTAGTTGTCTTGAAACTAACAGAAGTGGGGGACTGAAATTTGGGTGCTGAATAATTGCACTGTTGGATTTTTGTCTAGAGTTAGTAGAGTAGCATAGTAAAAGAGTTAAGTGTGGTGTGATAGAGAATAGCTTATTCAGATGCTCCATCTTCCTTTTCTTTCCTTAATCCTCTTCCTCCCATGCTCTCAATAAATCTCTTCTAACAGCACTTTTAATCAAAGAGTTTTGAACTAATTTCACAAGGGGTTTGAATTCCTCTGAAAGTAATGAAAATGATCTCTGAGTGGAGGAAGGAAACGCTGCTTCCTGGGAGAGCAGAAGCAGGGCTCAGCCACTGAGAGCTCTGTCTGACTGCTCGCTGTAGCCAGCAACTAAATCCTGTTTTCTGTCCAGTGATTGGACCTGCTTTAGTGAAGGAGAGAAGGGGATTCAAGAAGAACAAAAATTGCCACAGATTTGGAAAAGTTGCATCAGTGCAGCTATTTATAAAAAGAGGCTTTAGTTGTAGCTAGTGTGAAGAATGATTAGAGTGTTTGTGAAAAGAAACTGATGAGCATCTTCTATCAGATACTTCAAGAATTTTCAGACTTCACAAGCCTGAAAAGCATTGCTTTTTAAGGGAATTAACTTTTTTCTTCTAGATTATTTATGGTTTGCCTTTTTTCATTTTGAGACAGCTCAGTAAGGACATACCTAGATACCTTGATAACATTCATATAAACCTGTGCTAATTAAAAATGCAGATTTTGTGCCAGTATTGATTGAAAGGTGGTGTGACACTGAGGGCAACAAGGTGGTCTTATTTGAACAACAAAACTGTATAGCACTACTCCAGTAGTATCTCATGTACTTTATTGTTGTTATCAGACAAAGGCCATCCATAGCTTGTGGGGATTTTTTTCCATCTTTTTTTCTGCGACCATCATTCCTTGACTTAGTAGGCTGTATTAAGGAAATCTCAGTTGTCAGGCTGTGCATTTTAGACCCGCTCTTTAGGATTCTTATCTTTAGAAGAAAGAAATGTAAAATTCAGAGCCTTACACAACAGCCAGAGGTTGACCTGTCAGTGGCTGCTGAGTATGAAATCCCTGTGGAAGAAGGAGTCAAACGAATGTCTGTCATTATCAGAGACAGCAGACAGGTTAAAGTAAAAATAGTGACAGTTATCCTTTCCACCACCACCTCCAACACATTATGTTTACTGCAAGTCTTTGTGGCAAGACCTATTATTGCTGTACAATAGAAAGGAGAGAGAATTAATTTCAGAGGCAGAAATTTAGGAAACACTGAGGGGTAAAGGGAAAACTGCCAGTGTTATTCTATAATTTCAAAGTAGTTGTCTTAGGGATTTATTTTTAAAATAACAGTAAAATTGCCTGGGGAACCGAGTGGAGAAATGTTAGGAGTTGGTACCATCCTTAGTCAGGGAGTGTTTTGCTACTGATTTATGTGACAAACCCTGACTAACTAAGTGGAATCATGGGAATGCTATGGCAGTGATGATAGTTCATGATAGTCTTTTTGAGGATCAGAAGTGGAGTGCTGTGGTGCTAGCTGAAAATAGCTGCTTCTTGCTATGAGAATATTGAAAGAAGCAGGACAATTTTGCCCCAGTCCTTTAGTCAGTCTATTGGTTTCCTTCAGATGAGGTCATGCAGTTGAAAGTGCAAACACAATTATCTGAATACCAGTAACCATTAGGCTGTAGATTGTTTTATATAGGCTTGCTTTATGAAAATGTTAACACTTGTAATATGTCAAGAGTGCATTTGTAATATGTTGTGCATGGTAGAAGAGAGGGAGTATAGCTTAAAGAACAAGGTGGTAGATGACATTAATTTTGTGTATGAGGTATTTTCTGGACTGCAGACTGTTCTTAGCATTGGAAAGGCTGTCTCTCAGTGCTTTCTCTCAGGCTTCATTTACTGGTGTATTCTGTCTTTCCAGGTTACTATCCTTCCTTGGGGTTTCCTTCGAAGGGCTCTCCTGTATCTCTCAACTCTGACACTTCTCTTGCACCTAATTTCATAGGTAAATGGTGTCCTTTCTGTGGGAGTGTTTGTCTGTGTTGCTTCTTCTGTGCCAAGTTCCCATTTAATATGGATACTTATCTCAAAGGTTGGCTACCTGATTGTTTAGGCAGAGGTGGATGGGACGTTTCCCAATCTATTTGTAGGCAGCATTCCAGAAGCATAAATAGGAATGAAGAAATAACCCTAGTAGAAATCCCTTATGCATGCAGATTCATAGATAAAACTTGTGACTAATGTTTTCTGAAGTCTGATTTTAAAACCTGAATTGACCCATTCAGGTTTTGTCAGGTGCAATCCTTAGTTTTAAAGAATTCAGTCTCTCCCTTGAGGGGGAAGGTGAGGTTTGAAATGATAGCATTGCAAAGAAGTGAAAAATCTCTGCAAACTACCAGGAGATTGTTACTGAAAGTCATGAGATTTGTGTAACTTGTGCTTTCATTTAGGGGGAAAAAACAAGTCTTTAACGTCCTTGGCTATACTTTGAATCCAAGGTATATGTTAGGAACAATTATTTTTCCTAAAGTTGTGACTTGAAGAATGAAGTATCTTTTTGCAACTAGCAATCAAAATGTAAGAAATGCTACAAGAGACCATATTGTACTTTTCCTTTTATCAAACTAGTGGTATTTTGGAAGAGCTATTTCTAGAGGTGTTGATTTGTTTAGAAGGGTGTCAAAAGACAACCATATAGGCTCAGGCTTTGAGGAAAATCACAGGCATTTCCCATTTTGCTGTAACAAGTAAGAACATCACAAAGATGTTGAGGATTTGTCAAGAATAATGAATCTTAGGCTAATAAACCACTGGATACCTATACCTATTCTGGTGATTTCTTTTTCAGTGACTGTTTGAGCAGTCTGTAGTAAGTGTGATAGAAGTATATTTACGATGAGAACTAGAAAAAAATACTTACAAAGCTTTTTCTGAAGCACATATTTGTCAAATGGTATGCCTGTTAAATTTGGGGGTGGGGGAATTTAACTTAATGTATATTAGAAAAGTGTGTAGGGTCCCTCCAGAAATTGGATTAAATATGCCTTCAAAGACAAAAGATAAGAAGGCCAAACTATTCACATGTACTATCAAAGGAATGCATTGGAAAATAGATGAGAGGTATCACAAAAGAAATTCAAAAGAAATAACATACATTCAAAAGAAATAACATAGTTGGAGATCAGGAACTGCTTAGCCAGAGGAACAGTGAGATGAAGGTGCTGTAACAGTAGTTTAGAAAATATGAGATTAATGAGATAAAAGTATATAAAAATAATAAATGTCTCTAGGAGTAATTAAATCCTGTCTCAAAATGAAGAACAGGAGGATGTTTAGTAATAAATAAAGAAACCCAAGAAAAATTATCAGTTATTCATACAAGGTCTAGTTAACTCCTTCCTTGAATTTTCATTCCCAGCTTTGCTAAGAATTGGATGTAGTAGATAAGATAAAATATATGAGTTAAAACCTCATGCTTTAGGGTATATATGGTACTGTAGAATTGAGAAACGGCTCCCCTTATTTCCTATTTTGTAATGATTCCTCACAAGAAGGTTTCAGAATCCCTTTGAAACTTGCCATGCCAGTCACTGTCAGAGTGACACAAGAATGTGTCTGTGTGGGCCTGGTCTCACAGGGCACTTTTAGTCATCTGTACTTAATGATACCCTATATGTGAAATAGGTTCCCTGGTGGTTAACAGTCATGGTCAATTGTTCTAATTACCACCATTGTTAATATAGTTTTATTAAAAGGGACGTTTATATGCTCTTTTTTGGAAGTAAAAACTGCAGTTGGTCTGCTGGTATTGTATCCAACATTTTGTGGTCTGTGGAAAGACTGGTTTCTGAGGCAAATATATTTGGGCTGTGACTGAACCAGCTCAGTCTGAAAGAAAGATGGGAAAGTATTTGTGTTAGCCTCCAAGCTTGAGAGGCTGGAAAGAATGGTCTGTGGTGGCCCCCATTATGCTATATATAAATGCAGTAGGCCTTGTAGATTTTGAAAATGGAATCTGCTTGCATAGCCTGCGCACCTTTGAGGCAGGGAAAACTGACTTGTAATGGACATTAGATTCCACTGAATACTCTTGGTTTAGATAAAAATAATTGGACTTGGAGGGGAAAGGTTTCAGTACCTTACTGATGAGATAATTTTTTTTTCTTCATAAAAGATGAAGCTGTCTTTTGAAAACCATCCACAGCACATATTTTCTGCTTGATCTGTGTGGAGATGGTAACTAGTGACACTGGCTAAAAATATTTGTGCATAAATTATTTGTTACTCATGGACTATTGTTATAGCAATTCTGCACTTGAATTTTTCAATGGTTCAAGCCCTTGTTTCTATAATTTGTGATATTTTAATATTTTTCCCTTATGTTTGTAGGTTCATTAAGAGCCCCACCAACATCTGGAGCTCCTCCTCCAGCCTCTGGAGCATCTCATCCTTCTGGCCATGTGGCATACAGTCAGTTTGAACATGGAGATGTGCAGAATGGAATTCCAGCCTCAGCAGCCCCAGTGCAGAGGTGCATATGAGAAGAGTGAATTGTAACAAATTCCCACCTTGGCATACTCATGCTAGGTCTAGACTTTTTAGATCTAAATCAAACTAAGCACTTCAGGGTTTTGTAGGACATTGACTTTTTTCCTTGTTATTGTTTCGGAGCAATGTTTTGCCACAGGGGTATTCATCAGACTGTGAGTATATCTGGAGATGAAAAACTTGTGAAAGGATGTGAGCAGATGTCAATGATGAAAATCTCTTCTCCTCCTAAGACATTCTTTGTGGTTTTGGTTTTCCTCTAAAAAAAATCAGTTGCATCCACCCAACTGTAGTATTTGTTCCTCGGCAGTGTGAAATGATCTCTGGAGCTTGTGTCAGTCTTTACTGAATAATTTCTTAGTATTGATTCTGGGCCCTCTTCTGTCCTTATGGATCCCTGAGTTACTGTCATCTAAGGCTCTTCAACATCTTTTCCAGAAAGACACTGCCATTACCTCTGTGGTGAAAGTGGCAATAGTCCTGGAGAGTTCAAATGTTTTGAGTGGCACAACATTTTTACATAGCTGTGCAGGCCTTACTGTTGCTCACCCTATAGACTCTATGCAGTGTTTCTGATTTGTTGTGTAAACTGAAATGGAATTAATAAAAATACAGAATTTGTATTTTAAGAGCTAATAGATTTATTTGTTTGGAGAAAGGGATTCAGATACAGGCAGAATATGTAATTTTTTTCCAAAACTGAGCTACAGTGTTTCATGTAAATATCTGAGACCCATATAGTGTTTATGTGCTAGAAGAATTTTAAAAGGCACAGGGAATTGTAACTTCTTCTATAATGAGAACTCACTCAGTTTGTCATCTTTCCTCTCAGGCCACCTGCTTCTCAGCCGTTTCTGCCAGGCTCAGCACCCACGCCTGTCAGCCAGATATCTACGTTCCAGCAATATGGGCCCCCCCCAGGCAGCGTGCAGCAGCTCAGGAATCACATGGCAGGGATGACAATTGGCTCTACTGCAGCCTCTGCTCCTCCTCCAGCTGGACTGGGCTATGGTAAGGTTTCCTTACTACTGAAGTGTGCTATTGATTTTCATTTTTGCTAGTATTTCATAAAAGATTTTTCTCGTCAGTGATTCATTACCATGTATATGGTTGTGGGAATTCTCTGGGTGTTGATGTCTGCCATAGTAAGCAGTAGTTTTCTTAACTAATAAGGTCATAATTGGGGAAAACAGGACTGAGACTATTGCAGGGAACAGTGCTGGCACTGCTGGACGTGGATAACAAAGGAGAGCAATAGCATTGGTCGTTGACTAGGTGAATCTTGTGAAACACTGGAGAGTCTACCCCTAAGTCACCTGTTGGAAAGTCTACATGTCTTGCCACTGTTGTATGACAGCCCAGTCAAAAAAAAAAAAAAGGGAAAAAGGGCCCTGTAAATGTAAATCACAAAGGGCTGAAAATACTCTGAATGATTGGGTATGGGGCTCTGCTAGAGGTCAAGAAGACACTCACTTAAACAGTAGAAACTGAATTTAGATACTTTTTGTTCTATGGTATTAGTTCTACAGTCTCATTGCTGTAGATTAGGGGACTTTTTAAATTGATGACTAGAGTTTTGGTTTTATTATGTGTAAACTGGTTTGACTATTTAAAAATTGTTTTGCTAAAGTACTTTTTAACAAGCATCTTGTAAGACAGATTTTATAGGAAAATTAGGAGTAGGTAGGGGATACAGATTTCCTTGGCCTTTTGGTAGCACATTTGTCAAAAATTATTCTCAGAAATAGTACAGTGCTACATACAAATGGTGCTAGTTTCATGCTATTAAAACCACAAAGCTCAAAACCATTCTTGATCTACAGGCTCCCACTGAGTGTGGGGTTTAAGACAGAAACTTAGTTCAGAAAATCTATGGATAGACTTGTGGTGGTTCATGTTTTGCATATTCCTGGCTTTGTCCTTTTTTTTCTGGCCCTGAATCCTGAAATATATTCTGATTATGTAAAATAAGTAGCTCAGACTTTGAGAGAGAAAGCAATGAAAGAACTATTGAGTTTCAGATCCACTGAAGGAATTTCAGCTCTCTGATCAATCTAGGACAATGGTCATTTAGGATTTATCTCTGCCAGTACTGCTAAGTTCATCTGAAGATGAGAAAGTGGTAGATTTACTCAGGTGATCTGGAGCGAATGGGTTTTTCTTGCATCTTAATTGTCTTGAGGATAGAAGAAAATGATGTTATATCTTTTTTTTTCTTACTGGCTCCCCCAGCATCGGTTCCTCCAGTCTCAGGAAGCGTCAGTGCAACGGGATCTGGTCTCTACACACCTTACAGTGCGAGCCAAGGACCCCCTCTTCCCAGTGTGTCCCAGGCTCTTCCTGTGGCACAGCCTCCGTTTCCTGGTCAGACAATACCAACTCAGCGCCTGCCTGCTCAAGTTCCTGGTTTTACCCCACCTCCTCCTTCTACAGGGGTTGGACCTTCCTCTTACCCTCCTACCACAGGTGCTCCAAGGCCACCTGCCATGCCAGGCCCACCACTGCCTGGGCAGACAGTTGCTGGACCACCATCCTCCCAGCCTAATCATGTTTCCTCACCACCACCTCCATCAGCTATGGCGGGGCTGCACCCTGGGCCTCCCATGAGTGGTCTTCATGGACCACCTCCTCCCACTCATCCTCCTCAGCCAGGATACCAAATGCAGCAGAATGGTGAGTATTCCTAGTATAGGAATTTTAAGTTAAGTATTCTCTGCATGCTGAGAACTAGATTTCACGTTGTCACCTATGGGCTCCTGGCTGCACATTAAACCTTCCTTCTTGTTTCCCTGTGCTCATGTCTGAGATAATAATTGTGTGTCATTCTAAGGTATTTTATAATACAGGTTTTAATCAGATTAATGTAACTAAAAAAATTCTAGCTTACTTGGCCAAAAAGGTGTTTAGCAATTAGTGCCATAATACTACCAGAATTTGTGATCAGAATTTTATTATGGGCTCCAATTTGTTGTCTGCAACTTCACCTGTTCAAAAATAGACATTGGAAATACTGAAAAGCCTTATTTTATATTTTTAAAATTTGTGGCCACCGTGCATATGCAATGTGTGTGAAAGGAGTTGTTAAGCGTTGAAAAAGGAGTTGCTATGTTTTCTCCTTAAATTTGCATAATCATATTTTTCTCCCTTGTAGAACCTTGCACATCTTAAAAGTAAGACCAGTTAAGCTTTCTGAATTAAAACCAGTTTTGGCTGGTTTTTAATCAATAACACTTAGAGATAGCTGGGATAAAATAATCATGTGCAAATGTTAGCACTGAGAATTCCATCCCCCATGCAGCTTTGCACAGCTGGACAGGTAAATTACTTTAAAAATCTGTTAAAATTCCTATGAACTGTAAAAATACTAATGGGTTAAATCATGCTCTTTGTAAGTGATTGGAATGGTGTAAAATAATATGAAATGGCTTCAGGTAGTTACAAAACAAAAGAGAAAATCACACCGTAGCCTATTACTGTAGTTTCAAACAAGCCAAAATCGCCCAAGGGAACTCCTTGCATATCTTTAATTTGAAGAATTAGGAGTCATCCACTCACTTATTTGGCTGTTCTGTGTGTACTTTCCATTAGACAGTTCTTCAGGTAAATATTCATAGTGCATGATCTTAATGTGCATTATAATCAACAATTACAAACTCTAAAACTACTTACAGTAGTGTGCTGGTTTGGGCTGAGGTGGAGCTGATAGAGTTCAGACTAAAAGCCTCTGTTTCCTTAAGTCTAATTTTGTGGATTGTTGATAGAGATGTACCAGTCTAAGCTGAAACACTGTGATAAATATGTTTAATCATAATTAACTGAAAAGCACCTGACTTTAATTTTTTTCGTTCTTTTCTTGCTAAGGTTCCTTTGGACAGATGAGGGGTCCCCAGCCAAACTATGGAGGAGCCTATCCAGGAGCACCAAATTATGGAAGTCCCCCTGGACCACCACCTCCACCAAAACGCTTGGATCCAGATTCCATTCCTAGTCCTGTAAGCTTACTTGTTCTTACCAGTGTCAACTCTTCTGTAGTGTCTTTGCATAGGACAACTGACAAAGAGCAAAGCTGAAAACAGGTTTCTCATTCCAAGGAACATCAGTCTGTTTTCCTGCTTGTGTTTCTCTCTCCTTCCCGCCTTCAGTCTTCTGTGATGAATAAGCCCAGAGGCAGTATTTTTCTTGGTGACTAAAGAATGGCACTGCATATGGAAATCACTGCTCTAATTCCTCAGGTCTTTTTTGTACTGTGTTATCTTTTGAGGATCCTTGAGGGCTTTGATTAAACATGTTTCTCCATTTCTGGATTCTTACATAATGACTTTCCAAGGTGAACTAATTTTGGGTTTTGAGGTGACAGTCTGTGAACTGTATGATTTATGTTTAAAGTATGGTTTGTAGGAGGTGATTGTAGTGCTTTTCCTATAATCTGTCAAAAAGCTGGTTTGTGTTTTTTTGGGTCATGAAGTCATGATGCTACATCAGTCAAATATGGACAGCTTTTCAAACTGGGATTGTCTTTCAGAGTGGAGGTTCTGAGACAGGATAAGCAGTTATATGTAATGGTTACCAACATTGAGTAGTATTACACCTGGTGGTATTGTTGCCACTGGTCTACAGTGCTGTTCCTTCCACTGCTCTTGATGCTGTTTCAAAACTATGAAATAATGTAGTCTTGAGTTAGATCAGAACTGATGTTATTCAGAAGGTACTTCTATTTAAAAAAGATTTACCTATTTAGATTCCAGGTTTATGTAAAGCTTACTACTGGATTTTTTTCATAGAATATAAGTCTTTAATTGCTTGTCTGCCTCTCTTCCGCTAAATGAAATCTCAAATGGCTTGTGTCAGTTGCCTTCATGTTAGCATGTTCTTAAAGCATAAATCCTCAGTTTCTAACCAAAATTAGCAGGTGAGCCACTGCCTTCATTAGCAAGGTGTTCAGAGCCAAGCCCAATATCCTGGCAAGACTGGTTTTGGGATCAGTGTTTGCTGCAGAAGCTGATGTCCTGTTGCATGAACCAGTATCTAAATCTATCTAATTCCAGTGCTACAGGTTTGGGTAGAGAGAAGTAACACTGTTACTTTTTGGTTTATTATTCTCTCTTTTTTTTTTACACTCTTTATTTCTTATTAAAAAAAAAAGCAACTTAATGAGCTGCCACCCCAGCAGAAACCCAGGCACAGAATAGACCCAGATGCAATTCCTAGTCCAGTAAGTGCTGTATATATGTCAATTGTAGACTGTGTGTTGGTGACCATCTGTGCATGCCTGAAACCTGAACTTCACCTTGCTAACCCTCCATCATTAATCTTTTACCCTTTCCTTGCTGTCTTCTGCTTGCCTTATCAAAATGAGTAACATTACACCACATGAGGCTGTTAAAATCTACTGTGATGAATGGTGAGGCAATAGAAAGCAGTGTTTCAGAAACAGATCATGAAGAATGTCTCCCCTTCACTTTGTCTGAGCTTTAGGCTATTGCCTTCACCAGATTCCAGCTGGCATTTTCAATGTGAGCCAGTTGTGTAGTTGCCCATACAATGTGTGTCTCGTGTCAGTATGCACACAGCATGAGCTGTTGTAGCCATGTTTTCTACTGTGTTGTGATCAGAATTTGATTACTGTTCTTGCTGATATACCAGTACTGGGCCAGTGCTCTGGAGTTCTAAAATTGCAGATGAACTGGAGTTTTTTTAATGTTAATTCCTGATACAAATCTTCTAGTATGAGACATGGGGAGCTATAAACATTCTCTCATTATCTGTGCTCATGCATAACCATTAAATTTTGAATTTGAAAATTTAATGTTTATGTTGGACAGTCTTATCTAAAGAAAGAAAAAAGCAGCTACCTTTTGGATTGGAAGACAAAAAAAAAACTTTTGGTTTTTGTTACCCTGTGTCACTGCTTCCTCATGTAGTCAAAGTTCATAATTTAACAGGTACCAGTGGTGAGATCACCGCCAGTCAGCCTGTAGACTTTTGTAATGGGACTACATTTATTCTAGAGTAGTCACTGAGGCTATGGGAGGCTCTCTGCTTGCAATCAGTAGTGAGAGGATGGAAGTTCTGCCATACAAACTTCTGAATCTCAGAATTTGCTCTAGGCAAAGGCAGGTGTATTTGATGGCAAAATAAGAGCAGAAGAATGATTGCTAGCTTTAATTCTTTCATTCAGTCGCCACTGAGGAAATGTAGTTTGAGCTGTGTACAGCTACAAAGGTCAGTGAATATTTTAGTTAAGGCAAACTATTTAATACATTTCTGTTATCTTAAGCAAATTTGCACTTGTGAAGAATTTGAAATACCAAGAAATTTAAGATTTTTACTTTGAAGTTTGATTCATTGACAAGTCTATTGAAATTTCACTTTCCACATTTGTAGAATTCAAATCACAAACCCTTGAGCACCACAAAGTAATGAAGACTTCCACCTTGCAAGCCATCTGTCTTTAGGCCAGAGTTACAGTGGTTAGAAATAAAGGCATACTATGGAAACAGTGGGACCGTAATGGAAAGAAAAGGCCAGGTTACCTGTAGGACTTCAGCTTGAGGATTACAGAAGCTTCTAATTCTTACTTGACTAGAACTGTACAGGGGAATACCTAAAAAAATTCCTTTCTTGGTCTGAGTTTGGCTTTTTTGAGCTCAGGTCAGACTTTAAAACACAAAATACTAAGTATAATACTTGGGGAAAAATACTATTTGCAGCTTGTAATTTATCGTTAGTCAATAAGTACTATTTGAAATCAAACTGAGAGGTGACTGCTTGACAAAATTTACTTGCTCTTCTATTTTTAGAGATAGTAATGTTTGCCTCAGGTCCCCTTTTTACTGCCTTAGAGATTTTTTATTTTACTTATTTTACTTTGAAACCAAGCCTCCACGTAATAACATGGTATTTTCCATCACAGATTCAAGTGATTGAAGATGACAGAAATAACCGTGGGTCAGAACCATTTGTCACTGGAGTGAGAGGGCAGGTCCCACCTCTTGTTACTACAAATTTCTTGGTCAAGGATCAAGGTAAACTATTTTTATTTTCCTAAACAAACAAACAAAACACAGAGTCAGTGACAAAACCGTGTCTTTAAAGGAAACGTGTGTTTTACCAACAGAAGCTTAGTTTCAAGTCCTGTGTTGATTTGATCTCAGTTTAGATTCTCCTGATTGTTTGGTAGCTAGTAACCAATTTGCAGGTAAAAGATGTTTTCCAAGGCAGATACCTAGGACCAGCATTAGCAGAGATACCAGAAAGCAGCAAATGAGACCTCTACTGTAGAGCTTTGTAAAAAATGTTTAAGAACTGAAATCTACTAGCAATATCATTAGAATTGGACTGGCAACTGTATTTTTTAAAATGGAGAGGGATATAAATAGGTCTGAGGGCTCCGTAGAGAAAAGATATTTCATCTTTTAATTGCTGACACTTCTTTTGAGCTTTAAAGTTCCAGAAAAAACTTCAGAATCTATAATCAAGTTCTTCAGTTCTATAATCAAGTATTTTACTCTTCAGCCCAAATTACAAAACGAAACAGTAGAAATGTTTAAGTAGAGGTTTCTGTCTACGTTATGTTTTAGTCTCTGAATATATGAAACAGAAATGCTTTTTTATAGCTTTAGGTTGACAGGGAGTCAAGTTCATTTGTTTTAAGATCTTTTATTATATATAGTTAATAATGAGGAGGTATTTTATTGGGAATTCAAGCTTTCCATAGATTAAAACAATATTTAGCTAAGCTCATAGTGTGTGTGGCTTAACGACACAACTTAAGGTATCTTTGTTTCTGTTCTTGAATATGAACTGAATTTGTACTGAAATTTGTGGGGCTTTTTTATTTGTTCCCCAGGTAATGCAAGCCCCCGCTACATCAGATGCACATCTTACAATATTCCCTGCACGTCTGACATGGCCAAACAATCCCAAGTTCCTCTGGCTGCCGTCATAAAGCCGCTGGCTACTCTGCCACCGGAGGAGGTGAGAGCAGTGCTGGGGTTATGTGTGCCATGGGCACGCTCAGGTGTCAGCATTTAACAGATTTGTTTAGAAGCATATTGAGGTGAAGAAGTCCAGGTAAACATTGATTCCCCAACAGGCGTGTGATAGCAGAAGCTTCTGCTTCTGTAAAGCAGAAGAATGTTGTGTTCCAAACATTTAGTATTTTGACTGCCATGATAATTTCAGCTTTTTTGCAGTAGCTGTCAAGCACTGTGACTAAGTGACCAAAATACTAGGGTGGTCACAGAGGTGTACACTTCCAGCTGATCTCAGTTTCTTTCTTAGTCTAAAGTATTTAAATGGTTGCTAATCATAGGTATTAAGTCTTTTCTAGAATGCCAGGTTGTGAAATTGGATGAGAATGTATGGAACAGCACTGGTTTGGCTGTCTTATATGCATGTATATGCACAGCACTGTGTGGGATGACAGCACAACACTAAGTACTGAGCACTGTTGAGCTGCACTTGTATTTCCGCCCTTTCTCTCTCAGCACTTACTTTCTTCTAGTTGTAATGTGTGGCCATTGAGCCTTTTACCCACTCATGTTTGGTTGCTGAGAATATGAAAGCTCAGAGATTTTTACAGAGTTTGACGTTTTTTAAAGTAGGCTGAATACTCTGGCTGTTGTGTAATGTTAGCCTGCTTGGAGCAGTGACATGAAGACAAACAGGCTTGTTAAATTTGAATATATAGGTCCGCAGTGTTCTGTGCCCTGTTAAACCTAACTGTAGCATCTGCTGAGGAAAGCAATTTCCTCTGGTCTTTTAAGGGTGTTTTTCTCTTGTTGCATTTCATTTATGTCCCTAAACTATGGTTTGAATTTTAAAAACTGGTTTATGATAAAACTGATCTGTGGCTGAAGTTTAAAAAGTCCACAATAGGAGAATAAGGTCTTATTGATAACTTGGAGGCTTGTAGAGTTACACATTTTTAGAGACACTTTACAAATAATAGTTGTTTGGTCTCCTGGTGTATTTATACTTCGAACAAACACTTGTAGTGTCCAGAAAAAAAAGGCCACGATTGGAAAATTGCCCTGGAGACCAGTCAGCTTCTAGTATTTGGAAGTTCTTAGTGGCAAGGGCAAACTCACTGTAGAGGGGCCCTTCCAACAGATGAAGACTCAGCTGTTCAGAGTAGCAACACTGTAAATAGAGCTAAAGCTTTACATAGCTAGGTGGGATAGCCCATTAATGACTCTAACCCTCAAAATACTGCTGTGCTAGAGCTTGAATTGAAAAGCACTTAAATACTTGTTCAGGCTTCCCACATCCCCTACACTCTATCCCACAGCTGCCAAATGCTAAATCCTATGCAGTGTACAGGGAGATAGCAATGACCACACAATGCAAAGCTTAAAACTTTCTCATCAGCATGAGACCTTTCTTTTCATGTTTTTTTCTCTTGCTTCCACAGACCCTTCCTTATTTGGTAGACCACGGAGAATCCGGTCCTGTCCGATGCAATAGGTGCAAAGCTTACATGTGCCCTTTTATGCAATTCATTGAAGGTGGAAGGAGGTTCCAGTGTTGTTTCTGCAGCTGTGTCACTGAGGGTAAGGTTTCTTCTGGAAATGCCTCTCTGGGCTCTACTGGAAAGGTCTTTGAACAAGATGCAAGCAAATAAGTCTTGATCATGTTATGATCATTTATAATGAATACTGTGATTTAGTATGTGTCTAGTCTTGTAAAAAATTATTGGAAGGCATGTTCAGTGTTCAGTTCTGAAATTGTGTTCAAAAAGGTGCTTATGTGTTGTAGTATTGTAGCAAATTTTTAATATGAGGTATTTGTAGCATAATGCCTGGTGGTTTAAAAGTCTATTGTATTTTCTTAGGGTATTTCGAAAGTACAGGGTTTTTTAACAGACTGATATATAGGTCTAGTCAGTAGCATGTGTTAGGATTATTTTTTTTCTCACAAAGCCTTTTTTTGTCTCACTAACACTCCTTTGAGATGAGATTGCAGTTAAATCTGCTACAGCTGAATGAGAGTGTGCAGTACAGGCCAGTTAATATTAGTTGCTTTTCTAAATTAGTACAAAACATGGCTTCCTTTTAAGCAGAAGTGACAATGAGCTGCTCATAGCATGACATTTGTAGATTTGTTTTGAAGGCATAGAGGAAAGTAAGGTAGAACAAACCTTATGATGATGTTTTCAATGTTCCATTTGGTAGCACTGATGGCGTTTAATGGACTGTTCTTACCACCTCAGTTATGCTGTACAACTGTTGGTACTAACCAAAATGGGAATTAGAAATGGCCAACTTTAAAAACCAATTTTGTCTGGTGATTTTCTGCCTGCATACACTCCCTGTCCTGCTCACTCAGCAGCTGTAAGAAGGGCTGTACCTGTAACAATTGAGCAGAGGCAGAAAAGGGAGGGATGCTGAGGCACTGCTGATGAAAGCAATACTGTGAAAACACAAGGTAGCTGTACCTAAAACCTAATAACAATTTTTGTTTTCTCTGCAAATACCATGAGGTATTTCTTCTTTGCAAGTACCAAATTAACTTGTATGGGATGTGTACTTGGAGACAAGAGTGATAAAAGCTTATATATAATCTTAATGATATCACTTTGTTTTCTTTTGAACTTTTGAAACTTGGAATGTTTAGAATAGTTTAAATGTGGTGAATAATGTCATTCCAGGTAATCTCATTTTAATCTCCTCTGGGGCTGTATAGACAGCTGTATAGAGCTATATAGACAGCTATGGCTGGAATAAATTTTGTCACCCGAGCAGTTCTGCAGGAGGGAGTGTCTGTCATGGTAGTTCTTGGGGCATAAGGGAAATGCTTTGTTTCTACAGCTGAGTTTTGTAGGCAAAAATTTAGCTTAACTCCCATTTTATTTTCTTATGCCTTGTACCAGCACAAAAGTACTGGGTTCTGGGCTTGTGGTTGCACTTCTGTTCCTCCTTAATCCACTGTAAGAAGGACTTTGTCTATTCTGATAAAAAGATTATGGGAGTCTCTGCACACGAGAGTGCCTGGAGGCTTCACTCTTGTGCAGCACAGGAAGAGAAGGAAAAACTAATTTATATAGCAAAATAAGGAGCTCAGTCTTTTAGTAAGCCTGACTTGAGTCAGTAATGCCGTAGCCTGTAGTTTGCCTCAAACTCACTTTTAAGTAATTTATTACTACTTATATGGGACGGTTATATTTTTCCTTTGGATTAGATCCTTCAGAATAATCCTAAAACTGTATTGTAGTGATGTTTCTGATAGGAAATGGAAAGGAGATTCAAGAAAAATATAACAGTAACTATACTGTGTGCTGTCTGATGCATGAGACGAACTGGAATAAGTTTGTATTGTTTTGCTTTTATGATATTCTTAAATTGCATTAGTATTTTTAATACTTGTGGGCTAATCCAGAGTGCTAGTTCACTTTCCTGGAGTTTAGTTTGAAACAGTTGTTGTCATGTTGGCACCCTAGTTCCAGTGTTTATTATGGGCATATCACTGAGTTTAAGGATTTTTCCTTTCCCAGTTCCACCTCACTACTTCCAACATTTGGATCATACTGGAAAGCGAGTAGATTTCTATGACCGACCTGAGTTATCACTGGGGTCATACGAGTTTCTAGCAACAGTTGACTATTGCAAGGTACAGTAGTATGTTTTTATTGCTGTATTTATTTTGCTTTTAAGTAAAAAGACTATTTTCTTCAAAGTAAGAAAGACATTGATTGTCTGGGGCTGATTTCTAGCTGGCAGAGATAATTAACAGCATTAATCCAGCGCACTTGATTGTGAAAAAGAACATCCTTGTTTGCTTACTTACAAAATCAGTAAGGTCCTGATCACACATGACATAATATAATTGAATAGCTGTCTCTGTATTTTTTTTTCTGGAGCTATATAAGCAGCTGTAGCTGCACTTACCTTAGGAATTCTACAGAAGGGATTCTTGTGCAGTAGTCCTTGGCAGAAAAGGGAATTGTAGGAAAGGTTCAATGCAAGTACAGTAGTAACTATGCAATGTGCCACCTGTTCCACAAGGCAGACCTTACCTATTGAACTTCAATGTCAAATCCTGCCATAGTGGTTAGAAGCACAAGAAAAGTGTGGAAATATATATTTCATAGCTGGTTTGCTTTTAAATTAAACGCTTAAATAATAATTAACTTCTAAGGAATAGGGAAACTATGTGCAAGGTATTTATTAAAGCAACTTATATCTCTGCTGAAATATTACGATGAGAAAATAGATGCCTAAATGTTGCAAGTTGATACTGGTTGCCTTCTAATGCCTCTGCTTTACTTTGAGTTAAGCAAAAGTCCAATTATTTTCTAACAGCATATGAACTTCAAAGAAGATGTGATCTTCACAGCTTTTTTGAAAGTTCTTATGTTTTGCTTTTGTTCTGAGTGCTTGTTCCAGTATGACCTATAGACTTCAGAAAACTACTGACTAAAAGAAGTTTTTCATTTCCAAAGAAGGCCTGATTTTTAAGAAGGAAAAGGTTGTAATCCTTGGAGAGGAAAATATTTTACTTTATGTTGATGGAATCACCTATGATAAGTCTGGTCAGGGTCCAAAGTTTTGAGAACTGGCAGAAATCATCCCTGTCTACTTTTCCAATCTAGCTGAATCATGTAAATGGATTATTTAGTTGTAATTGTTCTCTGATCAATGGTAAAGTCAGTTTAGGGCATTTAATACCAGTCCATTTCAAATATAGTATGATACCACGTCTGTTAGTTGGAAAAGGATAGGAGAGAGAGCTTAAGAAACAACTGCTGCTCATGCTTACAGAGGTACATGAAAGCAGCTAAGTTTTGACAAGCATTGATTTGTCTGTGTTAGGGAGCTCTTACATGAGCTGCATTACATGGTAATAGTCTGATTTCTTCCCTCTCTTTCACAGAATAACAAGTTCCCTAGTCCACCTGCTTTCATTTTTATGATTGATGTGTCTTACAATGCTGTGAAGAGTGGCTTAGTGAGGCTAATATGTGAAGAATTAAAGTCACTCCTGGATTATCTGCCCAGGTAGGTATATTGTAAACTACTGTAGTCAATGCAAATGGAGGATGCTGTTATTTTTTCTCTTTAAAAAATGCTAGAAGTTTAAAAATTACTTGATAATCCTGTCAAGCTTTTCTTCAGAAAAAGGCCAAGCAGAACATCTTTTTTGAAACCCTTCTTGGTGAAAATAAATTCTGCTTCCTTTCATTTTTCCCTTAATGTGTGGGTTATATGTAATGGTTTATCTATCTTCTTGGTTGTGAAGGCAAGTATATCTCTTACAGGGAAGGGAACATGGAGGAATCAGCCATTCGAGTGGGCTTTGTCACCTACAACAAAGTTTTACACTTCTATAACGTGAAGAGCTCACTGGCACAGCCACAAATGATGGTGGTCTCAGATGTGGCAGATATGTTTGTGCCACTCCTTGATGGTTTTCTGGTGAATGTCAATGAGTCCAGGACAGTTATTGCCAGGTAATATCAATTGATTTACAATGTGTGTGGTAAAATACTTGTTTGGTAGATTCAAATGTTACATGCTTAATTGTCATGTCAAGTCACTCCATGTACTTTAATTTGCTACACTATTTGAGATTAAGCTGGCACAGGAGGATGGGGAAATTGAAGAGCTAAGGGATTATTTGGTTCATAGTCCAGCTTGGCAGAAAGTGTATATAAGGGCATTTAGTGCAGAAGGGCATTTCTGGAGAGAAAAAAAGGAAAAACAAACAAAATCCAAGCCAAAAAAAGCCCCACCTAAAATAAAGCCACAACAAAACACAACCAGGATGATGCAGAGTGAAAGCTGTAAGAATACTGAATCACTGTCTTTAATTCAGCTGCTTAAATAACTGCAAACTGAGACAACAGGGATGTCCAGTTTTGGTTCTGTAGAGAAAAAAAAAAAGTGGGATAGAGAAGATAAAATCTGAAAGGAAAGAAGGAAGTTAGCAAAGTTTTGGCAAACTGTTTACTGTGGTACTTGAAGTGTAATTAATCTATGGTGTGTAGCTAACTACATGTTAGGAAATAGAACTGGAATTGCATGTTTTTAGAGAAAATTTCTAGCCTTTTTAATGCATTAAACAAGCCTAAATACAAGACTGTGGATTACACCTATTAATCTTTGAGTAGTACACAAGATGCTTTGCAGAGGCCAAATGTCACTAGTATTTCCTAAGAATTTACTTACCTATGTACATTGGAATATATTAAAAGATAAAAAATACAGAAGAGCTGTGGAATTGGCATCAGTTGAGGCTATACAGAAGACACTGAGGAAATAGATGAGAGAAGCCAATGGAGAACAAGGCAGCATTTTTTCCAGATGAGATGCCAAATACTGTAAAAGTTACGCAAATTTACAGACATGTTAGGGGCTTCTGTTTAAACCACCTCAATCCTATAAATCATCAACTACAGCTGTGTGGCTTTTCTTATTAAATAGGATCTTGAATTGCTCTTTTTTTTTTCTTGTTCTTTGCTAGTTTGCTGGATCAGATTCCAGAAATGTTTGCAGACACGAGAGAAACAGAAACTGTTTTTGCACCTGTGATTCAAGCAGGGCTGGAGGCGCTGAAGGTTAGTAAATGCATTTTTATGACAAATTGTTTTCAGCCAAGTACTCTGAAGTTTATATTCTGCTAACATACACTATTAAGGCAATTCTAAAGATTTTGTAAGCTCCTTGTACTAGATGCACTACATGTAGGGAGTACTTGGCTCATTCTTGAAGTGCATGAACCTTCTGTTTTGTGCACCTATCTATATGTTCTTTACCCAATTCTTTTTTAACTAATTTTTTTCAAAGTGCAAGAACATGGCTTACTCACAGTTGTCTGTCTGAGTTTTGCTTTAAACAGTTCATAGAACCTATGGGGGGAAAAAAAAAACCCCTCCAGCACTGAAAAACCACTGCTGAAGTCTGTTAAATCTCATGGAGGTGTTCCATAGTTTGGTGTCTTTTTAATCCTGTGCTCTGGTAGAATCTTAAATAAAAGGAGAGAATATCACCTCTTGAAGTTGCCTGCAGCAATGTGCTAAACAAGCGAACTTTTCTTGAAGTTCTTCCATTCCAGTACGTCATCCAGAGAGAATTACATGCATGGTTTAACTCTGATTTGTATCTACTGATCAAATTGACTGCCTGTATGACCTCACCCCAAACTGGTGACACAGCTCTATTTGTCTGTCACATCGGTCAGCGAATCATTTTAGTTGGAAGAGACTTTTATGATAAGTCCAACCTTTAACCCAGTACTGCTATGTCCTCCACTAAACCATGTTCCTAACATCTTTCAAATACCTCCAGGGATGCTAACTCCACCACTTCCTTGGGCAGCCTGTTCCAGGGCTTGACAACCATTTCCATGAAGAAGTTTTTCCCAGTATCTAATCTAAAACTCCCCTGCTGCAATTTGAAGCCATTTCCTATTGTCCTATCTCATATTACATGGGAGAAAATGCTGATTCCCACCTGACTACAATCTCCTTTCAGGTAGTTGTAGAGAGCCAGAAGATCTCCCCTGAGCCTCCCCAACCTGAGTTCTCTCACTCATTGCTCATGCAAGAATTGTGCTCCAGACCCTTAACCAGCTCCACAGCCCTTCTCTGAACATGCCACAGCATCTCAGTGTCCTTGTAATGAAGGGCCCAAAACATCAAGGTGTAGCCTCACCAGTGCTGAGTACAGAGGGAATGATCCTTTAAAGTCTCTCTTAAACTCAGTTTTTGTTACAATTGTTCAATCAAGAAGTAGTAAAAATTGCTAATTGATTTTTACATACTGCATGTGTCAGAGAAAATAACCTATTAAACATTAGCTAGTGTTGGCATAGGGTGTTGATTTAAAATTACTGAGCTGTTGAAGCTCAGATTACAAAATTCTTTGCCATTTCTGTGACTTTTTTCCACAAATCCAGTAACTGCAAATCAGGGAAGAAGACAATGCAACACGTTTGCACAAAACCTTTTGTATCTGGGTCCTGCTTACTCTGTATCCTTGGAGAAAGTCCTTTTCTCCCTGCTGTGGAATTAGCACAAATCCAGTAGAACTCAGTAGAGACTTGTTCTTCTGTAACTGACCAGTAATTTGTGCTCCCTCTGTTGGACACCAGTCACATAACCGAGTGACAGTGAGCCTGTGTGTTGGTAGAATCACCCTGACATTAAAAGAGTGATGAGGTTGCTTGAATGTTTGTTCTTGAATCACAGCTTCCCTTACAATTTTTGTAGATCTTTCTGACCTCTGTTATTGCACTCACTTTCCTGCAGGCAGCTGAGTGTGCTGGCAAGCTCTTCATTTTCCACACCTCTCTGCCCATTGCAGAGGCTCCAGGGAAGTTAAAGAACAGGGATGATAGGAAACTGATCAACACAGATAAGGAGAAGGTAATAATGGTTTGCATAATCTTTACATAAGGGTGTATATTATGCTTTTTATGGAATAAAATAACTGAAACAGTATTAAAAAAATTACAAGGATAGCACATTCTGTAACTGTCCCAGCTAATATCTTTTAATATTCCACTTTTGTCTTCTGCTCCCAAGCAGGGCTATGGAGACTTGACATCATAAGGACAGCTCTAGTTTAAGAGCAAGAAGAGTTAGCTCTAGATTATTACACAGGGTAAAATACCAAAATCTGTGTTAAAGTAAATGTGCTGAATTTACAATTAAAGCAAAATGTGTAGTAATTTTCATAATAATTAACAGTTCTTCAAAGGCAGAGTCAGGGAGAATTTAGATGATTCTATTTCCCCTGAAGAAAGACTTAAAGTATAAGAGTATTGACTGGGATTATAAACTGGATCTCACTTTCCTTTTCCTGGACAAACTTCTGATGTCATCTCTGATTTCCTTTCTTAGACTTTGTTTCAACCACAGACGAGCTTTTACAACAACTTGGCCAAGGACTGTGTGGCCCAGGGCTGCTGTGTGGATCTATTCCTGTTTCCAAACCAGTATTTGGATGTGGCCACGCTGGGTGTGGTACCTTACCAGACAGGAGGCTCCATTTATAAGTATGCCTATTTCCAGGTAGGAGTGACATTGACTCAGACTGCTGAAGTAAGAATTATTGTTTAGCTGAGAGTTATTTTTTTCATAGTGGGAACCATAGTGAAGAAGTACTTCTTTGGAAATAAATGGCTACTTAAATTTCAAGATAATCAGCAAAATTATGTGCTAGCTTTGTGTCTTTATACAAACATCTCTGTTAATAACAAAACCCAACAGGAAGAGCTAGGCTGTTACCTCTTAGCACAATATTTTATTAGCAGGCCACTGAGCCTGATATCGGTGACTTTTAAAGTAAGACCATAGGAGGTAGTGTCTGGTTTTACATTACTTTATGGTTTATGAAGCCAGTCTGATTTATGAAAGTGTGAAACTTCAATTACTGCTTGCCTTCTAGCTGGAGACAGACCAGTACAGATTCCTGAACGACTTGAGAAGGGACGTCCAGAAAGAAGTGGGATTTGATGCCGTAATGAGAGTGCGCACAAGCACAGGTGGGTGTTAGCAGGGAGGAATCTTAATGAATTGGCCACTTCAAGCATGTCTCATGGGAAGAAAGAAATCTTCCTAGAATTTAAAACACATGGTGACTAGGCTATCCCAAAAGCTCTGCTAAAGCTTTGGAATTCTAAGACTTTTGTTGAGACTGCAAAGATCCCTGCTGAAATTGGTCAGGATAACTTGGTGTCAGGGTCAAAAGGCTGACTATGTTGTATTGTGTTGAAAATGGTGGTTCATGTTGGGTTTTTCCCTCTTTTAGGTATTAGAGCAACGGACTTTTTTGGAGCTTTCTATATGAGCAACACAACTGATGTAGAGATGGCAGGTCTGGACTGTGATAAAACAATAACAGTGGAATTCAAGCATGATGATAAATTGAGTGAAGATAGTGGTGCACTGCTTCAGGTGAGGGGGGAGGCTTTGTAGAAGATGTGAGTTGGTAATTGAACTGAACTATTAGACACTTCTTCAAGGAATTTTTGGTTCTTTCTTTCTGCATCTAACCATACCCCTCCAGCATACTTGTTTTTAGGGTGACCTAGACTGCTTCAAACCACAGTCCTGTCTTCTAAGACCAAGTCCCTTAATACAGCTGCTAAAATTGCTGCTTGTTACTTTTCATTGACCCTGATTCTTAGCATGTGTTTCTAGCTTATTGTCCAAGTCTTTTATGTAGTCACCTTATTTGTTTTTGCATCTGAGTCCTAGCTTTTAATAAAGTATATTCTAACCCTGCCCTTCTCATTGTAAGAGGACCTTATTTCTGTGTCTCCTGGCATTTTTTTCTCCTGCAGTGTGCTCTGCTGTATACAAGTTGTGCAGGACAGCGACGGCTCCGCATTCACAATCTCTCCTTAAACTGCTGCACGCAGCTTGCTGACCTCTATCGGAACTGTGAGACTGACACCCTCATCAACTACTTGGCTAAGTATGGTAAGGGTAAATATGGAAACAGGAATTGCAGCCTTTAACTACTGCTAAAATGCCTGTTTTGTCACCCAGTGACACCTGTTTTTCCTCCTGCTTCAAATGTCAGGTGGCAGTTCTGATAATTCAGTCAGTTATGGGAAAGAGCATAAAGCTGTGATTGTATTGCTGCTTAGGATGAAAGGTACAGATGAAGGGTGTAGGCTGATTCTTCATACAGATTATTTTCCAAATGTTTTTAATAACATTTTGTATTGCCAGCTGTCTGAATTCATCCTTGTATTTGTTTTTGGGCTGTTCTAGTTCATTCCTTAACTGTTGCAGAATTTTGCTTTCACAATAGGAAATGGTGGCCCTTGTTCATATGAGTTAAATGTCATACACTGTACCCTATTTACCCTTTCTAGCTTGCAGTAAAAGCCTAGAAATCCAACAGAGATTGAGAGTTGTGTATGTTTATTGCCATTAAAATGAAGGAAAATTTATCATCATTTTCCTACAAGTTTGAAGCGGGAAGAAGAAAGGCTTCCATAAACAATAGTTCTTTAGATTTCCTTTGTGGAAGTAGTGTTGGGGTTTTGGTGTTCTTGAGCAATCACTTGACAGCAGTCCGTCTCTTTCCTCTCTCTGTGCAGCATATCGTGGAGTCCTGAGTAGTCCAGTGAAGACTGTACGAGATGCACTGATCAACCAGTGTGCCCAGATCCTAGCCTGCTATCGAAAGAACTGTGCTAGTCCCTCTTCTGCTGGCCAGGTAAACTCCAGGGCTTTCACTTGAATCTCAGGCTTGGAAATTAAAAAGTGATGACAGCTTCTTCTTAGCCTGCTCAAAAAAAGTCAATTCCTTTCCTCAGCAGAAATGTGCAAAGAGGAGACTCAGGAAACTAGATACACTACTACAAGTAAAATTATAGTTGAGAATGTCTTCTTGGACATCTGTCTGGAGCCCAGGGAGCACTGCCTGCCTCAGGGAAAGGTTTTATGTTTCTTTTGCAGTCCATGATATAAGTAGACTATCAGCTTTTACTCCTCATGGCTGTACCACACTTTGTTGGTTCACGCAAGTCTCTTTTTGTCAAACATAAGCTTATTCAGCGAGACAGCTGACCAGCTTCTGTCTGCTTGTGACTTTTAGCTCATCCTCCCTGAATGCATGAAGCTGCTTCCTGTGTACTTGAACTGTGTGTTGAAGAGTGACGTTCTTCAGCCCGGCCCAGAGGTCACAACGGATGACCGTGCCTACATCCGTCACTTAGTGACATCCATGGACGTGGCTGAAACTAATGTTTTCTTTTATCCCAGGCTTTTGCCTCTGGTGAGTAATTCAAGATCTGCTTAGCACTTGAGGCTTGCTGTTGTCTCACTGACTCATCTTAAGGAATGGCATTTATATTTTAGCAAGGGAAAGTGATTTGAGAAGTATTTGGGGATCTGCCATCTGGGATATTTCACTTAATTTTGCTCAGCATTACTGCACCTTGTGAATTTCTTGGAGGATACTTTTTTCCTGAGCTGTAAGCATATGACTAGCAACAAATAAGACACTTTTGACCCTTTCATAGTCTTTTTTAAAAAAGTCCTAAGGCTTACAACTTTGTGTAGTAATTTTCATTATTACAAGGTAACTCCAAATACTGTTCTGACTTTTCATTACCATAGTTGCTGGAATAACACTAAAAGCTGATTACATTCCTACTCCAGGGGGTGGTATTTGAACTTGAGTCTTTCCACAGAAGCCTTGTGTTCTCTTTTGCTGACCAAGTCTCTGAACTGCTTCTGTGTCACTTTGAGTAAGAAAACTAAGGAAAATTCTACTTCAGTCACAAGAGTGACTACTTCTTGAGAGTCCTAGAAATGAGAAAATCATTGGTGTCCTTGTGTCCGAAATTTTCAAGACTTCCTAAAATGTTCTTTTTTTATAACTATTATTTTACTTTATTTTTATTTCCCTGTAAAACAGACCAAAGCAGATGTTGACAGTGATTCCTTGCCAGCAGCCATTCGGAACTCCGAGGAGCGTCTCTCCAAGGGTGACATCTACCTGCTGGAGAATGGGCTGAACATCTTTGTGTGGGTGGGAGTCAACGTGCAGCAAAGCCTGATCCAGAACCTCTTTGGAGTGTCATCCTTCAGTCAAATTAGCAATGCCTTGGTGAGCTGGATGGCAGTGTGGGAGCTAGAGTCTGTGATAGTCACACAAAACTTAAAACTATGAGAAAGCCAGCAGAAAAAATAGCATTTCATTTTCATTAATAGAAATGAGAGAAGCACAGATGTGTGAAATGTTGATAGTCTGGGCATGTCAGGCATGCTTTTGCCTAGGTTTATTTGACAAGTCATATCATTAACAGTGAAGAGAACAGTTGATATCTAAATGGAATAAATAATTGATGTCTAATTCTGATTTCATGTTATATTCTCTTCTAAGTAGTCAAAGTCAAAGAGATTGTATGCTGATGGGGGTAGATATTTCTCTACCCTTTTACAGTATGCCAAAACTGCTGACTTCTGTTTAACATTGCTCTATTTCCCAAGACTAATGGGGATTGGGTATCTTTCATTCCAGAGTACCCTGCCAGTCTTGGAAAACCCCTTTTCAAAGAAAGTTCGGTCTATTGTTGATATGCTTCAAGGGCAGAGATCCCGCTACATGAAGGTAAAAATGTCCCCCATTTACAGCTTTAAATCCCCTTCCCTCTTAAGTAGAGTCTGGTGATACCTGGTAATGCTGCAGTCCTGAACTTACTCTTCACAATCTCATAAATGTTATTCAAAGTTTTGAAGAATCTGAAAACAAATTTCACTAGTTTTGGAGTTTTGTGCTTACCATAGTTCTAAAACTGCCTTTTTTCAGACCTATTACAATACACTACTATATGAACTACATATATGGTATTTTCCTTCTGTTTAGAAAGGATTGAGGCTTAGCCCAACTAAGTTACAGAGGTCAAAGCACATAAGCCATATATGCTGTGATTCTGGCTGGCTATCTTTGGAGTTTTGAGCATTTAGCTTTTTGCTCTGTTTTCCCCATGAAGATTAATTCTAATAGCTACTCACTGTTGGTTTTGTTCTTGTTTTGTTTGGTTTCTTGTAGTTGATAATTGTGAAGCAAGAAGATAAGCTGGAAATGCTGTTCAAACACTTTCTAGTGGAGGACAAGAGTCTGAGTGGGGGGGCTTCATATGTGGACTTCCTGTGTCACATGCACAAGGAGATTCGGCAGCTACTGAGCTAGAGCAGTGAGTGGTGCTAGAACTCAGCAGTGACATTTCAGTCTCCACTAATGACCTGATCAGAAGGCCCAGCGCCCTCAAAAAGGACAACATAGAAATCTGTACAATTCCATAATTTTTAATACACATTGCATTAGCAGAAATCCTTTCAACCTTTCCCAATCCCATATGAGAGATGAAATATTTTCCTGGTGAGGGCTAAAAAAAGAAAAAGGCCTTTGATACCAGGTCTTTTATTTGCATCTAAATTGTTTCCTGTGCTTGGCAGGAGTTCACCCCCCACCCCACCCCATGCTCGCTAATCCTGTTGTAATGAATGTAGGGTTTTTTTCAGTTCACTGTACATGATTCAACATTGGGTGAAAAGCGATAACTCTTCAAAACTTCTGGTAGCTGCTGTGCATTTGTGTGGGTGTGTGTGCATGCTCCAAGTGTGAAGAGGATGCACAGGTGGGGAGGGCAAGAGGCAGGTCAGGTGATGGGAGCTGGAGCAGCCAAGTATTTTGTGTCTCCTTTAAAGAGAGAAGCATGATCTATCAGAGCACAGATGTATCATGTGGCTGTCCAAACCAGAAAGCCATGAAACATGAAATGAGTGGTAAGCCAGGAAGGCAGCAGGGCAAACTTCTCTCCACAATCTTCCCCGTACTATAAGTTGCTGTGCAGAACTGTAATGGAGTAATCAGTAGTTAAGTGGGCAAAAATCAACAGCTTCTGAGCAGTGTAGGGGTAGAGACGGTACTTCCTGTTGACATGTGTGGTGACTCCTTTCCTTCTCATTGCACGGCTCTGTATTGTCCTACTCAATCCATGTTCCATGACCTCTCCTGCAGAGTTTACCTGTCTGTCAGATGGTGGTGGGAACAAAAGCTTCTTAACCTTAAGCAGAAAATACCTTTAACAAGGTGACGAGGGACTGTGTAGGAACTGAATGATAAGGAAGTGGCCATTTTCAACCATATTTTTGTGAATCATAGCCAACAAGCAGGAATTTGATTTATACTGACATGAATTTGAGATTGCTTTGTACCCAGGAACACAAGGAAGGGGATACAAAACCTTAAGATTTAGACTACTGTAATAGGTATTGCAAGTACCTGATTTCGGCTATTGACAGCACCTGGGCCATAGCAAAGAGTTTCATTACTGGATGTTTATACCCTCCACATTCTGTCTACTGATCAGCTTGCACAAAACCTTTTATAAGCCTGTTTGTTAAACTAAAATACCTCAGACAGATTAATCCATCCACTTTGGCTGCTCTGCTGCTTCATTTTGCAGGGGTGGATGAGAAGACTCCTGTGAAGAGGGAGCTAGTGTAATCAAATTCAGAATTCTAAGGGCTTTGTTTATTTACTTTTGAAAGGGGGCTTGTATATTTTAACTTGAACACTTAACAGGTGTTCTTCCAGTACCCAGGAGTTTAAGCTACCAATAGCACTAAAAGCGAAAGGAAGAATGTGGATGGATTAGAGAACATGTTATCTGGGCTTGATATTTCATAGGAAAGTCCTTGTTAAGATCGGAAAAATATCTGGCTGTGGTTTTCGTTCCATATCCTGTAGCATGTATATAAATCCATTTTTCTTCTAATGCTGCTAGTTTGTCTTCCCTCCCATCACTACACAGAAAGGGGAACATGAAATTGTAATGTAGAAACTCTTTCAAGATGTAGTTGACAGAACTTTCAGCGGTTTTGTATGAATGTGGCTGACTTTTTACTCCACATACTGCCTCCAACCAAAAAATCTAGAGGATTTTTAATCAGAGGGGGAAAAAAGAACTTCCCAGGAATATAATGCACAGCAACCACAGACTTCCACAAATACTAATTTCTAGTATTAATATTGGGGGGTGTGGGGGTGGAAATGAAATCATGAATGAACCTTTCATTTTCTTCACTTGTTTTTCCAATGCATCTTTTAATTTGTAAAGAAATAAAAATATATTAAGATGTATTTTATGTCATTGTTAGTAAATAAACACTGCTTATTTTTCCAAACCCTGTATTTTGCGGGGAGGGGGGAAATGGGAAGGGCTGAAGTCTAGCTCATTGATCCTTTACAATCCAATCTTCTGCTAACCAAGTTCAGTCTTTCTTTTTTTGTCGTTGTTGTTATTCGCACTGAATGATAAGAAATTCAACAAGAGTCAACAGACAAAAGGTACTGTTTAATCTCAGTGTTCCTTTATTTAGCTGATTGGTTTTTTGGACTTTCTGCCCTGTCTGAACTTCCATTTCACAAAGAAATTCCCTTTTTTTTTCTGACACAGCTTGAGTCATTGATTGGGTGGGGGGTTTTTTGGTCTACTTAAGCAAATATTGCCCTTACCTTGTGACAATGTCGAGGTAATGACTTCAGCAGTCTTAAAAGAGCTCATATTTCAGGGTTAAAGATACCTGGGTGAATTGGTTGGGTTTTTGTTTTTTTTTTTTTGTTGTTGTTGTTGTTGGGTTTTTTTGTTTGGGTTTTTTTGGGTTTGTTTTTTTTTTTGGGGGGGTTGGCTTTGGTTGTGGGTTTTTTGCTGGGAGTGTTGCTAATTGCAAAAATAAAAGTTCAGAGTGAACTGGCATTGTTATCTTGACTGTACCCATGATATTGGTGTTGTACAGTTTGCTGATAGCCTTATAACAAATCTGTATGAAAGCACAAGACAATCATTGCTAAATATCCGATAATACTAAATTTGCTGTCGAATATTTTTGAGATTCCTCTCCTATAGAATGTACATTATGTCCAGAATCTGCCATAGAACTGGTGTGATGATGATGGGCCTTGTGGATCTTGTACATTTATTGTGTGGAGTAAATTGTGCAGCACATTCTGATGCTTGTGGAAATTGCTGTGGAGAGCCCGTGTCTGTTACCTTCTCTCTGGGCCCAGGTGGAGGACACTGTGGTGCTGTTGGAGCAGGCCCAAGCAATGTCTACACCTAACTTCTCAAAGGAAAGGAAAACTATTCCCTCTCTAAGTTGTTTCTAACATAGCTGAAAATACTTCTTTGCCTTGTGTCCATACTAACTAATGTCCTGTATTATAACTGATAATTCATAAATATTATATTGTCTCTTAAGAAGTTAATGTGAAGCTTTTAGCAATTATGTAAATGAGCAACTGAGTGGTAATTCCGGAATATGTCTGTTGGATTTACATAGTGTAGCACAAACCACTCTCCCATTTACAGAATATTTTAATACTGTAGGAATTATTCAAGGTTTGTATAGAAAAGCAGCTTTCAAGGGAGCTTTAAAATTACCTGTAGATATTAAAAAAAAAAAAAAACCAACAAAACAACAACCAAAACCCCCAAAAACCTAAACAGAAGATTTCTGTTAGTAAAAGTTGTTTTCTGTTCCTTCCCTTTATGGTCTCCAGAAGGAGCTGAGCTGGGGGCTCTTTCTTGTAACAGCTGACCGCTTGCTTGGTCCAGGAGCCCTCTCTCTGCGGGTGCGTTCAGTCGCGGCATGCTGTGCCTTCGGGGAGCAGCGGCTTTCTCGCTGTCAGCTGCAGGTACTGCGGGGCCCTGTGTTAGCGCAGATGGATGCGGCAGAGGCAGAGAGGCTCACAGCAGCTTCAGCCATTGTACAGCGGGGTTGGGAGGCAGCTGCGCACAGGTCACCGCGTCGGGCCGCTGCAGCAGGGCTGACGCCGCCCCTCCGAGCCACTTGAAAGGCGCGCTGACAGTCCGAGCTGAGAGCGGCGGGGAAGGCGGTGCCGCTCCCGTCCGGCCTCCTCCGGCCTTTCCCCGCCCCGTGACGGCACCACCGGGGGCGGGCCCAGCATCGCTTCCTGGGGCGGCGGGGCGGGCCCGCGGCACGGCCCGGGGCTGGCGGGCCGGCCATGGGGGGCATCGGGCCGGGGTGGGGGCCCGCGGGCCTGTGGGTGACGGTGGCGCTGGCCTGGAGCGCGGCGGTGGCTCTGGCCGCGGAGGAGCCGGCCGAGCCGTGCGGAGCGGACGGGTGGGCGCAGGACGCCGTCCCGCCGGGCGCGGCCTTCGTCGCCGCCGCGTCGTACCGGGGGCCCGGCAACGACGACACGCGGAGCAACAAGGAGCTGCCCATCCTGCTGTGGTGGAGCGGGAGCCTCTTCCCGCACTTCCCCGGCGACACGGAGCGCATCGACTGCCCCCGCGGCTCCTGCCTCGTCACCCGGAGCCGGCGGGTGGCCCGGCACCGCCGCACTAAGGCGCTCATCTTCTACGGCACCGACTTCAGGGCGTACGAGGCGCCGCTGCCCCGCCTGCCCCACCAGACCTGGGCGCTCTTCCACGAGGAGTCCCCCATGAACAACTACGTGCTCTCGCACTCGCCCGGCATTCGGCTCTTCAACTACACGGCCACCTTCCGCCGGGAGTCCGACTACCCGCTCACGCTGCAGTGGCTGCCCGGCACCGCGTACCTGCGGGCCCCGGCCGTGTCCCTGGCCGAGAAGGACGCGTGGCGGCGGAAGGGCTACGGCCCCGTGTTGTACATGCAGTCCCACTGCGATGTGCCTTCGGACCGGGACCGCTACGTGCGGGAGCTCATGAAGTACATCCAGGTAGGTCGGCTGAGTGCACGGGAAAGCTGTGGCGTGGGGCTGCTCCCCTCTACCGCCTCGTTTTAATGAGGTTTGTTTGTCCTTGTTTTTAGCCAAGACACGAATCATAACGGGATGCATGCTGACTACAAGCTGGACAGAAAAACTAGTTGTATTCCTTCCCAAAGCGTGATCTAGACTACACCGCATGTCATTAGGTAGGCCTGATGCAGATGTTAGATGTGGAGTTGGCCGCAATCGGGATCAGTCGCAAGCTGGGCAAAGCCTGAATAAGTTCGGTCTTGTGGATCAAGTGCTAGAAGTTGCTGAAATCTCTGGATTTTGAAGTTAGCATACAGGAAGGCTGTCCCTTTACAAGCCTCGCTCCCGTTTGAAAGTACAGGACTGAACTTATAAGGCAGGTTGCTCTGTTGTGAGAATCTGCTCCTTACATAGTGTTTCTATGATGGCTTGTACTGCTATGGTACAGCTGATGGTGAGTAGCTTCATAAAGTAAAATAATGGTTTTTCCAAGCAGGAAAAACTGCATTTTTTCTCTTAAAAAGTGTGAAAGATATTAGATTGATTAAAAAAAAAAAAAAAAAAAAAAAGTTGTTTTTAGACTTTGCCAGAGACTTTTTTTTCTAGTGGTTTCTGTTGTTTCTATTGGTCATGATTAAGTTACTGTGTAAGGTCATCATGTACTGAGTAGTGAAGCAAAGGCAAAATAATTTCTTAAAAATTACTGTCTTCTCAAAGTATGGTGCAGGTTCCAGCTAAAGCATGTTGTCTTGTATTTTTAGACAGTATTCTCTTAGCTCCCTGTATCAGTTTTTCTCAGTCTAAAAAATGGAAAAATTCTGTCAGCTTGCTGAGACTGGCTGGAACTCTGTGTAATAACTGTTTGGAAGAGCACTATGTCTCTTAAGTAGAAAGAGAATCTTTAAACTGACATAGAGTCAAATGCTATTCTTTACTTGTCAGTTTCTGATTTGTCCAGAAATACATTTTTGGGTGGCATCTGCGTGCTCCCCTTGCCCCTCAGTCTGTAGTGTGGCTAATGTTGCTTTTGGAACTCAGCACTTGGTTTTCTCTAAAGCTTGTAGAACTTGGACTCTAGGAATAATCTCAAGAGAAAGACCTTGGAGTGAAAATGAAGCTAAATTAACATAGCTACGAACTGATCCAAGTTAGGAATTTTACAAGAACTACAAGGTCTGAAAACAAGTTCCGGGGGAACAAATCACTTTGTAAAGATGCTGTTTGTTATTTTAGGTTGACTCCTATGGTAAATGCCTGCATAACCGTGAGCTCCCCAGTGAGCGACTGAGAGACACTTCTACAGCCACTACAGAAGATTCTGAATTTATGACTTTTATTGCCAGGTACAAGTTCCATCTGGCCTTGGAGAATGCCATATGTGATGACTACATGACAGAGAAGCTGTGGCGTCCCATGCACTTGGGTGCTGTCCCAGTGTATCGAGGCTCCCCAGCTGTGCGGGACTGGATGCCAAACAACCTCTCCATCATTCTTATAGATGATTTTGACAGCCCCCAAGAGCTGGCAAAGTATCTGGATTTCCTGGACAAGAATGGAGAGGAATATTTGAAGTATCTAGAGTATAAAAATGCTGGTGGAATCAAAAACCAGTTCTTGCTAGAGAGCTTGGAGAAGCGGGAGTGGGGTGTGAATGACATGACTCTCCCCAATTACCTGAATGGCTTTGAGTGTTTCATCTGTGACAAGGAGAACACCCGGGTCAAAGAGGAACAGGAACACAAGAAATCTCATGGAAAAATTCCAGCTCCCAGACCTCATATAGCTCAGTTCAAGCACATGGGATGTCCTATGCCAACCCCCGGGTTTGGAAGTGTTGAAGACCTCTCTGGTGGAGACAGGTAACGTGCCAATATTATGCTTTTTGAAGGGAGAAAAAGCTTCAAGTAACAAGAGCTGTAACTTTAATAACTTTTTGTACTTAAAGGAGTTCTTGTTACTTCTCCAGTTACATTTTGTATTATGTCTTGTGGGTGGTGTAGGGGGTCCTGCTAATACTGTGTAATGCTGAGGCTGAGCGAGAGGCTTGGACAGCAGTGCTAGCAGTTCAAGTCGAGTGTGACACTCAGGATATTCTGTTAAAATGCTCTGTTACCTCAGGCAGTGGGGTTATCCTTTGTCTATCTTAGCCTCTTTGCTTGAGAGAGGGATGTTTTTCAGTACAGTGGTGGTAAAGCACTTGGCAGCCCTCAGGCAAAAGCAGCTCTGTAACTCCTTACAAAGTACTGCGTTACAACGGGGTTCCCAATGTTCACTGCAGGCCTGGTTGACTCCTGTAGACTTCAGAGCAGAAATTAGGCTCACCCAGAATACAAGACTTAATGCTGTTTTGTGCAACAGAACTCTGGCTGTGTTCAAGGATGCCACTTATTTAGGAGAGGACTGTGCAGGAGAGAAAACAGATTGGCTTTTTTCTTTGTAGTGTGCTGTGCATCACCCTACTCTGGAGAGTTCATAGGAGATCCAGCTCCGTAGGTTTTCTGTTTGAGCATCAGGTGGCAGTAGAGTAGTACCTGTGGAGGCACACACAGAGTTGCTGCCGGTGCCATGTGCAGACCCAGGTGCTTCCATCATTCTTCACAGAGGTCATCAGCAGGGAGTTTTGAACAGCTGGTCCATAATTCAAGCTACAGTTTCATCCCAGGGAAGTTTCCGTGTCTCACTGTTACTCTCCTCATCTGTAGGCATGAGATGTGTCTGGAAAAATTGTTCAGGGGAAGCTTTTACATTCGCTGCTATTTACTCTATAAAGATATGTGTCCATAGTTCCCAAGGCATGATCGTGGGCATCTCCTGTTAAATACAGTAGTTTCTATCTGATAAGCATCTAAGCTTTACCCATTTTTATTTGCAAAATGGAACATGACTACTTGTAATTCTAACTGGTGTAATAATAGCATAAAATTGCCATCAAAACATTAGCTAAGCATACCCATATTTTTGTCTGAGTTTGACAGTAATGTTATTTAACAGTGTGATCAATTTAGATGAATGCCTACTGAGCCAGTCTGTGGAGTGTTTTGTTAGTTTAGAAAAACATTATTGTGAAAAAATGACACAGATCTAGTGGGGATACAAGTGCTAGACTGTATGCAACATGCAGGGTCTGACTATAAACACATTGTGACTTGTGGTTCTGGAGCCTTCTGAACTCAGAGGACAACAAAGGAGTTTATGTTAGAGCATATACCCAGTTACAGTAAGGTTACATTACACATTTGCATGCTCTGTAACCTTTATTCCCAGATGTAATTTGTTTTTAGGGTTGATAAATATGCTGAATTCTCAGAATGCTGCTGCAATCAGAATCTCTCTTTGTGTAGGTGTATGTAGCTGGAGCACTATTACACCTTTAGCTGTATATGTGGGGATCTGGTTTCTCAATCCTTATGCTTACAGCTTCACTTGTATTTGGACTGCTGGGTTTCACTCCCAAGTAAGCTTAAGGAAGAAAGCTGTAGAACAGGCAGTTGTATGTGTCAGGTTGTGGTCAGTCACTACAATCTACTCTCAAAATAATATAAGTACTCTGTGATAAATTTTATTATAATAGAAGTTTTTATTCTCTGCAATTAGTAATTTAGTCTCTGTGGTTAACACGATAGTGATAGTATATACTGATACTTCTAGAATGTGGTAAAGCTAAAAGTGAACTTATATTTGCTACAGTGAATTTTCAAAGCAAGTTTCTTTAAATGACTTGGAGCACAGTGGCACACTAACAACATTCTTTGTTATGACCATCTCTGGGCCTGTTTTCATCTTAAGGGAAAGAAAAACATGGTTTCAGTGCTATTACAGCTGCAGACTAATTTGGGGCTGTTAATTATTTGTGATGATGTTTCTTTTTTTGTTTCAGTTGGAAAGAAATGTGGCTGCAGGATTATTGGCAAAGCCTTGATCAGGGTGAGGCCCTCACTGCTATGATTCATCGCAATGAGTCTCATCAGGGAAGATTTTGGGACTACATGCATGAGATTTTTCTGAAGAGGACAAGGCAACACTGACCCATCTTTGTAAGAGCTTGATTTGAAAATTGCATTGAAAGTTGAGACTGTGAATTCTTACTCACTTCAAATGTTTGCCTTGAAAAAACAAAACCAAAAAAACTCTCACAGAGACAATTTTTTCTGGTGCATGAAGTGAGTAAGTTTCTGTTATGATTGGATTTCAGCAGTGGAAACATTAGTAACTGCTTTGGTTTGAGTTTCAGCTCTGTGGTGTGAAGCCACTCCTGGCTTGCAGGTGTCAACATGTGGGGCAAAAGAGGAATTTACTCTCCTTTTGCATTTGCTGTACGTATATTGTGTCTTACATGACTTCAGGCTCTTGCTCAAGTGCCCTAAGATATTTCAGGGATTTTTTTAAGTCTTCAGACTATTAGTTGTTTTTTTAAGTATTTTATCAATCACATATTCTCTTCATTAAGATGTACTTTTAGTTGCTATTAACAAATGGCTTTTCCAGTGAAGGAATTACAAAAGACACATCTGTGAAGAGCAATCGTGCCTTATGAAATTGCTGCAATAAAGTCTATTCTCCCCAAGTAACATGCCTCAGATACTGCTCCTTTTCAAGCTAACTGAATAACTATGGGGAGGGATAGTCACTTAACTCTCAGCCTAATTTTCCTCTTTTGATGACTTAGCAGGTCATATGTACAATGGGATGGGAGAACAAATTATTTAAGCTGCAACTTTCAACCAAGTATTTCACACCAGAAAGTGTATTACCTGGTATTGTGTAGAACAAAATAAAATTCTATACTTTGGTTCTTTTAAGTTTCCATCAAATCTGAAATCTGTAATCTCAATTTACTGTTATCTCCTTAATGCTACCAATTCAGAGGCCTTGGATTTTTTCCTTTTGAGTATGTGCAACTTTCTGCAAAAACAAATACATTTTCACAATGGTGCCTTTGCAGTGGTCTCTACAGTTTGGATACAAGTCTTGAAGTCTTTGTATGCTGAAATGGGTGATCAGAGCCAGGTGCACTGAGGTGGTTTTGTATCTCTGCCGACCTTAACACATTGTGATCCTGGTCTGTGACCAGAGTTCCTGAGTGACAACTTGTGGACTGATCTTCTTGCTGCATAGCCTGTATTGCTTACAGGTATAAATTCCACTGTTCCCTGCCATAGTGAGTATCTTTCTGAAATAACTGATCTTGCAGTGGAGGGAAACTAATTAATTCAGGGTCAAAGGTTTAAATGCATAGGCAAATATGGCCACACTCTAGTGATGTCTCTGATGGTATAATGCTATTTTCTTTTTTCGTTTCCCCTTCTTCAGAAGTTAACTACTGACTAAAGAGCCAGAGTTTATCTGTGCTTAAGACAGTTTGTTGGTAATGAAAGTCTACATTCTGTTGTGTAAATTGATGTTGTAAGACAGTTTTTGCAATTGCTATGGGAAGTTTGATGTCTGTCAGTAAAAGTTAGGAACAGCAGTGACTCTACATTCTCTTCCTAATTACATCACTGTCTATTGCTTAGTGCTGTGTGCTTCACTTAATATCTTTTTCTTTCCACTCAAATTCCCCTTTATAATGTTATAGATATGGGATTACAGGTATCATACCAGTATAAGTGATGATCATCTCCATGTTTGCCTCTCAGGTGACATAACAATATTGCCATGTTAAAAATCAGGGTACCTTGACAAAGACTTCAGACCCATGACTATCACTGGATTTTTATAAATGTAGAAAATGCATACAGTGTACATTGTTCTCACCTAATTGTTTTTAGGAGAAGAATGGTTTTTTATCTCCTCTAGTAACATTAACAAGTGATTCTTCAGCTAAAATGTATTTATCAGTATTTTAAGTTCCTTTTTTTCAGTTATTCAGGAGACATGAATACCTAAGAGAATAACCATTAAACTGGATGACTCAAATCAGATTAAAAATTACAGATGTGTGTTCAGGATTGAAGAGGCCACTTGCTGGAGAAGTAAATTAAGATAAAACAAATTAAAGCTGCTTTAGTTCTGAATATTGACTTCTGCTAATCAAGTTAATGATACTTAGGTAAATTGTTTGAATTAATGCCTTCAGTTGCATCACTTCATGTTTCTGTATAGAAAATAATTCAGTCTTCTTTAACTGCATTCTCTTAATTAGCTATATCTCAAAACACTTTCTTATTCAAATGTTTGGTGGACTAGCCAGGAGCAATTGTGATCTTGCTTTTTGTACTAAACATAAAAAATAAGAACCAGGTACTAGCACATGCTACTTTTACTCTTTTATCCTGTAATTTAAGTAGATTTTTCAGAAGTGCAGCATTTATAGTAATTTCCAGGTCTATAATATAATGTATCTACTGTTGCCAAAATTAGACATGCTACATTTAAGGCACTGTCCTTACATGAGTAACAGGAGGAAGTACCAGTATAAGTATGTGCATCAGCACCTGCTTAGTCCTTGCTGAGTGATCTCCAAAGCCCCATTTTGTCTTCCTGCTCAGAAACATGAGCGTGTTTCTCAACTAACAGTAGCATTGAAGATATGGTGATGCAAGCTGAATAGTAGCTAGCAAAGTAGGTAAAAACTTATTCCTTGGGGCTCTGATTTGTTCATTAGCCATTTCACAACCGAGTATTCCTTCACCACTATATACTTCATGTACTCAGTGTATTACAATCAACAGCCAACAAGGTTATTTTGTTCGTCCTGCAGGCTTTCTTTGTTGCTTTGCTCTGTGTCTGTACTACAGAAGGCTGTTGCTTTGGGCTTGATGACTGTTGCCAAGCATGAGTATTTTTGATTGCCATCTATCTTCTTGAAGTGTGTATGGAAAGAGTACAGATCTGAAAGTAACTTATTACAGATATTCTGTGGGTTTTGTCTGGTTTTCAAAGTACAACTTCCAGTTTGTAGTTGAGTCACAAGTCACTTGATAGCTTTATTTTCTGAGTGTTTAGTGTCTTCCTAGGTTTAATTGTTTTTTGCAGTCTTAGAGATGGTGAACTTCTCAAAAGGTTATGAGTATTAGCTACCACTCTTAGCTGTGAAGCTCACCCAAGCCTTGTTTCTTTTGTATCTGCAGTGGTTTTTTATGCAGTGCATGGTTTGAATACTTTGTGTAGCTGCCAGGCAAACTCTGCAGGGACAGGAGAGGTGGGAATCCTGCCCAGCTGGATAAAGAGTTGTGGTTGCAGTTGTGTTCAGTGCTGCTGACCGACCTTCACAGCATCTACTGCTCTGCACAGCAAGGACTACAAAATGTTGAGTAAACATTTTGCCATGGCTTTGCTTTCATTCTCTCCTGTTATTTGGAGGAGACAGGAGGAGAAGCTGGGTCTCATACCTTTGAAGAGTTTGCAGTTAATTTACTTAATAATGCATTTGAAAGGATTGCTATCTAGTGCCAACGTGTACTGCCAGTCATGGCCAGAGTGAATTCAATTTACCCTCCTAGTTGTCTGTCTGCTAATGCAAGCGTGTGAATGCAGACAAGGAGGAAGGTCACTACAGCATTATTATTTTGAGAAAAGTTTCCTGATTTCTGTTCTTGGCTAACTGAATTTCTCACTGCTTTAAATCCAGACCAGCAAGATGGTGGCTGAATGTCATCACTCAGATTGTGACTACTGGAAGGCTACGTGATACTCAGACTGAACATGATAGATTCAATAGTGCAGGTTGAACAATTCAACAGTTCTTACAATGCAGGCCCATATTCATAAAAACTGATACTAATAAGGAATTTATCAAAGATAGCAAATATTGAAGATATTTACCCGTGTAAACGCTTTGGCAGGATCCTGCAGACTAGGGTGAGTGGCTTCACTGCTTGTCATGGATTGTGCCTGTTTACTGTGTGACTAGAGGGAGGCTTTCAAGGCTGTCAGGATAGCTTTATCCACTAGCATTACTGTTCTAAAAATAAATATCTCCTCATTACTGCTCACATGCAACACCAGTAGATTCTATTGATGCTGTGTCTCAGAATTGACTTGACAAGCTAGAATACATGTATGCCCTCTGAGAGGTGAGAGACAAGAAACAAATAACTGACTGAAGGTTAAAAATCTAGCAGTCCAAGGCATTGCATTGATTGGGCAAGCCACAGTTCTCATTCTTCTGCCAAAACTGATACCACATGTTGCCTATTTTTTCAGTTAGAAGTTGATTATTTAATTTACTGAACTAGTACTAGTCTGCATTTTCTGTCCTTTAGCAAGGACTGCAATTTGTAGGAAGCATATAACCTCACTGAAGAATATTGATTTGATAGCTAACATTATGATTTCTAGAACTCAAGAAGTTCAGAGTTGCCTTTGAGTTCAGAAAGAGTTGCCTTTTCTTATTTCAGTCACTGTAGTAATTTTCAAACTGAAAGATCTCTGGGTCCTCTGTAATGGTAAGTAGAATGAGATCCAAGCAGCAGTGGATGTATATGTTTAGAGGGAAAGGAGAATGAGCTGCTTTCTCTGGAAATGGTCTGCAAAGTGCAGCAGCTGCTGGAGAATCAGCAGAAATGCCACTCTTGCATTTTGACTGAGGGTAGCTTTAAGTGATGTGGAAGAACAACTTCTAAAGGACTGGGAACAGGATAAATTGAATTGAAACTCAGCCATCAGGGACATGAGTTTTAGCAGGCATTGCTGTGTTAGACAAGTAGCCATCTGCCTCGCTTACTGTCCTGCCATACACACTCCTCAGCCATAGTCCCAAGAGAGCCACTCCCTTAATCATTAGTTGTCATCTATTTGGCTGTATTTAATTAAAGTTATTGATGGATCTCCAGGCACCTTCTGGGAAGTTGTATTAATTGGAAACATACAGGGTGCCAGGTTCCTTCATTCTGCCCAGAGACCAGAGACCTCTACTGACAGGTTGACATTAATCAGAGATAAAATCCTTTTAGTGATACGACCAACTGAGCCAAAGCCTGCGTCAGGCTTTAACAAACTGTACTTCTCTTTATGGTCCATTGTCTCAGAGCTGCCAGGGAGAGATATATGGCCCTGCAGAGGGATTAGGAAGGATAGAGAGGAGTGGAGCTACAGGATTTGTTCCAGAACTCTGACACCACTAGCATCTTCGTTCGTGTGCTGTTAAATACATTTTTACTGCAGAAAAGACCCATTTGATGTGCAAGTGTCTCAGCTAGAGATGGTACTGGGGATCTTGGAACGGATCAGAGCAGATGATAATACTTTGTGGCATCTTTGAGCAAATAAGGAGGCACAGGTAATTTGCAGTGGAAATGGACTGAGTTTCCTAGATCCTGGGAATTAGGGATGGCAGCTCAGAACTACTCAGGATGACAGGAAAATGCAGGGCAGCTGATCTGATTGAGATAGTGCAGTGCAGGATAAGGGTTGTTGTGGGAGTTGGGATGGGGTGTGGCACATCTAGTTGTGAGTGCATGAATATATTGTGCTAATATTTTCCAAACACAATAGCTCAGCAGGCAGGAGTTAAGTCTGAACCACCTGGAATCTCAGCAAACTGGTTACTTTCACTGCTAAAGTTAAAGTGGAAGTGCTTTAAATTTTAAGGCATCTCTAATTAAATTGGTTTAAGGAGGTCAGGGTGAGACAGATGAGAATAAAGTGTGGTTGGTGAGGGCATTGTGAACTGGTATGGTGCATTCAGGGTACATTTGTGTGAATATAGTGGAATTTATCTGAAAGCTGGATCCAGGCAGTCAAAAAGACATGGATATCAACTCTATTTTTTTTTGCCAATACAGCGGATTTCTTAGCCTCATACCCTAACTGATTTTTAGGTAGTATCTGGACATTTTACATAACTACACAGGAAGTGAAGAATACATGGTGTAATTTCTCATCTCCTAAAGAGGTATTTAAGATAGCAGTCTCATTTTAAAGGGTGTATTTTATCACAGCATTGTTTTTAATTGTGGCATAGCATTTACTGTAGCATCATATGTGGCCCTTATTCAGTTGTGATATATATTCTTTTCAAATCTAGTATTAATAGTTTAAGGTCTGTGTTTTATTTTGGTTTTGACCAGCTGAAACGCAAGCTAGGATTCAGCTTTAAATGTGTCAATACAAGAAAAAAAATGTTGTAAATGCTAATTAGCAAAAGTTTTACGTGGTTTCTATAGTTGTACATTCAGGATTCACAGTAAAACATCTCTGGGGTTCACTGTTGAGGGAATTTAGTTTCTGACTGTCCCTATAAAGTCATCACTTCTGTCCCATCCATTAGTGACTTGGTGCTATCAGCTATACAAAATATAGGCTGTAGAGGCATTTGGCTATTCAATAACACAGCCTTTTTGTAGTTCTGCATTCTTCCTTAAACTTAATGTGTAATATAAAAAAATAATGTTTAATAATAAAACTGTGTCCTGCTTCAAACATCTCTGCATGGTGTGTGCAGACACCCATCATGTACCGTATTCTGTCTGCTTGGGAATCTCTTATGCTGAGGCTCCAATATGGGACTGATGCCAAAAAATTAGTTCTAATGCAGACAGCAGTAACTTACAGGAAGCTATTACAATTCTCCTTGTGTAGTTTGCCTTTCTCTTTCTCAGCCTCCCCTCCTACCCCACCTCATTTTTCTTGGAATTACTTAAATGAGAGATCAGCTTTTGAAGGTGAAAGGACTTGAAGGTGCTGCCACCATTAGCTAATGTAATTTGGGAAAAGGGACGCTGATTTACAGGGAGTGCAGTTCAGCTTTTCTTATATCACAGTACTTTTGTCTTTCCTTGTTACTGTTTCTTGCCCATCCAGTTAGACATTGCAGGAGGCAAATGCAGCAGGGGAAGGTGGGTAGCTAGCAGTAAGGCAGGAAGGGTAGCTAGAAGAGGCAAAACCAAGAATAGCTGAACTTTACATGAATGGGAATACTGAAATGTATTTCATGTCCCTGTCTGGGATTTTCAAAGTCTCCATTGTTCAGAGTTGTACAGTGCAAGCTCTCTGGCCTAATTTGAAGGTGTCAACCTGTTTCTTCTCTACTGTCAAGCTCAAAGGATAGCTTGTTTCCTGTTTTTACAGAAAAAAATGGGAATACAGAAACATCCTGCTTACCAAAATGTTTCAGAATTGCCAGTAAGTGTTTGAATTTGGACCTTAAGAGATGAAAATGCATTACCAGAAGAGAGGTAAAAAAAAAAAAATTGCTTACTTGAACATGTCTCATACTCTTTAATTTGAACTCTTAAGTATATACTATTTTGCAAGTAACACAAAAATAATTATAGAATTGGATATACCAGGATTTATTGTCAGCAGATGCAGTAAATTCTAGTGACCATCTTGAGAATAATGTGGTATAGGTCTGGTGATGTTTAGCTCAAGTTAACGAAATTTCCAAAGTCTCTAACTTCCTTGACTAGGCAAAGGGGTGTGCTTTGGGCTTTATGTCTTGGAGGTTGAATATATTTTAATCCAAATCAGTGTCCTGTGGAAAAAAAAATGCAAAGGAAAGCATTTTTGATGTAGTCTTGTGTATATGGTCAGAGGACTCCAGCCGTTCCTGATATGGTGGTAAAATGGCATATTCAGGAACTGCTCAAGACAAGGATCTGAGTGCTTTGTGTCCCCAGTGTTCAGCATCTACCTCCTCAGTTTTGTGTATCTACCTTGTCCCTCCTGCTGTGCAGAGACCTGTTTGTATCCCAGCCCTTGGAATGCTCCTGTGCCTTCTGTATTCCATGCCTTTTTCAGCTGGGGACAGAAGCCCTCCAGAACCTGCCAGATCAGTTGGGGACTTCCAGGACCTGGGGAAGAAACTTCTGGGAACAGGAGTTTTTTCCACCAGAGTATGAGGCTGTGGGAACGATGGAAGCAGCAGTTGGAACTGCATTTTGGAAGCAGCAGTTTCAGTATCTTCTTGGAAGGAACACTGGGAACAGTGCAGGGGAGATCCAGCTGTATTGTAACGGAGAGAAATGAGGGGCTGGGAGCTGAGTGGTGAGAGTTTGGAGCACCAAGAAGAGTTTCCATGCAGTTGCAGAAGAAATTGAGAAGAGACAGGTGAGAGGGACCTCAGCCATGTCTATAGTATCTGAGGGGAGAGTGTCAAAGGGATGGAGGGATCCAGGCCCTTCTCTCTAGTGCTGTGCACCAGGACAAGAGGCGACGGGCAGAAACTGATGCACAGGAAGTTCCATCTGAACATGAATAACAACTTTACTGTGCAGGTGACCGAGCACTGGAACAGCCCAGAGAGGCTGTGGAGTCTCCCTCGTTGGAGATACTCTGTTGTAAGTGTCTGGATGCAATCCCGTGCAATGTGCTCTAGGACCCTGCTTGAGCACAGATCACCTACTGTGATCCTTTCCAGCCTCGCCCATTCTGTGATTCCCTTAATTCCGTCTGAATTACTTGAGACAATCATGATTTCTCCTGCTCTGGCTGAGAGTGTTTGCTACTTCCTTTATTATTTCTGCCGCAGAAGGAGTTGTTGGTAGGAGATTGTGGGGACAGTGTCGCTCTGGTTCCGCCCAGTGCGGAAGCTGAGGGGAGTTACTCGATTTCCATGGCCTATCCTCGGCCTGACGGGCAGGATGGGGCGGGCCAGGCTTCCCGCGCCCGGCACCGCCCTCAGGGCGCCCGCGCGCGGACATGGCGGCGCCCGCCTACCCCGCCTGGGTGACGCGCTGGGTGTCGGGGCAGTGGCGGAACAAGAAGCGGCCCCCGACGCTCCGCCCGCCCCGGACACTGGCGCTGGCCGACAAGGTGGCGAACCGCCGGGAGCAGTCGACAGGTGAGCTGCCGGCGGCGGGGAGCTGAGCCGCCGCTGTGCCCCGGGAGGGGCCGCGCTGCTGGCAGAGCTCGGCGGCGCCTTGCGCTCCGCAGGGCAAGAGGGGAGGGGCTGGTCTGGGCCATGGATATTCCGCGTGGATTCTGTGGGAAGGATCGCTTCCTCACACTGCAACCCTGAGTTTGTGTCGTACGTGAGTCAGACACGTTAAAAATTCAGTCAGATGCTGAATGGCTGCAGCGCTTTGCTTTCTGTTAGCAACAACTTCTCTGCCCAAAGCAAAGCTGGGATCTTGAGTTATGCATTTTCTCACCTGCCTCTACCCCGTTTTAAACTTCTTTGGAGGTTGTTAGCATGAAATCCCAATCACCTGAGATTTCTGGTTGTGTCTTTCCCTTCAGAGGCAACGTGCATTACGGAGATGTCAGTCATGATGGCCTGCTGGAAACGGAATGACTTCAACGATGCGCCTTGTGCCGAGGAGATCAGGACGTTCTATGACTGCGTGGCCAAGGCAGAAGTAATTAAGGCCTCTTTTATGTTCTTAAAGGCTAGTAGTAGGAAAGGAGGAAGCCTCCAGTCATTTTTTGTATGCCAGTAAGAATAATGTTCTCTGAAGGATTTGATTGTCACCCATTTGAGCAACTAAGAGCAATGAAAATGGTGAAGGATCCTACAAGGCTCCTACAAGGACGGGCTGAGGTAGCTGGGGTTGTTTAGTCTGGAGAGGAGGCTCAAGGGAGACCTTATTGCTCTTTACAATTACCAGGTATGGGTAGATCTCTTGTCCCAGGCAACTGGTGATGTGACAAGAGGACATAGCCTTGAGCTGTGCCAGGGGAGGTTCAGGCTGGACATCAGGAAAAGCTTTTTCAGTGAAAGGGTGCTGAAGCATTGGAAGAAGCTGGCCTGGGAGGTGGTGGAGTCACCATCCCTGGTGGCATTCAGGAAATGACTGGATGTATCAGTTAGTGCCATGGTCTAGTTGGCAAGGTGGTCATAGGTCAAAAGGTTGGACTCAATGATCTTGGAGGTCTTTTCCAACCTGTTTCTGACTGTAAAGGCCAGACATTTTTGAAAAATAAATTTCATACTGCTTGAAAATTAGGGGTGTCTGATTATATATTATATATTGATATACTATAATAATACTATATGATAAGCTTGAAATAAAATAATTTTCAAAATAGACTATAGGTAAGTATATGTACTAAACTTGTCCTTAAACTGGTTTCAGGTTTCCATTTTCTTTCAGTAACAGTGTCATCATTTAAAAGTTAGTTTTTGTTGCTGTTTGACAGCATAAGTGAAAAATTATCCACAATTTCTTTGGTAGATGACAAAGAATCAAACAAAGATGAAAAAATAACAGAAAGTAAAAAGAAAAAATCTGGGTTGTTACCAGAAGTTTATATCATTGTATCATAACTAAGAATATGGAAGGATATAATCTTCACAAGATCACAGTCATTAATTGCATCATTTCAAGGTCATCACTTGTAATTATTGAGCCAAGTGCTATGGTAAGTGTTCCTTAAAGAAACAGCATTTTTTTGAAAGAAACGTCCCTGTACAATTAGTAGTAGTCTCTGGGAATGAGCATCAACTTTGCAAATAAACAGCAGTAAATATTTTGAGGAGTTTTTTTCTCTTTCAGAAAGAGCGCAAGAATCAAAATGAGGACACCCTGTCATCCAGGGGAAATTTGCCTTCAAGCAAAGTGAACAAGCTCCTGAAGAGGTTTCCTCAGATCACACGTTATGTATAATGTACTTTATGAAAGAGACTGTGGACAAGCAATTAAAGTTGGGGTCTTGGTTAAAAAAAAGGAAAGTCAAGTTGAGTGATTTTTTGATGTCAAGTGGTGTGTGGGTCTTGACCCTGCTTTTGATTCCAGAGCAAAAACCACCCATCTTGACTATCAGCTGATTTTGTTCATGAGGCTCTTGGGTCTTGTAGTGTTAGGATCTCTGCAGTGTGTTTTTCAGCTTGCCTACTCAGGTCCTCACTGTTAAATAAAACCTTCTAGGCATTCATGCAAGTACATTTTGTAACAGGGCATGACTTCTTCATGTGCAAGCTTCTTGCCCAGCTCTGGAGCTGCTATCAAAATGTGCTTGGGTTCAAACACTGAGCCAAGTTAGAATTAGTAATGATATGATATTAATGATAGTAGTAATTGATGGTATGATGGCTCATGCTCTTCTTACATGGGTGTATACACAATCTGGTGCCTCTTGAAATTTTTAAAATTTCCACTGCTGTAAAAAAAAAGGCTGTAAAATTTAGAAAAAATCTCCAGCAAAATACCTTGTTCATACATAATACAATGGTAAGTATTAAATATAACTTTAACATGGAAGTTTGTGATTTAGACCCTCTGATTTGCAGGTGGGACAGGTATGGTGCCACATAAGTTTGATTATTTTGTCTGTACTGTAATAAAGCAAGACTGGTGTTTGACTTGGGCAACTCATAATCTACAACAAAATGTTTCATTTTTTTTGGTAAAAAAACCTAAAAGGGGGAGAAGAAGTTAAAGCATGGACTGATAATTGAAATAATGTAATTAATTTCTAGTTTTGATTGGGGGGGGGTAGTGAGGAGGGGGAGTTTCCACTGCAGTACCACAAAACTACAGGCAGGTTCTTGGGAACAGTACCTCATTGGTGGGGAAAATGCAGGGTCTTGGAGAACTAATGTTATAATCATTTATATCAGTAATTCTTTGGGGCATGTAGAAGAAGCAGAATAAGAGGAAAGTCAGGCACACACAGACTGTGTGATTACCCATGGGTGGCTGTGGAGTTTGCTGGAGCTGAATCCTCTGGAGCCCCAGGCTGATACCTGTTCATCACAAAAATTTTGGTCAGGTGAAGGCTTTCAAGTTACTGAAGCAACATTTGCTTAGTGGTTAATTACAGAGGCTCATTAGTGGATAATCCAGGGTAGCTTATTCTTTTGTTGCTATTATGACATAATTGGGTCTTTTAGAGGATTTGGGGTCAGTAAGAACACAGTATCCACATCTGAGTTTGGAAAAACGCTTTGGTTCTGTGGCATTTTGTATTTTCTCTCCAGAAGACATTGTGAAAAAGAATGCTATTTGCTTTTCCTTCTTTTCTGAAGGATATAAGCTAGATTGAGAGTGAGGAACTGATTTACCTCTGTTGATGATGATTTTTCTTCATATTAAAACTTGGAACAAAAGTGTTATGCATCTCTTAAGATAGCATTTGTGCTGAATGTACCAAATTCTAGTGTGTGTGAGGAACAGTCTTACATAAGAGGCTGTAACAGAGAAACTTAATACCTTTTTCTATTTTTACTTTTGAAATTTTGCACTGCTCCCACTAATCTGAACAGCTATTTTTGTATTATACTGCTTCATGGTGAGCTTCACAAATTCAGTTGTTTGGGGCTCTAACTTTTTATATATCTACTATAAGCTTGGAATTACTATGCTAAGGTTTTCCAATCCTTTTATTTATTGAGAGGAAGGAAGCAATGCTTTTCAGGTGCACCCAGGTTTTACAGTGCTTCCTTTAAAAGTACTTGAGCAATTCTTTTGCTTCTTTTGTTATAGCCAAAACCACCCCAGTTACTGATTGTCCTTGGCAATTTCAGCTGCTGGCCATTTTCCTGTATCTCACCATTAAGCTTATATTAGGTGTTTAAATGCATTCTGTGACATGCTTGTATTGAGGATCACTCCATTAATAGTTCATGTGTGTACCCACAGGGACCAGCACTGTTCTTTCTGAGCTGGGTTTGTACTATCCCATGATGCTGTTGCTGAGGGGTAAGGAAAACTCTGTTCTGGTGTGGAGCACACTGGTTAAGAACATTGCTGCAGAGACCTGTATGTGATTGCGTGGTGAGGAAAGAATTAAACAAAAGCTGACTAGCTGTTCTACCCTCCTAAGTCGGATTTACAGGATTTAAGCAGATCTGCTGGAATTCCTTGGTCTTATTCCTGTACCTTATAGCTTGACTGCTATACCAGCTCTGGGTATGATTGCTGTTAACTACTCCTTTTAGGCTTTCACTGTGGATATAGCATTAATATTTCAGCTGGTCCTGATGAACAGTTGTCCTGCTAGTTCAGGAGAAATAGGTTGAATTCCAGAGAGCCAGGGACATTTTAGAAGATGGCATTTCTTGTTCAGAAGGGTCAATAAAGGAAAATCTGGTAAAATCAAGACAGACTCTGTAGGGAATCACAGACTTCCTGTAATAGAACTATGCATATGTCATGGTGAGAAGGTGACTACTGTTAAATAGCAGATTTAGATATTTACAACTACTTCAAATTTGCCCATAGAAGAAAGTTCAGGATGTTTTACCTGTAGATACATTACTGATCTAAACTGCTGTAGTTATATTGGTATAATTCAGTTTTAGGTCTTCCTCTCCACCATGGAGAGTAGTCATGAGAAGCTTTTGAGATCCACCTCTCTCAAGAAATGTCATTATGTGTGTGAGAAAAACAAGGGGGCTCTTGGTAAGAAGGAAATAGTTCCAAAACTACCTGCCAGAGAGGAGACAACTGGAAAACCCTCTGTGTCTTCCTGGTTCATCATTCTTCCAGAAAGTGAATACAGGCTTGGACTTCTGTTTTTTTCTGCTTTTAGTGTACTGGTCTGTTTCCTTTAAAATTACCTAATCTATTAAATCACTTTATTTAGGAAAACTTTGCCTTGACAGGGAGGCAACTTAGAAGGTACCATGAGAAAAATCCAGTGCAGACTTCTGTTTGAGGTGTGAAACCCTGTTCGTCAGAGGCCTGAACAGGGAGTGTCTCACCGCATGGAGTTCTGAATGAGCACCAACAACCTCTAGTAAGGAGCTAGTTTTCTCTGAATGCTAATAGAATTTCTGTTCCTGTTTCCAGTATGTCCTTTCCTTGTGTGTTCAGTGGAATAAATGGTTCTAAATTCTAACACAGTCCCATATTTTTTATTTTGTGCAGCTCCTTTGTGTTACTGCTGCCTGAGAGTTATAATGTGATGCAGTGTGATGCAGCATCTAAGCTATTTCCATCCCCTGCTGCCCTGATCGTCTGCCTCCCTGACTATGAGGATATAGGAGATTTGCTCCTGATTAACTGAGTGTAATTCTTGGCCAAATCCACTCCAGAAACAGCTTCTTTTTATCATTAGTGACTCCTGTAAAAGATCCAGCATGGAGGGAAATTTCCTTGCTTTTGATGAGTGACTTGAGGATGAGGCAACACAGAACTGTCACATGAAGTGAGTAATGGGCAAAAGTGAAGGAAGAAAAAAAAGACGCTTTTTGTGAAGTCAGTAGATTTTTAGCAGCCTGTTCCTTGTTTTTATGCTGAAGGTGTCTTTGCAAGTGCTATTCAGCAGACTCGGCCAGAAGTGAGCTCATTCCTAAAGGTGACCTTCATGTTTCATGCTGTAGAACACCACGAATTCATTGCTCCAAAATCAGAATATAAGAAATGCCCATTAGACTGAGCAGAGAAGCAGCACCAGGAAAGCGTAAAAAAAGCATTTTCAAGACTGAATAGCTTCAAAGACCCAATTGCTTTCTTAGATTTAATAGTGTTTAAAGCTTGTGGCCTTGAACCCTAATTCATATGAAGGACCAGCAAGTTGAAAATGCTAAAAACCCCTATGGGATAGGATTGTTCACGGTAATACCATAATGATTAACCCTCTGGAAAGCATCCTAGGCAATTGAGGGAAAATATAGCTCAAGGTCAAGGAGACACTCGATGGCAAAGTTCTCTGGTGGCAATACCCACGATGGCAAGATAGAGGGCTGAAAATTGGGAGCACCCTGGAGAGGGCTGTGCCACCTGTAGGTTTTCTGGGGGAGATCTGGAAGCTGCTTAACATAGAGTTTTCTGGGTCCCATTTACCTGGGTTCAAATCTGAGGAGAGCTGACCTCGGGAAGCTGCAAGCTGCTAATCGAGGAGGCAGCGGTGGGGGGGATAAAGTCCAGATTCCTTCCAAGAAGTCTAATCTCTGGCAAATGTACGCGCACACGCCGTTGCCTTTCCCAGCTGTTGCTGGGGGCTTTGCAATAGGACGCAGCCCCAGCTCCTTGCCGTGCTGCAGCCTCTGTGCCTTGGGAAGAGGAGGAAAAGGCAACTGGGGAAGGACATTGCAGGAGAGGAGAGGAGCGGAGCGGCGGCCGGCCCCGCCGCTGGGCAGAAGGGGCGGGGAGGCGGAGGCTGGCACTGCGAGCAGCGCGTACCTGGAGCACGGGGGCGGGGTGAGGAGAGGGCTCAGGGCTGTGCCCCAGCGCTTGTGCTCCCCTCCGAATGTGCCAGAGAAATTCGGGGACGTGTTCTGTTCCCTTATTTCTCTCCTCCCTTCTTCCCCTTTCTGAAGAGAAGAATCAATGAGAAGAGATGGGGAGAGGAATAGGAAAGTGAAATTCTAAGATGCCGCGGGGAACTTTGATCCCTCTCCTCACATCCCTTTCCCTGCGTAGCAATGGATAAGGCACCCCGCTCCCTCCGGTGCGGAGCGGCTAGCGTGGGAAAGCACACCCTGGCAGCTGAACGAGAATGTGATGCTTGAAGACACTTTGTATACGAGGGATGGAAATCTCCAAAATACTCGGGCTCCTGGTAGAGCTCTCAAGTCTGCTATCCTGTCTCAGATGTGTGGAGGTAAGAAAAGGTTGTTTTTCTATCTGTTTGTAAGAAGTCACATGGCTCTTTAATATCCTCCCTGTAAGTGGATCTTGTTATTACTTGAAAATGTTTCTAGAGCATTTAGGCAGTTGTGGTCTCTGGGAAGGACTGGGGGCTTGGGGAGAGATTTGTTTCATTGTGCATATAAATCCAGAAAAAGAAATAAACCGGGAAAGCAGAATACACAAGGGCTTGCAGATGCTTTGGCTTGGGTTTCCAGTGTTTCTCATGCACTGCAGTGACCCTGGCAGGAAAGATCCTTTATTTCTGTTCTTTGCTGATTGTCTCTCTTGCTTGTGGACAGATGATTTATAGCTGCACAGACCTGGGACAATGCCTGCAGCATAGGCTGTTTGCACTGAATTTAATTGGTGGCGATGGTCAGCGTTGGAGTATTTTAGAAGCTGCTACAGAAACTGGCAGCAACTGATTTTTCATTAGAAGGGAAGCTTATTACTTGGACTGAAGTACTTTTGTTTGTGGTCCAAGAAGAGCAGGTTCAGTCTCTCGTATTTATATCACTGGCAGGCTTACGTGTGTGTGCAGGTGTGCACTAAAAGCTAGGGATTGAGGGACCTGGATTGTGGTGCAGTCACAGAAGTACAGCTTAGCTCACTTTCTACTCTCTGCAAAGAGCTTTGAGATCATCAGGTAAGTCCTTCAGTGTTGTTGGTCTGGAAACCATATGTAGGCTTGCAACAGCCTGATACATGCAAACAGATGAATTTTTTGCCTGAAAAGAGTTTATCTGTGCATCCCTTTGTGCATACAAACCTGAGATCTGATCTGCTACTACTGAACCATGTCAGGAATTCATCTTCCATATGCAGTATCCCATTCTGACTTCTGGGAAGTGATGCTGGAGCGTGGCCATGGTTGTCAGCACCTTCTGGATCATATTCATAAGGTTGATTTGAAAATTATATCTGACATGAATAGGTGTTGTTCTTGTCAGATTTCTGTGGGAATTACCTCTGCTTATTCCAGAAGTGGATTTGGTTTAATTCCAAATATAACTTTTCCTATTTTCCAGGAAGAGGTGAAGCTGAGAGAGGCAAAATTACTACATTTTGAAGAAAACCACAACCATTACCAATAGCTAGTATCCTTTAGCTATCCTTTAGCTGCACATCTCTGCTCTATGAATTACAACTCTTTCTTCCTATAAAAGTATTAGAAATGTTCATTTAGAAACTAATTAAACTACAAGGAGCTAGCAGAAGCATGTATAGTTTCTTCTTTTCACTCTGAGTCTGTGAAGGTCTTGCACTTGCTTGCACACTATGTAGTGATGTTGAGTGGAGATCCCTATCTCTCAGCCTATAGTCACATAGCAACCACAAAAAAACCTGCCCATAAGAGGAAATGCAGTTGTGGGGTCAGACAGGACACTAGAATTCTGAGGACTTTGTTTCATATTTTTTGGTTTTAACTATTTAACCCCATTTAGATAATAACAGCATAGGCCATATCATATTTTCAAGTATTAAAAACAAAATCCTCAAAAGGCCTTGGATTTTCTTCCTTTGATGTTTCCTACTTTATACATGGATGTTTATTACCATTTTTACAGGAATCCTGTGGGCATCATCTTCTCACTCAAGTAAATAAATATCTGCTACTATAGCTGTAGATGACTTGCCCTATAAACAGTGAGAGGATTAGTAGTTACTATTTTTCTTACTGATAATAATGATTTTCTTCTAGATTTCCTTTCCATAGGCATATCATTCAGACTTCCAACTCTGTTGAAAAAAAACAAGCAGAGCCCAGTAATGTAGTGCTTAGATCAAGGGTAAATCTCTGCAGGCCAGTAATTATTCATTTTGTTGTTAGTGGACAGAGCTATGGTTGTATTTGAAGAGGAGCAACAGGGAGACCAGGGAAGAGGCTGGTTACTAGGGTGTGTTTGCCCAAAGCTGAGCTGCTTTTAGGACATGCCCATGTTTATTTCATTGGATAATCATCTCTCTGCTTTTGTTCTGTTTCTTTTCCCAGGCTTTCCTGGGATCCAAGCCCAACCAAAACCATTTGCAGAGTGCAGGTAAGAACAAGAAGTTATTAATTCAGTCATTGGGCAGACTCTTTCCTGCAGTGGTGATCTGAGACCATAGGCACGATGAACCACTGCTACCTGGCCTTCTTCCTTTCTTTTCATCACTTCTTCAATCTTTTCTCTTGTCCCAATGCCTGTTCATCTCCTTCACCAACATGGCCAGACTACTTCTGTTCCTTCATGTCGAATGCTTTTGCAGCTCCCTGCTCCTCCTACACGTTCTTTTCTTTAATCTCTTTCTTTGCCTTGGTCTTTTTTACATGCTTACTTTTCCTCTGCTCTAACAACTACTGAATTCTCAGACACCCTCTCAGACACCATCCCAGTTGATGCCACACATATGATTTGTTTTCCAGGCACTGACTTCCAACTGCTTCTCATTTTTGTACCTTGCATTTAACCTTCAGCTGTCACTTACCCCCTCTGGGCCTGGCAGTGGCTAGAAAGCAAATGACAGGATGCAACATTACTTTGTACCCTTGCTCTTACCCCCAGGTGCAGAAGGGTTTTCTGAAAGTGTTGGCTTCTTTCTGTTTGCTTAGTGAGTAGAGCTGTAAATGTCCCTTTCTCAGTCTACTCTTCCCATGTTATGGACTCTATAAAGCCCACAAAACCTGGGTGTTTTTTTCCCACTTTGTTATTTCAGTGCCATGAATGGAGAGTTTTCTCCTTTTTTAAGGATCATAATAAATTAATTATTGGGTATTTTTACACAGGATATTTCACATGGGCACTGAAACATTGGCACCTGCACTTCCCACAAAATAAATTTGAATATATTAGCCAAGTCCAGATGAGCAAGGTGATCTGCTCATGTGTATAGGGAAACTACATGCTATGAAATACATTTCCCACCTTCCTGCTTTGTGCAGTTCTGCTCCGAAGTGAATACATGTATTGCATGTACAGTAATGGGAACCAGTTCAACTTGTCATGTTTGGGCCCTAAGTTAACACTCTTCAAAGGTCTGTCTGGGCAGTTCATTGCTTCAGATCAGTTTGTGATTTAGACAGTGAGTACTATGAATATTCTTTGAGCAGCACCTTGGAGAGTGATAGAGTTTGAATCAAGCAAGCAGCAGCTGAGACTGCAAACACCAGGGGTATTTCTCCTAACCAGCTGGTGTCTCCCATGTTGTCTGAGCTTCAGTGTGTGATGGTGATGGTAACCCTCCCTTCCTGTGCCCAGCTCCCAGCGTGTGTCCTGTGGGACCTCTTGGCTACTACAATGGCTCACTGGCGGTCACCGAGGCCGGGGCAGAGTGTCTCAACTGGGCAGAGTTCCCTGACTATGTCCAGCAGTACCCAGACCGTGGCCTGGGGGACCACAACTTCTGCAGGAACCCAGACGGGGGAGCGACACCCTGGTGCTTCTACAGGCTTGTGTCAGGAGCCATCGGCTGGGCCAACTGTGACTGTAACCAAGGTAAGGGCTCTGCTGCCTCAGGGCTCAAGCCAGCAGTGTGTGCTGCATAGACTTGCAAGTGGCAGGTGGAACACCCTGTGGAAAAAGCACAGTACAAAGGCTATTCTGAACTGTTGAAATAATTAATACTAGAGGCTAGCCTGTGTGGGAGAAAAACGTCTGTACATCGTAGGGGGTGGATTTAAGCTGCTGTAGCTGTAATGCCTTGTATAGATGTTTTATTCTTATACAAAGAGACTTCTTTTTTTCTACTGCTAACTTATGCCACTTTGAAAACAGTTTCAGTTATGTAGAAAACAACCCACTTCTTCTCCTTTAGGGTCCATATCAGAGCATTCCTCACGTAAGTGTAGCAGTTCAAATATAAACTACTTCTTCAATATAAAATCTTTAGTGACAAGGCAGGTCATAGGCTCGTGTTAAACTTCCTCAGTGCTGGCAGAAGGACTGAGCTCTCTCAATGCATTGGCTGCTGTGCAGCATTCTTGAAAATGTCCTGTTTTCTGACCTTCCTTGCTTTTCCTGCATTTTGCAGAACAGTTGAAACACCAGTTTAATAAATGAATTGACAGTCTTTTCCCTTGCCAGTGGATGTTCTTTCAAAGATGTCTTCATTAAAGAGAAGAATATAAGTGTAGTGGTGCTGTGTTCCTGTACTGAGGTGCTGCAGACAAGTGTGTCCTTTGGAAGTACTAAAACTGAGTGAGGAAATGTGCCTTCTAAACAGTGGTAAAATTTTTGGTGGGGTGGGAATTGAAAGGGTATTTACACTGGCACTTCCTTTTCTTAGAGAAATTAAAGAGGATTCATCTGCTGTTACTAAACATCTCACTGTAGCAACACTGTCATGCAGGTGAAGTGGTTGATGGAAAGAGATCAGTGGAGTGTCAGAAGTAATTAGATAGATTTTCACACACCCCTTCAAGATAGCATGTAAAATCATCCCCATTCACAGAAGGAGAATCCAGGAGCTTTTGCAGAAGCCAAATTTCCTGCTGGTATTACCATGGATTTGAAAAGACCATAACACCAACCATCCTCCCAATCAGCCATTGCTGGGACTGGGAAGGTGCCCCACCCCACACTCTTTCATGCACATCACTTCAGTGCCAGCACAGGTAAAACAGGGATGAAAGAAGTCAAGTGCAGTTCAGCTCAGCTACATGCAAATCCAAGACTTGCTGGTCTGAAACTTCTATCAGCAGATAGCAGCTGGTTTTTGGTTGTTTTTTTTTCTCTTTGGAAGGTGCTGTGCGGTTGGCTGAAGACAGTAGTGTGGAGCTGTACTTCAATGGACTCTGGGGTACCATCTGTGCTGACCACTGGACTGACTGGGATGCCAGTGTTGTCTGCAGGCAACTAGGTCTCAGGTGGGAACCTCAGTCTAATTGTGAGAGGTACATGCTTGTGTGGCTTCTGAAAGAGCAGCCTCTGTGGTTACAGTCCCTCTGGCTGGCAGAAAGGAGTTTGTTTTGTGGTCTAATTTTCCACTTACCAGAGTCCTTTTTTACTGTTTTCTTTCTGTGGCTACCCCCAACCCAATCATCATTTGCAAGAAGTTTTTGAAACAATAGTCTCTGCTTCATGCTCCAGGCTGTGAAAAGTGAGCTATGAGATCACTTTCCCTTTTTATGATCATCAGCTGGAGTTACTATAGTGATCTAACAGAAATTTTAGGAGTATGAATGCTCTTTGGGTGTCTGGGATTTGGACATTCAAACTTCTAAACAGCAAGGAGATAAGGTCCACAGAGAGGGAAGGTGATTCAGACAGTTTGGTGTTTGAGCCTGTTGATGGGTTTGTTCATTGCTCTCAAATGAGAGTGCCATTTCTGACTACACCAACTCCTCTGCAGTAGGTGGGCACATAAAGGGGTTGGGAAGTGCTGTGTGCTTGATTGTGCTTTCTCATTAGATGGTAAATGGTCACCCCTTTATGCACTTCCAATTAACTGGGCACACCAGGATGTGAAATGCCACAACTGGCCTGGAGAGTCACAACAACAGCAGGAACTTGTAAGTCAAGCCATGCTGTGGCATTTCATTGCTCTGTTGCATCCTCTGTACCAGTGAGATCGGCACAGCTGGCAAGAAGAGTCATTCTGGACCATGGCCTGTTCCCCTGCACCTGCAGTCAGCAAACTGCCATGGAGATGAGGAAGCCCTGCTGCAGTGTGGCTATCAGGAAGCTCTGTCAGGAGTTTGTAACCAGGGGAGTGCCGTGGTAACTTGTGTTCCTCCAGAAGGTAAATCTCCAGGGAAAGATCTCAATTGCCCAAAGATGGCTGGTGCTTATGACCACATCCCCTTTTTATCAAGCCAGGTTTTTGTCTACAGGCAGAAAACTCCTGGTCACCACAGCAGCCAATTAAAGAGACAGCACTATCCCACTCTGGGGGCTGCAATCATGGGTACTTGCTGGGGGTCTAGAGGGGAGGATGTGGTAAGAGAGCATCAGGAGAGCTCCTCTGGCTAGAGAATGGTTCTACACCCTAAACTGCTGGATGTGCTTTGTCTCTGTCTTGTTCTGTTGTGCTCTCTTTCCATTCCTTGAAGCACAGGTGTAGGTGCCCCACTTCGTATAGTTGGGGGGAAGGAGAGCTTTGAAGGGCGAGTGGAGGTTTACCATGATGGCAAGTGGGGAACCATCTGTGATGATCAGTGGGACGACCAGGATGCTGAAGTAGTCTGTAGACAGCTGGGACTCAGGTAATTTCCTTGCTGAATGTCATGGAGTAGTAATAGAAGTAGGCAGAATGAAGAACATGAGAGCATGTCCATTCACTATACTACCAGCCCTTCCTATAGGAGATACACAGAAACCTTGGGAAACATAATTCTGGATTGATGGGATGATAAAGGGATTTTGTACCCCATTCTTCTCAATTTTATGGGTTTGTGCTGTGTAAAAAAAAAAGGTACATTCCTGTCTCAGGATTGTGTTTACCCCTGTTCAACATTTTTGCATAAATCCTAATACAAATCTTATTGGCCTCAATGACAACTTGTCATGGTGATTTCCATATGTGAACTGCAGTTTCTTACTTGGTTAAGTTTAAACACCTCTAGTTTCACTGGCTGCCCTTATCCTCTTCAGACAGGAAAGCAAGAGAGACCACCTCATTCTTCTGTGTGCAATTCAATGCTCAACATGGGAGCTGTTGTATACGGACCATTCTTGAAAATCACTTCAGTACAGGATTATTTAAAATAGATTCTTCAAATTTGAGATCCCTCAATCTTTAGGAGTTTTGCCTGTTATGAGATTGTAACTGAGACTGATGGTACATCATTGTCTGCAGAAGTCTGAACTGTTCGTGTTGTAGTAACATTTTTGTTATTTGCTGGAAGGGCTCATTGCAAACTTTCCAATAACATATTTCTATTAACAGTTGGCAACTCCACTGTATCAAAAATACAGATGATCTATGGGAGGACAGTGACCTAGCATAGGAGAGTCCCTGTGCAAGGCAGAATCTGAGGACACAGGACTGTGGCCTTCCTTACTGAGCATACATATCTGTAATGTTTACAGTGGGACCCCAAAAGCCTTGTCATGGGCTCACTACGGGCAGGGATCTGGCCCAATCCTGCTGGATGAAGTGCAGTGCTCAGGGAATGAACTCTCCCTTGATCAGTGCAAGAAGAGTGACTGGGGACAGCAAAACTGTGACCACATTGAAGACGCTGGGGTCTCCTGTGACCCTTTCACAGGTACAGATGTACAGCTCTGCCAGTCAGATGCGGTCGGTCTCACCCCCCATTACTTGACTTGCTCAGCAGGTAACCCCCTTATCCTGGTTCAGGATCCTGCACAGCTTCCATATATAGCTCCCACAAGGGCTGCTGGATGCGGAGGCAGAGAGTAGATCAGAGGCAGACTCAGTGGTGTTCCCACGGTTTTGCTCAGGTAGTGTGGAAAGACTGAAGTGAATCCTCCCCTGACAGATGGGTATATTTGGAACCAATGAACGTTTGTATTTTGAGTATCCACAGACATCTGTCTCTTTTGTTTCTTTCACTCATGGGTGGTACAGAGACCTAGCATGGTGCACAGGCTGTTTCTTTTCTCCCCTGCTGAGTGCTGCCCTTTCCTTCTCCCACCCCCTGCAGAGGGCACGGTCCGGCTGGCCGGCGGCCGCAGCCCCAGCGAAGGCAGGGTGGAAGTTTACTACAATGGAGACTGGGGCACAGTGTGCGATGATGGCTGGACAGACCTTGCTGCCCAAGTGGTCTGCAGGCAGCTGGGCTTCAGGTAGGACTGAGAGTGTGTAGTGTCTGTGCTTCCTAATTTCCAGGATTAGATTCCATCACCATTGACTGGGATAGGCCGGATCTTAATCCTTCAATGGTGTTTTTGTTAGAAGGCTTATTTCCATTATACAATTTATTAAGGAAAGATTACTAGGTATCCACATCCTTTCCAAGGGGCAAAAATAAATCTATTATCTCTTGCCTCAGCCTGTTTTGAAAGCAGATAACAGACTTAATACTGTCCTTATGAACCCCTCAGCAAAATCAGAGAATTTTCTTTAATGCTCCTTAAATTTGCAGGTGTCACTTCTACTTTATCAGTAAAAGGATATTACCTATCTGCTCCAAATGTATCACCTTCAGTAGCTGAACAAAGACCATCAGGGCAAAAAAGAGTAGCAATAGGGATTTTCAGCCCATTGCTGAGCTGTCATCCCTTCAAATAGGAGTTGGGAAAGATTTAAAATCAGGATACTCTTGCCTTTGAGCTAGTAAAATGGGGTTATGTGGCTTTTTTTAACATGATTAGGGTCTCCTTCTAAACTTTCAACTTCATAGATGAAAAAAGGACTAAATTCTTCCATTTGAGTTCAGCTACATACTATGTTTGTCATCTCTTTTAGTGCCTAAGTTTGCAGCCTTCTGCAGTTCAATTCCAGGTAGCTGTTTCCTATAAAAAGAAATAGAATTACTTAAATGTTGACATTTTTGATGCCTCCTCTGCCAGCCCCTCCTCAAATTGATGTACCTGCCATGACTGCAAAGCAGCCTCTGCTGGCCCTCTGTGCCTTTGAATGTACCTTTGACCAAACACTAGAAAATTGACTGGTCTGGGGAGGCCTCCCTGAAAACTGAAGCTGGCAAGACATGAGGGTGCTTGGTTGCCATCCTGTGTGGCCACTGAGTTGTTTAGGTCAGAAGGCCACCGGTACCATAGTTAAGCAGGGGAGTTTCTCTTTGGATCTGAGCTTGGGTCCTTCTGTGGCATTTAGAGTTTCAATGTTAATTTTTTCAATGACAATTTTCTGTTTCCTTCCTCTAGTGGTCCTGCTGCCCTGGCCTCTGAAGGAGAGTATGGTGCTGGCCAAGGCTTCATCTTACTGGATGATGTGGCATGTGTGGGGACAGAGCTGACTCTCCTGGACTGTCCCCACAGCAACTGGGGGCAGCATGACTGCTCCCATGCTGAGGATCTGGGAGTCCGCTGTTCCCCAGAAAGCAACACGGTCATGGATGGCAGCCTGGGTAACTCACCTTGCTCTTGCCCAGAACAGTGGGAAAATTTCACTTTCTGGTCTGTTCCCTTGTAAGCTCTGGCAGATGTGGGAGTTTTCCCTGTGCTGTTTCAATAAGGGGTCTGCTTTTTGAGGAGGAATGAGCCCTGGCTGAATTGGGGCAGAGCCACAAATCTGTGGCTCCACCAGACCTACTATCAGACCAGCAGATAAATGGAAACTGGAGAGAGTTGCATTGGCAGTCTCTGAAACAAACCTCAGGGGCTGAGGGACAGTGGCTGCCTTAGTGTGCCATTGCTCAAGGGAACACTTTTACTAGACCTTTTAGGAAACTTAGGTGTGGTTACATTAGTGCCACACCTAGCAAAGACAGGAGGATTTCAGATGCAAGGGGTTGTTGTTTGCACTCCCTTTTGTGGATGGCACAAATTGTGACAGTATTTCAAGTTAGCATAATTTCCTCATTTATATAATGCCTGATACTCTCCCCTTTCCTTACTACAGGAGACTTTCCAGTTTGTTAGACATTTGTTTGGCATCCAAATTTTTGTTTTTCCTGGATATAGAACTCTTCTCTTGCTTAGAATCATGTAATAGTTTTACAATTCAATTGATTTTTTTTTCCCCAGGTATGTTTAAGCTTGTCTAACTCTTGCCTTAGGATTAATAACTTTCTTTCTGTTCTTATTCTCCTCTTTACCCAGCTTTCAGAGTATGATCCACTGATGATTTCCAGTATGTATTAAATAAATTAGTATGTATATAGTGTTCTGATTCAGCACAGAGGTAAAATGTCTTCATATAGACACACTTCTTTATTTTCTTTATTTTTTTTCTCCCTTTTTTTCCTTTTAGTTTTAAGCTTACTGATGTCTGGGATTCATCTTTTTCTGTAGAACGCAAGTTTTGGACAGCTGACCCCTCTGGTTATTTTGCTTGCAGCAGCTCATGTGTTTTCTGCTTCAGGGCCTCCTGTGCGGCTGGTGGATGGAGAAAGCACCAAGGAGGGCCGGGTTGAGGTCCTGCTGAACGGGCAGTGGGGCAGTGTCTGTGACGATGACTGGACAGACAGAGATGCTGCAGTGGTTTGCAGGCAGCTGGGATTCAGGTAAGAGCTGTGGTACAGGCATCTTACAGACAGAAACAGCTCTCAGGAGCACTTCTGGACTTGTTTCTGGGGGCTTAGTTTTAGTTTTGGCACACCCAGATATGCTTGAGGGAGTAGGTTGCTCTTCTCACTCTACTACTGTCGGTGTGTGGAGTGACACATAAATATTACTCCACTTAAAATGCACTGGTGACTCAGGTTCACTAGGCTCCTGCTCACTGCAGATTAGCCACCTTCTCTCTAATTGCAGTGGGACAGCAAAAGCCAGGGCAATGGCTTATTTTGGTGAAGGCCATGGGCCCATCCATCTGGACAACATAGAATGCAGTGGCATGGAGGACAGCCTGGGCCAATGTGCCACGCCTGACACCAGGATTCACAGCTGCTGGCACAGTGAGGATGCTGGGGTGATCTGTGACTATGTGGAAGAAAAGGTCCAAGATTTCAAGAGAACAGGTGACATTCCCATTTCTTCTGTGCAGGAATCTGGAGTTCTGGTTGTAGGATCTCTGCATGTTTTTGTGGTTTTTCCCTGTCATTCTTGTCTTTGGCTGAAACCTCACCTACAAAATAAGCATGTCCTGTCCTGCACCTCCTATGTTTTTTTTGTTTTCAGTGTATCTTCTTAGCAGCACAGAGTGTTCCAAATTAGACTGAGGAGCTCCACCCATGTCAGGCCTTTGAGCCTGCACAATTTCCCCACAGCCGAGTCACCATACTCTTCCTTAGAACAGCAATCATAAGCAATCTTTGGGATTTAGAATACTGAGGAGGTGTAAGTATAGGTCCCACTCTTGGCATGAGACTATAGAGACTTCAGGTAAGCACCTCTGGTGAAATTAAGGAAACCTATGGGATCAAATATTCTATGAATTCCATATGCACAACACAACACAGTCCACAGTCCATTAATCCACAACCTTGAGGATTAATGCCCTCATTAATCCATTAATAAATACCATTAATGCTGAATGGTATTTGGCTCTGTGACAGCAATGCTGATACTCTAAGGTGAAGGTCCCTATCCAACTGCTGAAACTTTGCCATGCAGGTCCAGAGTCTGAAGTGTGTGGGATGCGCCTGCTTCACCGTCGCAAGAAAAGGATCATAGGTGGAAACAAGTCTCTGAGGTACTACCCTGTAAATGCTGAGTCAGACTGGTTCCAGCTTTCCTTCAGGCTCTGGAAATAGCCTGGGAGATGCTTGACTACATTAATGCATTTTCACTGGTGATTTTTGAACTTGGTTTGAACCAGTATCTAGGAAAGAATGCAAGCCAGCTGAGCCCAGATGAGACAGAGTGGATGGGAAAAGAGGAAAATGGCTCCCATGTGTGTGAGACTGCTTATTCCTGTTTCTCCTTCAGAGGCAGTTGGCCATGGCAGGCCTCACTGCGGCTGAAGGGTTTTCGTCGAGATACTCGTCTGCTGTGTGGAGCAACGCTGATCAGCAGCTGCTGGGTGGTGACTGCAGCCCACTGCTTCAAAAGGTGTGTTTGGGAGTGGGGAGCCCCAAGGGATACTCAGTGATGAACAAGATAACCTCATACAAGTTTATCCTCCTAGCCCAGTGGAACTACATGAGCAAAGTTTCTAAAGTAAGACCTTCAAGTTATGATGTGTGTGATCTTGGAGTGCTTATGGGGATAACTCAATATAGACTTGCTTTTTCCTTCACTGCTTACAGCTGGCCTCTTAACTGTGAGACTTTACAGCATAAAGGGAACCAGCATTTTGACATTTAAAGTGCTTTAAGGAACTGTGAATAGGTCAGTTCGCAAGTCTGTTGCAACTATAATAATCATTTTTATAGAAGCAAAAGTCCTGTGCCTGGTAGATAGTGATTTGAGACACCAAATCTACAGCAGCTGGCATGATCATATCTGCTAAAGAGGTCCAACATTCCTGCAGCTGGAACTGTTTTACCACTGTGGTATGAGGAGGTGGTTCAGTCTCATAGCAACTGAGGCTTGTGTGAGTCTGCTTTCCTCTTAGCAGGACTATTGAGATCTTGAGTCTGAATTTCTCCAGGTTTGGTGTTGATGTGCGGCGCTACCTCCTGCGTGTGGGCGATTACCACACGGGTGTGAAGGATGAGTTTGAGAGGGAGCTGCCCGTGGAGCGGATTGTCCTGCACAGGAACTACTGGGCTGGCAGCAATGACAATGACATAGCCCTGGTCCGGATGCGGGGCAGAGAAGGGCACTGTCTCTCCTTCAATCACCACGTTCTGCCCGTCTGCCTGCCTGACAGGAGAGAGAGGTCTGACATCAACAGGCAAGCCTGCATCATCTCTGGCTGGGGAGACACAGGTGAGTGGTGGGGCTTTGAGAGGCAAGAGGGATGAGGAAGTCTGCCTTCAGAAGCCTACATGGGCCATTAATTTATGTCAATTCAAGGCTATGTTCTTGCTGCTCCCATTGTCTGTGCCAGTGCATGGTGCTAAGGAATAGGAAGATGAGTGAGGTTTTGTGCTATTGTGTTTTCATCTGATTTTGAGGCTTATTGAGTCTGCTCAATATTGGTGAAAGCTTTGGTATCCACAGCATCCCTCTGAAGCTGTGGGAGAGACCAATGCTGCCATCTGGCCACAGTCCTCTCTTTCTTCCCATTTCTACACATGTATTTGCCCACAGTAGGCCCCTAAGGGAGCAGCCTGTGCAGAGCTGCTATACCAAGCCTGTGAGAGGCCCCCATGTTTCATTAACCTGCCTTCTTCATGGTACTGTCATAGTGAAGTGAGGGCTTAGAGGTAGAAGGAGCCCTCAGTGAGAAATCTTTCTTGGACTACCTTGCTTAATCTGCCTGTGTATTTCTGCAAGGACAGATGGACTCTGAGTCTGGTTTCTGCCCTGGGTTCAAGACAGTCTGGACCTGTCCTCTTTGAGCATATTACTGTGAAGCTTCCTAGGTAAAAGGGAGCATGGAGGCCTTTCTGGGGCTGCTATGACTGGAGAAAAGCCATATGTTTAGAAAGATTTCCTGCCAAAAGCCCCAGGAGCTCATCTGTTGATTTTGGACTTGCCCGTCCTTCTCAGCTGTTTCCCTAGCTATTACCGCAGCTTTTTAACTGCAAGTACGTATTTGCCTTTAGAGTTCAGTTGTGCCAGTTGCACGTGTCACTTCAGGATATTTGGGGTGGATCAAGGAGCAACTTAGCCATGTAACTTACCTTAAGCTGTACTGGAGCTTAGTGGCTAGAATCCTTCCCACGCACCAAACCCAGCTTTCTCAATGGGGAGCAGTTACCTACTACCTTGTGAACTTACATAAACCTTGGGCACAGAAAGGTCATGCTCTAATATAGCACATTACCTTATGTTCTCAGCAACCCTGGGCTAATAAAGAGATGTGATCAAATAGACTCAAGTCTGGCCAAAGATGAAGGGAATTCCCTTTGAATAATATTTGAATACCTCTGAAACATCTTCTAAAACTTCTCTGAGGATTGAGCACTTAACAGCTACGACTGCATTTATTTTCTTGAGAAAACACTGTCCTTGCTTTACTGAAGAGGAAATTGAGGTTTGGAGAGGTGAGATAAATTGAACAAAGTTCAAGTTACTTGTTGACAGAATCAGGAGTAAGACTCATCCTTTGATCTAACCTTTTTCTAAAATCCTCTTCCCCACATCTTTGATCTTACAGCTCTTTTTTTGTGGTCTGGCTTGGCATCACTGTTTTCAGAAGTTCTCGTGGTTTCAGAGATGCTGAACTCAGCCTATTTTTGTGCGGCAGACTTGACATGAAATGTAGAAGTGTCTGGTTTTGTAGGGAGCACTGTTGCACCAGGTCACTGCTGTTGCCTGTATGTGAATCAGTCTGGCTCGTCTGTTTTATTCCAGGGAAGTCCTATTCCAGAACCCTGCTGCAGGGGGTGGTGCCCCTTCTCCCACGGGAAGACTGTGAGGCCCGTTACGGGCGGAAGTTCACCAACCGCATGATTTGTGCTGGGAACCTCTCTGAAGACAAACGGGTGGACAGCTGTCAGGGTGACAGTGGAGGGCCACTCATGTGTCAGAGGTCAAATGGACGCTGGATCATCTTGGGCATCACTTCCTGGGGGTATGGCTGTGGTCGGAAGGATTCGCCCGGTGTGTACACAAAGGTCAGCAAATTCGTACCCTGGATCAAGAAAGTGACCAAGCTAAAATGAAAATGACTGAGCTCTTGGAATTTCAGCACATGGTCCTTTTGCTCTGCAGCAGCAGAAGGCTGTGGCTTCTGGTCTGTGACTGATGGAGATTTATTTTGACATTGGACACTGGCAAAAGATTTTAATGTAGAACTGGAAGGAAAACAGTTGTGACTGATTCTTTAAAGTCTTTGGTTTCACTTTTGTCTGTAATCTGTAAGCAGAGAAAGCAGGTGCACAGTGGTAACAATGATCAGTATACATTGCTCTAAATATCTGAATCCTTTAATGCAATCACACTTATTCCTTTGCCCTGGCACACAGAAATGGTAGAAGTAGAGAGATACCTATTGCTGCAAATCTATTCATGGTTGTATGTTTGGACAGTTGAAACATGCTGCAAGGAGAGGCGAGATGCTTGGAAGACAGCACCACATGTTGGCATAGTGGAAATCTTCAGATTTTTTTTCATAACAGCTCTCTTCAGTTCCAGGAATCAGAAGATTTGACCTGAGTTGAGGAACAGGGCAACAGCTGGGTTTTTTAGCTTCCCTGATATGTCTCTAGGGGGAACCTTTTCTCTTCTGAATAGTAGGTCTGCTCCCATAGGATCCCTTTCAAGTGTCTGCCTAGGCTAAGAGATGCTTGTCCCTCCTGCTGTAATCCTTTGTCACACATTTCCAGCTGCCAGATGCTGTGGTTTTATTGCTGCAGTTTTGCTATAGTAGTTTGTGTGTGTGGTTGGGCTTTTTTTTGTTTCCCCTAAGTAGCATCTTCTAGAATCAGTTGTCGGTGTGAGAGGCAGTAGCTTTCTTGCCTTCATGATTACTATGAAGAACTTAAGACTGACCTCAAGTGGCTGAATAGACATATAATTTTTCTTAAATCCAAATGTAATGTTAATCTCAAACATTCAGGCATTGAATCATGATTTAACAGCACTGTGGGGACTTCCTACATCGTCCCCTATTCATCATAGTTATTAGCTGCCCTTTGTTTGTGCTGCTAGTCTCTAGTATTTCTGTGTTCACTGTTTTCCATGAAACATGGAATTACTCCTGGGGTATAGATACACCTCAAGCAAATTACTCACTCCTTGTGAAAAACAGTAAGTGTGCTGCAAAGCAGCTTCCCACTTTGAAGTGTGTTCTATTCTTGAAACCTCTGGGTCATGCTTCCTTTTTTCTCTTCTCTGCACTCTGTCTTTTCATTCCTCTCAGTGGGAGTAAACTGGATTAACTTGAGGTTATGCAAGCACTATCATCAAGATGTAGTTCTCAGCCCGAACAGATACAATGCTGAGAGAAAGCAGAGGTTATTGAATATTACAATTTCTTCCTTCTGTCTCATCCAAACAAATGAACAGAGTTCCCTCTTATGCCTTAAGCACTTTTTAAAGTTAATATATTATTCTTGAGTAATAAAAAAAAATAAGTAGACAAAAGGGCTAAGTGCCTTAATAGCTGTGCAGTGCAGCCTCTTCTCACTGTGTACAGATAAGGCAGAGAGGAGACAGGTCTGTACAGGAAGAGGAGCAAAAAGCTTTGATGTATAACCAAGGGCTCGAATGTGGAGGATTAATATAGGATGGGACACATGGAACTTGTGCCAGATGTGCATGTTTTGGGTAGGCAGTAACTGGGTCAAGCACTGACCTTCTGTCTGGAAGGTTTGCACTCAGGGCATTGAGGTGTTCAGTATCTGGGTATTACCAATACAAGAACAGAAGGCAGAGCACAGTCTGTGTATTAGCAATGTCATATTACAGGGCATGTAGTGACAGAATCCCAGAAATTGCCCTGGGTTCAAGAAGTACTTATTGCCTAAAGTTTTAATTTTTCTTCTACAAATTAGCTTAATGTAGAGGTGCTGACCTGACTAGGTGGCTGATTTTTGTGTGTGAAGGCTAAACTAAACTGTTTCATTTACTTTTTCCAGATAGGATAGTTGGACTACCAGTGTTGCAATGGGCTGTTCTAAAATCCTGCTTGCAAACTTTATTTTAATGAAGAATTGTCAGAATCTTTAAAACATGCAATGTCAGGACCCCTACGACCTGGCCTTTGAGACAAACCTGATCTGTTTGTGCCTCTTCTTGAGGTGCTGAATGTCTTCAGCACAGCTTTGTGCTGATAACCCTGTTTAAAATGCCAGACTTGGTTCCTTGGCAGCACTGTGCTTGGCTCCACGTGGGCTGTGTTGTCCTATGGCTCCTGGCAGAGTCTCTAAAATGCAAGCTGCACACTGCTCCTTATCTCCCAGGCATTAAAATGCCAAGAGGACCAAGGGCAATTATTCACAGACCTTTCATCTTGTGGGGGATTAAATGCCAAGTTCTGTACTGGCAGGAGTAGTACCTGTCTGGGAAACATGGAGGGATTTGACTTTTACCTTCAGCTTCCCCTGAGCCAGCATGATACAGCAGCTTAAAGGGAGTTTCTGTGCCTTGGGTGCTGTCACATCTCTAGTTTAACCTGGTTTGATCTTTCAGTTTATACCCACAACCCGAACAGGCATAGAAACACCCAAAGGATGACACTGTGAGGTTATTTCCCTAAGCTTACTTAGCAAGTGGCCATTCAGGAGTTAGCATAAATTACCATGTAACACAAGTGAGATGTGGGCCTAGCATTGTCTTCTGCAATTCCCATGTTCTAGTTAAAAATATTTCTTTCTCCTAGATCTTGTCACTATGAAAGCTGTGAGAATCCTTGTAATTAACACCCTTTGAGTCCTGCATGAGCCAGGAGGAGGGAAGGAAGTATCCAATCTCCTTTGCCTGCTTTTATACCTTACTTGTGCTGTAGGCAAGCCTGTCAGTACTCTCCTACACTGACCTGGCCTCTTTCAGGATACAGCTGTTGCTCTTCACTCTTTAACCTGGGACTGTGGTCCAAACCAAATTCATGTGCTTTGCCACTGAGGCTTACTGGAACTGCCTGGTTGGATGAACAGCACTCAGTCACCCTAGGACTGTATTTTGTAATGTTGGATAGCAGCAGATGTTTCAAAGGATAGTATGTGTGAGTTGTGCTGAACAAGTTTTAACAGCCTTTCCTTCTGGGGAATTTTGTTCTTGACCCATTTAAATTAATTACTTGCATTACTATTATCATCATTAAAAATGGAAGTACAAATACTTGATCCTCTAGGTGCTGTACAAACACTGTGCACTATTCTTTTGTCATTCTTTTTTTTTTCCTAAAGTGTAAGAGTTTATATCTCTAACTTTTAAAAACTATTTAATGTAACCACCCTTCATCTTCCATATAAATGTTTAAATGTTTTGGTTTTAATCTAACTAAGCTCTCAATCCCAGTATTTTCTGGTAATGAAAACCATTATAATTTAATTCTCCATAGCACATAATTTCTTTTTATGGTTCCTGAATTAATTGCCTTTTGTTTTCATTAAGTACCATCTGTCCTTGTGTTCTCAGCCATGAGAGGAAATAAGGGGCCTGGCTTTATATTTTCTGTCATGCATTATTCTAGAGTTAGTTCCTTTTCTAAGACTGTGGCTTCTCTGTCTCTCTTCAATCCAAACTGTCTAGGTGTCTGATAACATGCTGACTGTCTCTGTGTGTCTTCTCTTTCTGATGGATCTTTAAACTTTGGTAAACAACTGAATGCAGTTTGCCAGGGGAGGCTGTATCCCCTGCTGATTATTTGAGTACAGTTTTCTCTAGCAGGCAATTCTGTAAGTGATTTCAGTGCTGTGTCTGTATACTGGAGCTAGTTTAAACTTGCTAGTGTGGTCTTGGTGGCAGCCTTGCTTCAAGGGGATGAAAACCCACTGAGGTTAGCTCCCCATGTGTCTCAGTAGGTGCAGCAGTCCCACCGAGCTCACAGAAATTGCTGTAGGTCTGTCTGGGGAGCTCTGGGCAGGGACACCAGGTCTGTGCAGACCTTTCCCTGTGTTGACATAGATGGAGGGCTGAGACATTCCACCTTCATAGCATTAGTACTTTGGATAAGGCTCATGCATGTGCACTGGTTCCAGGAGCTGAGAGCTCACTCAGTGTTGCTGGTGGCTGCACTGTGCCACATGGATGCTCTGAGAGAACTTTGCATGGCTGAGTGGCACATTGTGGTTGTGTGAGAAAGGGAACATCACTGTGGCTAGGAGCATTGGCAGGAGTAGAAACATGGCTATGGTAAGGATCTAAGGAGCAGCTCTTGGTGCTGCTCCTATGCTTCTTTGAGAGAATACTGCAATCCTCCAAAGGCTGCCCCAGTGCTCCAAAGGCTGTCCCAGTACTGGGGTCTTCCTGACCTGCAGTGCCTGCAGTGGTAATATCTCAAACCTGTTCACACTTTGGCTACCTGAAGCTGGATTAAAGATTTATCACTTTCTTGTGGCTGAAAACTGTTGTGATGATTTCCATGAATTATGGTCTAAGCTATAATTAATCAGGCAGCTGTTTATTAACCTGGACTGGATGTCAATTATCCTTGTAATCTCTGTAAACCTGTAGCAGAAAATAACAGATCCGTTTCTCTAAGGACTGGAGGCATTGGTGAGGAACAAGCCAAGTGGGCATTTGCTATCTCAAGGTAACAGAGGTAGATCTGCCTTTTGTCTGTCTTCCTTTCTTTCTGAAGCCTGTATCCGGAAGTCTTTTCACTCCAAAAAAGCTGCAGTGATTCACTGACCACCTGAAAAGAGGTTTTGATGTGTATATTCAGCAATCAGATGAAAACTTTGGAGAGATGAAACTACACTGTGGCATTTAACACTATCCTGATAGACTCATGGGGGGTTTCTTACAGTTAGAGAGAACAGAATCACCTCTGGTGGTAACCAAGTTGGGACTACTCCTTGTAGAACAAGGCACTGTGACCTGGACTAATGAACATGTCCTGGGCTGCGTTTTCCCTTGTTTGGGAAAATATTTAATTTTCCTCATCAGAAACTTGTTTGTGCAGTAGCCTGCTATTAAATCCTTTTCTACTAAGGGCTGAGTACCTCTGAAATCAGTCAAGTGCCAAAGCTGTTATGTCCCCTGGATCACCACCAATGGCTCACCAGGTATGCTAATAAATGGATTATACTGTGACTGTGTGGGGCTCTGTCTTATTTTTAATAAAGGAATCTGTTCCAAGGGCAGATTTTAGGGTTTTTTTCAGCACTGAGTTAATTAAATTTTTTTATTAACATTATTTTTTACAAGTCTGCCAAACATCATTTTGTATTAAAGCACTTGACCACTGCCTTCCTATGGTGAAAAGGCTGGGGATGAGTGTATGGCATGAGCTTACTTGTTTCAGATGGGCTACTCTTAAGATATCTTTGGATTTTGAAACTGAAATATGAATTAGGAGAAAGCTGAGCTTTACTTCATGTTGTTTTCTAACTAGGACAGCTACCATATTCATTGGGAGAGAGGAAGAAGGGCATTCAGGTATCACCGTTGATGTAAAAAATTCTTTCTTGGGTACAGTTTCCTCTTTCAGTGGAGGGAGACAGGATACTGCTCAAATTGCCTTGGTTTGCTGGGCTGAGTCCTGTGCTGCTCTTAAACTGGCCTGTTTAGAATGGGTTCCTGGCATTGGTAGGGATTTCTATGGAATTCTGTTCATGTGCAAAAGGGAAAAGAGGAAGCAGAGCCAGCAAAATATGGATGGTCCAGCTGGAGTAATTTATGTTTAAAAAAACCTTTGGATTTAAGATGTGCTGATGGAGGACAGGTGTAGGACAGACAAATTCAAACAAATTGGTGAAACCCCAGTGCACCACTTGATCTTCTCCTCCCTGCTTTTCAAATCTCACACATTCTGCCAGAAATAAAAGGCACTGTTCTCTTTGCAGATTTTCAAAACTAGCCTGTCACCTGAAAGGAAGAACCAACTTCTTTGGATCAGCTTTACTAATGAGAAGCTGTGTCGCTCTGTCAGCTAAGCACAAGGCCTTGTTTCTCCTATCCCTTTATATCTGCAGTGGCTTTCATCCACACATCAGGGCAGCTGAGGCTGAGATGGGAACAGGGGGAACTCACTGCTGTTCAGTTGCTGCCCAACAGAAGAAACAAGGTGGCAGGAACTGCAGAAGTGTATACTCTTCTGTCACTTGCTTCTTGGAAACAGGACAGAACCACTTCAAACAACAACAAAACCCTGTTCTTTGCAATTTAACTAATCTGCTCTGTGCAAACCAGAGCTGTAGGAGAAGAACATGTGCTTCTAAAGGTTAGTTCCTTGCTCTTTTTCCCCCTCCCCACTCGCACGTAGAAGCTTGCTGCAGGTAAAGTAGGATTATAACCTCTGATTGTGGGAATCTAAAACCAAACATACCAAAGGAAAACTCCTTTGCTTAAGGTTTACTATTTTGTTATCTCTTGCAAGACTAAGAAGCAGATTCTGTTATTCAGCACAATTATACTGAAGTCTCAACAGAAAGCCTTTTAACTCCCCACATGCTTAAGCCACAGCTGGGTTAATTAAGGCTTGAGAAATCTTTACTTTCCTGCAAGGCTTGTCTTCAAGTTACATGGGTTTAACAAATTGGTTAAACTGATGCAACTTTGTGGATGAAACTTAGGGATGATGCTCTATTTTAATCAGATGCCTCTGTTTAGATTAGTCAGGAGTGACCACACACAAGATTCCTGAAGAAATAAGCAAAGAGCATGCCACTAAACTCCTACTGCTATTACATTTAACCATCCTAAATAAATACAGTTTGCTAAATTTAACACTAAAGGTGATGACAGAATTACACAAATCTAGTTACCTTCCCCCAAGAAGATATGTGAAATAATTATATTGGGGAATGCATTAAAATTTTGGATAGGAAATTTTATAGGATCTTGTCACAGCACTTGGCAGGAACATGGCTGAAAATGAAGATCTGACTAAAATAGCTGGTAGCCTTTGAGGCAGTGCACAAAACAGCCACTGTCAGTACCTGCTAAGGGTTGGTAACCTGCCTAGAGAAGAGAGATAAAAATAGAAGCAGCAGATTTAATCTGAGAATCTCTAAGTCGCATAAAGGAGGATCCTGTTGAAAAAGCTTGCCACCTGAATACACCAGGGATATGAGATCTGCAGGTAGAATAGGTGAACACTCTTTACCAATAAGCATTCAGAGAATTTTAAGGCTTGACTGATTTTACAGAGTACTGTGCAATAAATCCTACTTGCTCAAGTCAATAGGTCTAGGGAATTTTTTTCCCCCCTCACTTATTACAGAAAAAGAAAAGTGACTGAGGTGTTGTCTCTGTATCTAGCAGTCCAGGTAGTTTTCAGTCATCATGACATAATATCATGGCATCATATCTTTTTTAGTGTCTCCTCTTTCTTATACAAAAAAGGCCAGTTAAATATATGGAACTGGAACAGCATGGACCTTAGCCACACCCATGGGCACAAAACTTGTCAGGTGTGTTTTCTTAAACGAAGCGTTGCTGCGTGGTTGTAGCAACCACACTATTTGTAAGAGAGAAGCTTATCTCTTCTCTCTTCTAAGCTTAAATTGTCTTAGATTGACAATTTAATTGATGATTGAACTTCCCATTGGGATCTGATGAGAGGTAGCATGATTTCAGTTTTTAAAATAAAACCCCTCACATCCCTAACGCCATGGTTAGATTATTTTTCTAGGGAAAGGCTGTAGAGAATACATACCATTTTACTGTCTATAATATTGTACACAGTTGTTCTTGCATTTTAGAATCACCTTTTCTTGGCAATCTTTCATCCCTATGCTTAAGTACTAATGTGCCTGTTCATATTTTGAAAGACTTTACTGCTAAGAAGCAGCTATAGTGCAAATTTTGCTATGGTGAGTTTCATCTGAAGGAGCGGGTTCCATAGCATGGGGAAGGCTTCTGCTCCTGAAGATATGAGGAGCACATAAATACAGCAGAGCGTTACTCACTTAGCCAAGATGTGCTTGCATGCATTGCAGAGCAGTGCATGTGGCCTTGACATGAACAAATGGGCTTCCTATATTCCCCAACAGTTATCCTTCACTTACCAGCTGACTGTACCCTCAAAAACAAATTACAGAAACCTTTCTTCTGCAGCAAAGGCATGTTAAGGGTCAGCTACTGCAGCACTTGTTATTTTTAATTACCAGTTTTGATTTCTAAAATTGTAGATTGCTAGAGAAGGAGTGTCACATTTATCAATTTTCCTTGATAATTTTTTGGTGAACTGAAAATAAGCCAAGGAACTATGGTTTGCCTGCATCAAAAGAGTAATCTTGGAGTACTTTCAATGGTATAACATTGCTAGTTAGGGTAATACACTCTCTAGACAAACTGAGTTATCAATTGCTGAGTTTCCATAATGGATGTATCTAACCTGCTCTCTGGACAAAGGAGAGAGCTATTTTACTGCTTTCACAATCTTTTCACACTGGCTAAGGAAACATCCAAATGTGATACTGACAGAAAAAAGAGGACTTGCAGTGTAATAGTTGTTTTCTTTCCCCTCTGCAAAATGGAGAACATTTCAGTTCCCTTTAGCTTGGTGCTTCTATCTGTGAATGTATAGTGCATATTAGACCCTGCCAGACTGTCAGCTTTGGTAATGGCAGAAGTGTGAAAACTAAAACAAATGCTCCTGCAGGTTAGTGTGAAAGGAAGAGGGAAATATATTTGTATCCTGTGAAATACAAGATGCCAGACAACATATGCTCAGTAATCCTTGCAGGCAATATTATCTGTAAATGCCACCTTCTCTTTCTGAAGAGTAGCAGTTATGTTGCTACATGAGGTCTTAGCCATAATTGTTGTCTCCTGCTGTATAACAGTAATTTTAGCAGCTGTTGCACAGTGTTTCCCTACTGACTCTATTTTCCATGTGTGTATGTATGTATGTACCAGTCACTTATCTCACAAATGGTGAATTTAGTTTTGAATAAGGCTTTACTCAGGCACATGTTCATATTCTCCGTGATCCCAGAGACAGCACCTTGGACAACATCAGTTTAAAGTCTTCTGTGACAAGGATTAGTCAAAGATTGGAAAATGCTTAATCCAAATGGGGGAAGTTTAGATTGCAATACCTCAGAGCAGCTTTGCTTTCAGCTTCCTGGTATGCATTGTCTGGAAAAGCTCTGTGCATTCTGTACAGCCATTTGCCTAGTTAGAAGCAGAGCAAGGAGCAATGAGCTGTGTGCTGTCCCTTCTTTTGTGCTAAAACAGTTTTTTGCTCCATCTGTTGTACAGACCTAATGTTTTGAAATAAATAATGGTGGCTGGTTGTTATGTCTGTGGAGATGTTTAATATCTGTTATTAATTATTATTAGTTATTAATTAAGTGATCAGTATAGCATGAAACAGTGATCATCTAGGAGGAACAGGAACTTTTGGCAGTTTGCCATTGTGCCATAGTTCTAGAGCACAAAAATCTATTACTCTGCACATCCAATATATTACTTAGACACAAAGCCATATGTGTGCTTTAAGAATTTGCCTTTGCTCGTCATTTCTGAGTGCATTATCACATGCAAAGAGACAATGAAACCTTTGTTGAGTCAGAATGGAGCTGAACAGCTGGGTCCCACTGCACTTGCAGTGAAAATCTCTACAGTGCTGTATTTTGTTATTGAGTATTAGATTCAAGCCATAGCAAGGATGTGTTTTACTTTCCATGCAATCAGAAATAAAGAACATGCTGGATATGACTTGCAGTGTAGCACATGACTCACCAGTGAAAAGCAGACACTTCTGAGGTGCAATGCAGACTCATTGACTTTTAGTCCCCAGCGAGAGCTTAAGACAGGAAACAAATGTAAATGTTGCAATTCTGCTTTAGGGTAGGCGTGTGTACTCATATGTGTCTCTCTCATATGGAATGCTGCATTCTGAAAATTGTCTGCATTGGAGGCAGAGGAATTCTCAACAGCAATTTCCTTTTTCTGAAATTGGAAAAGAAAAAAAGTACATCCCTGCAAGGAAGGAAGCATCTTACTGGCAACCTTGTCATTTCTGCAGGATTTCTTACTGAATTTCTTTCTTCCTAGCAGAACACTGCTGAAATTAGTCAGATGTTACATGTCAGATATTATTTTTCACAGTCTCTAGTTTTTGTCTGTTGGAAGATCCACAAGAGGAAATACATGCCTGTCTCATGAAATAAGTTGGCTGGGGAAAAAAAATGGAAGAGTGTTTATAAACTTGTGTGCCTTTCCAAGCCATGAGGACAAGGAGAAGTGAAGCACTCACACCTGCACTCCCTCATGTTGGCCAGGGCAGCAACACACCCAGGCCTGCTCTGCATGAGACAGCAGACACATTTTTACAGGGTCTTGAAATGCACTTTAAGATGAAAGTCCAAATGTTCACTCTGCTTTGCTTGTCTCATTATTTTCATTACCTCTTCCATGCTTTCAGCTCACGATGTTTAAGAAAGTGAAAGCAAGATTCTTTGAAAGTATCCATAACTTGTGGTATCCCAAAGCTGGAAGAAGGAGGAATGGGAGTGAGGATTGTTACAATTTAATGGAATCAAACACAATGAATGTACTGAAGTCCCCTTATAATTAGTACTGTCTAACATTCCTCCTCTCCTCTGCCCTTTCTGGATGTAATGTGTATTCTCTACTGGAATTAGCTAAAATTTAAGAGTGCCGTGTTGCACATAATGTTGTCAAAATATATTGGTGAGCAGCATCAGCCTGATGACATCACTGTGTTTCCCTGCCCATTTCTGTCATTTCAAGTGCCACAACATCTGAGTCGGGGTGCTGAATTTTACCTGTAGTTACCTCTTCACTCCTTGGACACAATGCATTTAATTTCTTTTTTCTTGAATATACTCTTCAAAATTTCAGCTGTATTTTTTTATTCTTTTCTAAATGCTTTTTTCTCACTAGGGAAACGCCTTTCCTGAGGTGAAATCCTTCTTTAATGCAACATTGCACCAAGTATTACAATGCCTTTGTGTATCTTTGCTTTCTCACCTGGCAGAGATTCTCTGCAATGCCCTTGACTCAGAGCGCTATTGATGTAACCCGCCAGAATTCCCATTATCAGGCAGGTGTGTCTCTCTCCTGAATTACTGCTGGTGTGGCACTATCAGGTTCTATGGCAGCACAGATTTGATCGAGTCAGGCATCAGGACAGGACAACTTTGGTGTAGGATTAGGCAGCACAGGAGCCAGAACCTGGCACGCTGTGCTGTGGCACATTGCCTCCAGCTGCCTCCCTGCCCAGTGCACCTGGGATGTCTGCCTGGGTAGCACTGAAGGACCTGACATTTCACTGAGTGACCTCTTACAGCTGATGGACACAGCAGCAATGGATCTTTGTGCTCAAAACCTTGAACTGGAAGCATTACATTTGTAAGGACAAACCATGCAGGAAGCTTCCTTTAGGATCGCAGACGCATTGCTTAGGACCCTCTGTGAAGACTCATCAATTAATATAATTTTTTTGGATCAAGGACTACAGTGAGAGGAGGGGGATAGTGAATGTTCCAAGATGCATTTCAGTTTCTCCCGGCTCTACATTTACTATTTCTTAGTATGTTATTATGTTATTCTTTTTATTATTTTGTTTGTGTTATTATTATTCTTTTCCCATCATTTGCTTTTCCCCTCTGTGCAAACACAGGAAGGGAGGTGTAGGTCCAGCTGTTTGGCTGACATGTACTCTAAGAGCAAATTTATCCTTTGGTACTTAAACAGTCAACTCTCTCAATGGAGCAATGAACTAGAACTCCAAGAAATAGAATTATAGAAAAAAAAATAAAAGAGCATCACTGCTGCTTTCAGAGTGGGTAGGATAGGACGACCTTAGCTAGCCAATGCAATTCCTCATGGACCTGGCACGTGAGTTATCTCCTCTGTTTGAGTTTTGGAGCTGTTCAGACCCGAGCAGCTCCTCAGACCCTCCTTCCCTTCGGCCTCTGACAGCGAGGGGCTCTCGGCCGAAGGATAGCGGTCACTGCACTTGAACGGGACTTATTCGAGCCACGGTCTCAGTTCCTTTTTCCTCCTTGATCTCCTTTACTGTTGTTTTTTTCTTAAAAAGAAAAAGTTGTTACTGAGAACTCGTATATTTCTTTAATCTCCAATCAGTTGATCACAGCTGAGTGATTTCTGCCTCACGCACTCATCTTCGCTGCGTTCCGGGGCAGCCCCCGTATTTTAGCACAACGAGCGCTCTCCCGCTGCGCACGGCGGCGCGGGCAGGCGCACCACACAGGCCTTTGTTTTGTTCCGGCCCCTCCAAGGGCCCCGCTGTGTGCTTGGCGGCGGCAGGGGCCGGCCGAGCCCCAGCCCATCCCGGGGCCCGCGGGCTCCTTCCCCGGCCCGCCCGGCATGCCCCACGCAGCGGAAGCCGGAAGCGCGGCGGCGGAAGGGGCGCTCAGCTGGCGGGGGGTGTCGCAGGTGAAGCTGGGAAGCGCGGAGCCATCTTGGTGCCCGCGCCGGGCAGGGACGGGACCCGCCGGGGCCGCGAACCGCCGGGGCCGCGCCGGGCTCGGGGGCGTCCAGCAGGGCCCGCCGGCCATGGGCTCATAGAGACAGCGCGGGGCCACCGCGACCGGAGCGGCGACGGGCTGCCCCCACCCTGCCCGCCGGGACCAGCGCCGGGCGCTCCCCGCCGGCCGCCGCCCGCGCCCCCGTGAGGCCGGAGCCGCCGCCTGCCCGCCCGCGCCGCTGCCGGTGCCGGTGCCCGTGACGAGCAGCCGGGAGGTCGCGCCGCCCCTCCGCGGGCGCTCCGGCCCCACCGGGCTGTTTTTAAGCCCCCGCGAGCGGCAGGGAAGTTGTTCCCCCCCAGCCCCCGCCGGTGCCCCTGCCCTCCCTCCCCTCGGTTCCTGCGCCGGGAGTGAGACAAGCACAAGCTCAGGGAGACCCGGCCCTGCGCACAGACACCGGCGGCCCCCCCGCGGGAGCTCCGGAGGAGGAAGCCGGCCCCCTTCCCTCGTCCTGCAGCGCCGGGAGCCTTCGGACCTTCCGTATGCCCGGCACGCACCTGTCCCGCCTGGAGGCAGCTCTCATGGACTAACCAGCCCCCTCCGCCTCAAGTACATTCTGTGGACATAAGCATTTTTTAACTTTTTAAAGAACTTTTTTGTTTCCCCCCATGGAATTTTTACCAGCTGTCCTGGTAGTTATTTCCTGCTTCTCTCATCTCAGACAGCGCTTTGTTTTTTCCTGGTACTGTAGTATGGGGATTAAATCAAAACCGAGATTTTAAGTATTGCAAGAGCCCTCAAGTCCATTCACCTGTTAAAAGTGAGCAGTGCTGTTCCTGTCTTCCTTCTTTTCCCCCACGTCGCCTCTCGGATGTGATGGAACTCATGTTCGCAGAGTGGGAGGACGGGGAGAGGTTTTCATTTGAAGACTCCGATCGCTTTGAGGAAGACTCTCTTTGTTCCTTCATCTCTGAGGCGGAGAGCCTTTGCCAGAACTGGAGAGGATGGAGGAAGCAATCGGCTGGACCCACTTCCCCCACGGTCAAAATGAAAGGTGAGGTCTCCCGATTTAATTGAGATGCTCTTTGGATTCGTGGAAGTTGTGGGGCAACGGGGGGTGGTAGGTGAGGAGATCTGCAGAACGAAATTCAGAGCAGCAGAGAGAACTCCTGTGTATGATTCGTTGTCGGGATAAATTTTGTGCAAAGATTGAAACTGTGAGTTCACCGGGGTTCTTAAGGCAATGTCTTTTAGGTGAGTTTTCACTGGGAGCACTCGTAGTATCGTGATGCTGCTCTACTGAGTGGATTTTGTGGGATTGCTCTTGGAAATCTGAAAACTGTTTTCTATAAACAAACTGCAGACTTGGCTGGGAATAACTGCATAGGTTCCCACAGGCTTTGATTGAAATCCACTAAGGTTTCATGGAGATTTTTGTTACTTCTATCAAGCTACTCATGTAAAGCTATGTAAGCCATCGTTGTATAGAGCAGTCCATTTTCCTTGTCTGATTCTTGGCATTTCTCCTTTTTCTAGTAAATTAGCTCTTTCTTTTGCAATAGTGGAGCAAGAGGGCCTTACCACTGCCACAAAGAAGTCGGCAACAGCAGTGTGCCTGCTTCAAGAGTTGTCTTATTTCCTTTCTGCTGATAGTAATTTAATAGCAGACAGCAAAATAGGCAACATTAGCAAATGAATTTTATTTTTAATTAACATATAGCTCTTAGCTCTTTGCTTTATTTTTTTTTTCTTTTCAACAAAACTTGATTTCACTATTATTCTACTGCATCATGACCCTGGAATTCAGGTGATGTTTGCACTAAGCAGAGTCAGACACACAGTTAACTGAAATTACACAAACTCTTTCTACTTTTCCTCTCCTGTTTCTTCAGGCCAGTGTCAGTACTTTTCCTGATCTTTAACCATCACCTGCCTCATTGATATCTCCCTATCTGGAACTGTAAAACTTTATTCTCTTCTGAATATTGCCCTTACATGGACAGGAAATGCAATTTATATTGAATTGAATTGGAATCTGGCCATGTTGTGCTATGGACAAATGTTCAGTTTTTGCTGGTTTAGTACCATAAAGTACACTTTGCATTACCCATAGGCTTTCCAGAGCAGATTAAGTTTTAAATTCTACTGCTGTAAAGAAGGGGAACTGTGTTGGCATTTGTAAAATCTCTGAGTCCTGAGATGCAGAAGTAAGCGTTGTGCATGGGGCAAAGCATATACATATATATTTATTTCATGTTTTGCATTAAGTCTTGTTGAACGTGTTATCTTGCTAGAAAGGAGCTGAATTTTTAAAAACATACTGGTGTGGAAATAAAGACATCTTTAGTTTGGCAGATTGGTTTGCATGGCTCTGCAAGTCAGACTGATGTTTGCAAAGATGATTTTTTTTTTTCAACTTCTAGATGCTTTTAGCCAGCTTTTCTCCACTGGTTCAGTGTATGAGTGAGTGTTCTTCTGGGTCTTGACCTAGTTCCTTGAGCTCTCTTGACCGAATTAAATCAAGCAGCAATTGCTCTCTCTGCTGACACCCACTTGTTGCATTAAAAGGAAAAGATACTTCAGTAGATGGTGCATATTTGCAGTCTTCAGGCTCTTTTCTGACATGTAAGACACAATAGCTAGCATTGCTGTGATAATTGTAATTATTTACATGATGTTGCTGTTCTGCAGACTTGCATAGGCAAAGCTTTTATTGCTTATACTTGGTTCATGTATTTCAGGTTCATATATTTCAGCTATATATATATATATTGCCTCCTTTATTAGACACCTAATTCCTTTGTATGAGAATCTTATTTTAACAGGAGGGACATTTTGAGAGGATACTGTTGCCTCCTTTAAGACCCTTACTGGCAATTCCCAGGCTCTGGTCAGAGTTATTTTTAGAAGAATGTGAATGTGGATTTGTGGCCTAAATAATTATTTGTTCACGCTGTGAAGTCACATATGATACTACCAGTGTGGAACACTTGCAGGTGCTTTACTGTACACAGTTGTGTTGCCAGAAAGTCTGGTCTGACGTGAGATCTGTCATTGTCTGGAATCTCCTTGGATTTCAGAACTCCTGTACCAGTCTTGTTGTTTTTAATAACCTCTTCTTGACACTGTTTTTGAGTCAGAAGACACAGAACTTGCTGGGTCCTGAGGTTGTTGCTTGTAGTGAGTAATTTCAAATGTGATAATTCAAAATTGAGCTGTGTATTTTTATTTCCACAGTTTGCCATTTTACTGTTGCCTAATAAAACAAAAAGTGTGGTTAGACACTAGGTTATTCTGTCAAATGCTAAGAGGAAACAAGAGGAGCTATATTCTGTTAGTCTTTTCCTCCAGTTTGGAGCTCAGCCTTTGGTGTGGAATTAGTCAGACAAGTTATGTAATAGAAAGGATTTCTAGCTTTTTCAATTGTTTTCAGTTTGTCCTTGTAAGTGTCAAGTTCTTCTTTAATTGGTTCAAAGAGAATCCCCCTAAGACTGGTGGAAGAGCTGTTGGCTGTCTCTTTAACAAACAAACTACCTGCACAGAGGTAGTTACAGCTTTCTTACTTTTTGCAAGTTTTTATTTTCTTCTTGGGTATCTTTAATATTACTGTCAGGTTTATTGGAAGTTTTGTAATAAGGCTTGGGTTGCAAATATACACAGTATTCACTACAGAGGCTTGCCAAAAAGATGAGTTATTCGCTTGTCTGTGAATCACCCCATTGGTTTGCTAGAAGATGATGGAAGGGAGAGAGAAATGCTTGAGTTTCTCTAATACAATCCTTAGAACTGATTTCTTTATAAAATCAGGTATCTTGAGTAGTTATATCAGAAAAATAGAATTATAATTGGTTGATTTTTCTCACATTTAATTTCTGCTATGGTGAAGTCCTCTTACAGTCTTCCTATACTGCACTCTAGAAAGGAATTTTCTCCTTATGTGTAGAATTGCCAATGTGGAGAAGGAATGCATTGTGTCCACTTCATGGATGCCCTTAGATTTCGAAACTACTCTTAATCTCCACTAATTCACCTGCACTGAAATCCTGGAGGAAACATGTCAGTTTTGGGAGTACTGGGAGTCCTGTGATGATTTGGAATGGTTTTTTTTTTTACAAATGCCTTGTTCTCTTGTCAGCTGCCTTGATTGCTTGCTTTAGCCCTTGTGTTTTTAGTTTAGAGTGGTGTAATGCTTCTAACTGACATTTGGCCAGTCATTACCTGTATACATCATTGATTGCACACACAGACAGAGGATTCTGCTCTGAAGTTAAGGTGAATGGATGTTTGAAAGTACAGTGTCCTTGCAGTGTGTTCAGAATTATCTGGTTCTTAGAGCTAGTTTGTAACTCCAACTCTTTTTCTTAGATATCAAATTACATTCCACCAATTTGTTACCCAGCTACTGACAAATGCGCCCACCTGCCTTTTCTGCCCTTTTCTGGACAAGTCTGTTCTTTCCCAGGAGCCATTATGATCCTCTCATGCCTTTCTCACTTAAAAGCAGTTGCATTTTTCATTGGTAATTGAAGTAAGTGTAGTCTTTCTGCAAATGTTTAAACATCTAATGTTATCTTCACATAAATATTTTTGTGATAGAATTTGTAAGAATAAGAGTTCAAGTACACTCATTATCTCTTCAAATCCACTGTGCCTTTGTTTCTTCCTGAAAGCTTCTAAGCTCTTTCCCACCCTTAGTCCTTTGTTTCACAGTTTCTGAAGCATAAATATTTACCAGACATTTAGGAAGCTGACATTAATACTTTAGGATTGTTAAATAGTGTCTTCACAATATATTTACTCATTTTGTGTTTATTCATTCATGGTGAATTTGGTTGGAAGTGTGCTGAAGAGTTCTGTTGAATCTGTATTCAGTAGGCAGCTAGTGAGAAAACTTGACTTTTTTTCCTTTCCTTTACTGTAAACTTGAATTATTGTGTACTTTATTGCAGAACCCCCTCAGACTTGACTAAGAAATTATGCAGGTAGTGCTCTCATGGAGAATATTTTCATTATCCAGTTGCAGACAGTTTTTGTTCTTTCAAACTGTTAGGAGCACCCACATTGTGAAGTTTTGGGCACAGTGCCTCAAAAGTTCAAGCTGTATAGAGAAAATCATTGGCAGAGATTATACAGAGCTTGAGGTGAAGGTATGATCAGTTCAGAGAGCAGAGTCTGAGCAGTGTCTATGCTGGTAAAATAACAGTGACTGATTTTCATTAATTTATACAGGAAAAGAATAAATAGTATAAAGAGCACTCTTTCTTCCTCAGGATTGCCACTAACTAACAAATTCAAGTTAATCCTTGTTCAACTTCAGAAAACAGCATATTTAGTCTCTTTCAAATTCATACTGTGTGCTCTTGGGACTCTTGGTATAATCAGAGAAGAATGCTGGTATCATCCCAAAGTATGTCCACTCTTTGAGCCTAGTGAAGCTTCAGATGGACACTCTGTGGTTTGCTGTTGTTTTGTTACTGGCCATTACTGTATATTACAACTGATTTCTTTTTTTTTCTGCTTTATTTGTGCCTCTGCTATGAAGAGGGAGATTTTGTAGTCAGCTCACACTTCTGGGAGGTACAGGTGTAATAAGGGTTCAGGTTTGATCTAGACTGTGAATTGTGCTCTGCCTTTGTTTCCCATCCCTTTCTTTATCTCCCCCTCTCCCTGTTAGGGATTTTTTTCCCTGAGTTGATGAGTTCACATCAACTTCAAGAAGCTTCAAGAAACCAGGCAGGCTTGGTCAATAGGTGGTGTCCTCCTAGCTTCAAGAATTGTGCTGGGCTCTTGTACATTCTGTGCTCCTCTTGCTCTGGTTGCTTCTAGTTGTAGTATGGTGAAATGATCTGTGTGTTTGAAGACCCAGCAGTTAAGTGTGGTTTAATATGCAAGTCTACAATTTTGCAGTTCCAGTTCAGTCTGAGGAACAGCACAAATCCATAGCATACCCTATATGCACAAAAATAGCACCTTCTGTACAGTCTGTATTTCTTTAGTGAGGAAGGAAGAAATGAGAAGTCAACTGATCAAACTTAGGAAAGTTTGTTTAGAGGTATTAATGTAGCCAAAGTAAAAATCATTCAGCATATGAATTGTGGGAGTAGATTTCACATTGCTCATGTTAACTTGTGGCCAGGCCCTTTTTTCTCTGCTCTCTGAAGTCAACCTGTGTTTTGCAGTCTTTTAAACAAACACACAAAAGCTCTCTTCTCTCCCTCCTCCAGCAGTACCTTTGAGGGAAGAGAAATAGATGTTGGTGATTTGAGCAGTGTCTCTTTTGCCAGTTACAAACCAGGAGCAAAGAGCATTCCTCTTTAATTTTCTGTGTTCTAGGTAATATACAGTACTTTGTTCCAGAGGAACAAAAGGAATGTACAGTTTCAAAAGATGTTTACATACTTTAATGAACTCTGGAGTAAATGTTTGTCTATTTAGAATATCAATAATTGATTTGGAAGCTTTTGTTTGTTTTTGTATAAGAAACTTAACAAGGAATCAAAACCTATTTATTCTTTGGTGCCTAAAGTTGAATAATGTCTTTAAAATTTCATTGCTCCTTTTAGACCAACAGCTTTTTGTATTACCTATCTAGGTGTAAGAGTGTAAAGCAGTTATAAGACTAATATAAAATAGTGTCATGGCTAGAAGTTATTTTTTTCAACTTTATTTTAATGCACTTTATGTGTATTAAGCACTTTCCTCCCTCTTCCTGGTTTGTAACAGCCTTCTGAACCCTCCAGAAGTAAAAGTCAAAGCACATAGGTGTCAACTAGCTAAAATATTACATTTAGAATTTTATTTGTTAAACATTAAATAGCAGTGGTGCACAATGTACAAAATACTTGAAATACTGATTCTAATTTCAAAATACCATGTGACACATTTTTAAATTGCCTCCTCTGAAGCTGTGTAGTCTTGAGCAGTTAAGTGTAAGATTAGCAGTCAGAAGTTTCTCATTCTTCTCACAGTTTGTGTGTTCTTTGATGCATCTTTTCTTTATTTCTGGCAAGGCTGTGGGTAGTTGTGTAGCATTTTTAACAGAAAAGACTGGAAGTGATGTCTTTGACCACATTTCCCCATGTGCTTTAAACATTATGGGCAAGGCTTGTGGAAACTTTGCTGTTTTGATTATTTTTAGTTCATCTATATTTGCTTCCATACAGCTGGAAATGTGCTGTCTTTGAAAAGAGTGAAACAAAGGAGCTCTGTCAGGTTGCAATATACCTATTAATTAAAATCTTCTGGAATTATGTGTTTTGAAAAAAGTGATGCTGTGAAAAGTACTTAGTTTTATTAAAAATATATCTTCTACAATGAATCATTATTAGTGTTTCTAGATTGCTGGAAGAAAAAAAAAAAGAAAAATGAAGGCATCAGTATTTACCAGTATCAATTAGGCAAAAGCTGAACATATGTAAGCTGGAAAAAGCTTGTGTTGATTTTTTGTATTTACCTTAATCTCTGCTGGTGTGAGAAAAAAAATTTGGAAATTAAGACATTGTCTTTCCACAGAAGGAGGAAACCTGAAAAGATTGCAGGAGTAGTTCTTTGATCTTTGAACAAAATCTTAACATTCTCATTCAGCTGCTGGAAGTAGGGGAACCTGAGTGTTTCTTGGTGTCTCAGTGACTGTTTAGCTTTTCTTTTGTCTTCTAGGCTTATCTTGTGACTGTGAACATATAGTAGGGCTTTCACGCTTCTTTCTCTTGTGGGATAAAAATTGGCTTGTAAAAGAAAGGGAAAGGATAAATTGATAAGATGGAGGGAGGAAGAAAAATATTTGTCCTCAGAAGAAATCCTGTCCTTTTGTGGGAGAAAAGCTGGATACTGGAAGGGAGAACACAGTTGACAGAAGGAAGAAGAGAGACCTTGGAGACCAAATACAATACAAAAAAAGAAGTCCACATTTTTTTACAAAAATATAACTAGCTAGCATGATAAAAGAAATATTACCCAGAATTTATCTGCAAGCAGTTAGTCTTTACAGGGAGGCATCCAGGGGTACTTTTTTCTCCCAAGTTAAGACATTTATGTGGTGGGTTATTGCAACAGTGGGCAGGTGAACACCTGGGCCACTGAGTCTGGCTTCTTCCTCTGTCCAGAGAGATGAAAACTTTAAGCGGATGGCCATCGTTCATTGCTACCCAGAAATACTGGTAAACATGAATAATTCATTGGTGGAGACCTGAACATGAAAACACCAATCTTTTAAAATTCAATTGGCATTGCGTGTACCCCAAACCTTCCCACAGATAAACCAGTGGAAAAAGTTAAGTGTGGCTTTTCTATTCATTAGACTTGAGATCTCTAAAGATGCTGCTTTGAGCATGTCTCCCAGTCAAAAGGAAAGAAAAAGTGACTTAAAATAAAAGTACCAAGATACCATCTAGACTCTTTCTTAGAGCTATTTATTAAAATAATGCCTGTGTGCATTAGGGCCATTCTTGATGGCATCTTGTCACTTTGTGTGACAAAATGAGGTTCTTGGTTGAGTACAGAAAAGTTTCTGAACCTGTGAATATTAGGTATTGTATGGCCTTATGGAATCTGTCTGTGTCTTGTTTCAGGTTTACTGTTCTCTGCATATGCTCCCATTTGCCTTTGTGTATCACCAGTTGTGATTCTTGAGACTGATTCTTTTTGTGACTGATTTTTATTTTCTTTTTAATATCCCTGTACTGGAATTCTTATGTGGTAAAATCACATCTGTCTCATCCTTTGGATAGTGCACCAACATGAAGTCTTGTTAATCCATGCTCAAGGCTAATTGAATAGCCTAATGATGGCTTGAATACCCAAGTTCCATGGTTTTAGGAAATGATTGCTAATGTAAAAGTACCTAGTCAGGGTTTGATATTGAGTCTTCATGGTAGTCCTGCAGGTAGTGTGTAATTAATAGGTGTACAAATGAAATTACCATTTTTCTGAGAGGCGAATACATTTGTGAAGCCTATAGGGCATCTTTTAGCAATTCTCTTGAGCTCTTTACAGTTCCTATTGCATATTGCTTGTAATTTAATTTCTTACCTCATATTTAGGTCAGTGAATGCTGAGACAGGAGGAAGAAAGAAATGTAACTGGTAAATTTGTTTACCAGAGGTCTGGGTGAAAATACTTGTAACTTAGGCTTTTTATGCATATCTTGCAGAGAAGGTTGTATTTGACCTAAAATCTCTCCAAGTTTCATTGACTACTTGCTTGCATTTAGAGCAGTAGTGCATGGGGACATTTTGAGAAGATGGTTGACTTTGCTTCAGTCTTGTGATGTTGGGAAGATCTTGGGAGATACTATTCATCTGCCTTGCCAAATTCATGCAATGGACTGCAGTTAATCAGTGCCTCATAGTTTTCAGGGATGCTTTAGGTATTATTTTTGTGCACTGAAAATAATAGACATGCTTGTAACTAACCCTTCCTCTGTAAACATTCTATAGATGCCTTCCTGCTTCATATGTGCCTTTGTACCCAGTTTTGTTTGGCCTGTTTTGTTCTCCCTGCAGGTGATGGGAGAAATTGGAAGGGAGTTTATTTCTTGTTAGAAGAGGGACTCTCTCCAGCTCTTGGTTATTAACATATGATCACATGAATACTTTACCTCGAGTGGGAGAAAATGTAATTGCTAGGGGCTGAGAGCTCAAGGCAGGCTGGGTGCTGCCAGCATTGGAAGCTCGTGTCCAACAGGGGGGTTCAGACAGGCTGGGACTGCTCTGCTGTGCCTTGGGACTGGGGGGGACAGCCTGGAACTGAAGGACATTGCTGACTGAGCTCTGTTACTTTGCATGAAGCCTCAGGTTAGATTTGGGGAGATTTTTACCAAACCAAAGGAAAGAAAAAGGAGTCAGGTAAGATTTTTTTCAAAAGAATTTAGATATCTAAGTTCTTGTATTTATGAAATAGATATTTAAACCTCTGTTGGTTTCCATTTGGTGATGTTAAGTGTTGATACCTTCTTCTAGTTCCTGACAGTTGTTTAATTTTTTTTTACTCTAGAGGTGAGAATGCTTATCCTTTATTCTTTTCAGATGATAACTTTCCCATCAGCCACCCAAAAATTGGCCTCCTGACATGCTGATACATTCAGTAAATGCACCTCTTCAGTGTTTGCCAGTGCATTTGTTTGGAGGCCAAGTGATACTGTTCTGGCATTTATTTAGACACTTGAAAAAAGCTGGTTAGGAATTAATTTTGCATGTTATACTTAAAGATGGTTACTAAGGATGGTGCTGTAGAGACCAGCACACTAAGTAGTGGAGGTTGCATGGTGTTTTGTATGACTTCCTTTTGTGTCTGAAAACATATCCATACTTCTTGATAGAGATTGATTCTCAGCTGTGGTGAAGTCAGACTTTGATTTATATTTGTGTTCCATCATCTACAATCAGAAAAATATTTGGTCTGTGTCGGTCTTTGTAGCTTTTTTTTGGTCATAGGCCACTGGAAAAAATTTTGAATTCTGAGCTTTTGAAATACCTTGTGTGGGGCAGGAGTGGGAATAACTGGTAATACTGAGTTTTGCTTTCAGGAGGCAGGAGCTGTTTGATGTCTGTGCTCTGAATGCACAATCCTGGTTGTACAGAATTCTTTCTGCATGGGGTGAGAGAGCAAGGAGTAACAGTGCAGGGGAAATGACTTGCCTGAAGCTAATCTGCTCCATCAGCTGTAGACTTATTTTGAATGCAAGCTGCCCAATTTGTCGTGAAACCTTGGCCAGCACTGGGCATGAGTGCAGTGTTTTGTTGCACTGTCTGTCTTGCTTTACAAAAATCTGCTGTTTATTTTAGGATTTCTAGCAGCTGTCAGTTGCTTGCCCAGGCTGCTCTTTTTATGAAATGAATAAATTTTTTTAGGGAAGGAAATGGAAAGGTTTGAAATAAGAATTTTCTTGTCTGAATTTTCAGAGGTGATTCTCAAGTTGGGAATGCTGCATTACCTGCCTAATACTGGTATCAGAGTTTTGGGATCTCAGTCATGTTAGAGTAGGTGAGAGTTGAAAAAAAAGGCCATAGAATATTCCAATTTCATGAACATAGCCTTGTGCAGATTTTCACAGTTATTGCATAGGATTAGCAATAAAATTAGATGGAAAAAACACCTTTCTGATCTAGATTGGAGTTTTGTGTGAAGAGGTCCTTACATTTTCTCAGAGCAGATGTTTTCTGTGGGTGCATTGTACACCTTTGCAACAAAATCTTGAAATATTAGGCAGAACATAGGTGAGTTGGATCTTAGGACTTCAAGTTAGTGTTGGAGAAATGTGCTGATGTTCCTGTCCTGAAGTCATGGAAACGAATAATGGATTTTTTCCCTTTCCCTCATCAAACATATTCTTTGTTACCAAATGTAACTTGTAGCTTTCTACATTTTCCTTGAACTGTAGTTCAGAAGGTGTTAATAAAATGGTCTTCTTTGTAGAGATCTGGTTTGTAATATAGTAAGAATGTTGTAGTTATGATGCTTTAAGGACATAACGAAGAGAGCTCTTGTAAGAGAAGAAGGGGAAGCTGTTCTTCAGCCAGCTGACCTTCAGAGTGCAAAAAGTTTTCAGACATGCACCTCTTTAAATTCTTAGTGTGTTAGAAATCTTAATGTTGGATTAAACAGACATTGTGCATCTTCTGAGTTTTAGTTCTCTGGTCAGTTATTGCTAACCTTTCTAAAACCTAACCAGCTTTCCTTTTTCTAGGGCTTTTCTTGACTCATGAAGTCAAGTGAAGGTGTTACCAGGAGTTGGCATGGCACTGGAATGCTTAAAAATGTAACTTTAAGTAATGATCTAAAGATAAAATAGTTTTAAATCAGTCTAACATTAAAACAGCAGGAATTGTGCTGAGCGTGGCATTCTTCCTCTGTTGGGGGCTCAGGTTCATTAGCAAAAACTGTTTTGAGGTGCAGTCTCTCTGATCAATGTTAACACTGTGGTAATGTCATTTCTGCACAGGTGAGCAAAGTTAAGTCAGTTGGTTTTCAGTTGTGGGGTTTTTAACTCTGTATACATACAGAGAGTGATTGTAGAAAACCATAGTGAAGTGGGTTTGTCAGAAATGTGCAGAAGGGACCTGCAAGCCTTAGCAGATTTAGAACTCCTGACACTTGAAAAGATTCCCCACCCACTCAGCCCTCTAAATCTGCAATCATTTGTGTTCTGCAATTCTACAGGGCTTGCATGCTAATAAAATATAAGTATTGTTTTTCTGATATTTTAATGTATATTAAGGCCTGCCTTATAGAAGGAACTAATTATAGCTTCCTAAATTATCTTCATCTTGGAGGCAGAAGTCATGAGTCCAGGAGATATGTATATGTTGTCAGCTAAAGAATATACTTCTCTCATTTTGAAGGGCAATCCAAATCCTGCAACCAAAGATAATTTGAGCCATTAAATATTTTGACTTACACATAGGAGCTGTTTGTGATGTATTGTTAAGCAGTTTTTAGAAATTGCATTCAGATGAAATTTGACTCTGCTATGGCTTTTGCTGCAGGTAGCAGAGACTTTGTGGGTGAATTGGACACCCTCCTGTGATAAAACAGCCCTTTTTGCATTGGGTTAAAAAAACTGCCATTCTTAAAATGTTGTGATGTCTGTAATGGAATTTGTGTAGTGCTGCAGTTTGTCAGTTAAGTGTGAAGTTTCCTACTCTGGAAACTGCAGAAATCTGCCCATCTGGGATCTGTTTTTTTTAATGGTTTGTGGCAATGAATCTCATCAGTGTTATCCATTAAATGCTAATGAAAAAATTATGTTGCTTATTCATCTTTTCAACTGTTTTATACATAAAATGTCATTGTGTGGCTTAGGGCTGATGTAGGCCTCCCCCAAATTATTTTTGCTTTCAACATGGTCCTACATCTCTGCATTTGCAACTCATTGACATAATTTTCAATGTCATTTTACTGCTGCAAAATGTTTATGTGATCAGACAGAGTTGCATAACTCTCACTGAGGAAATAAGAGATATAAGAAAGTCTTGTAAACACAGATCCCATTAGGGTTTTAGTGCTGTTAGTAAGCTTATGGGGCTAGTAGCAATGGAGAAGGAGAAAGATAAAAGCAAATAAGAGGAGCAGATTTGTCTGTCAATTTTAAAAAAGCCTGAATTTTTAATTGAGAGTTCTGCACTATTTACAGGCAGTAAGAAGGCTAATGTGCATATTTAATGAGTGAATTGCATAGACAGAAAAAGAAAACCAAATAATCCCGCTAGTTTCTTGTTTGATTTCTTTTTGTGAACAAATTAGTGTACCTGTGATTCAAAGTGTCTCTTGCTTTTTTCTCCAGAGCGTTTTGCTCACTATGAATATATTTTTTGATTTTTAAAAAATGTGTGTATATGTATGTGTGTGTGTATATAAATACTTTCATTCTTCCATGATGAGAATATCATCCTGCCATACAAGCCTATTGGATAAAAACATATTTTTAGAGTTTTTCCTGTGGCTAATTGCCTGAAATACTTGAGGGTTGCATTACAGTGTCCTGTCCTTGCTGCTTTTGCTAGATCAATTCTTTAGTTGTGCTTGCTTGCCATGAGTATGTGGATATTTTAAAAGTACAGTAACATTAAGAGAAAACAAAACCAAGGGAGCCCTCAGGTCAGAATGTTCCCTCTAGTCTGTGTTCTGAGCAAGGTTGATTAACAGTAAATCAGCAGTAGGATGTGTAGCATCCTATCTCCATCACTTGATCCCTGTTCTTGTCTTGTCTAACCCTCTTGATCTGTTACAGTGTGTGAAAACCTCACACAGATGAATTCCACCAATGACTGTTGTTCTCCATTTGTTGTTGCAGCTGGCTTTGTGAATGCTGAGGTGTTTTGCAGGGAATTTGTTTGGGGTGTGTATTATCTGAGAAACAAGTAGCTGAAACTTTATTATAGCTTGGTACAGCAAGTATTTTAGTGTAAAGAAGTTGCTTTTTTTCTTAAGACTGATGCTGCACAAATAGTTGGGGAATCAGGAGCCTGTATCTTTGCATTAGCTTCCTTAACCTGTGAAAGAAAAACTTCTACTTTTTAGCAATACTCTGGTTTGCTTGTTTTTTTCTTACAAAGGAACGTTGTGGGTTTTTTCCCTTTGTACAAAATGGTGTGGAATTATTAATCTGAAGCATGGGAATTGAAACCAGCTAATTGAAGACAGCTGGGAGTCAGTATTTGAATATTGCCTTGTGTCTTGTGGTTTTCAGATGCTTCATTCTGCTTGTAGTCAAGCTAGACTATGACTGGGTGCAGATGCAGCTCCCTGTGTCCATTCAGCTGCCAAGTTCTGATGCAGGAGGGTCTTGGTTCAACTTCAGGGTCCTCACCCCTTGGCTTGCCTCTTGGTTTTGTTCCCTTGTGTTGTATTTGGGAGAAGAAGGTGGTACCTCTTCTTGGTGTCTGCTCAGTCCTTGTGCCTGCTGGGCTGCTGTAAGAACCCAGCATCCCCAGCTGAGCTGAAGCAGTTTGTGATGAGTGTGTTCTCTTTGAACACCACTGAGACCAGCTGTGGGATTTGAAGAGATCATATGCAGCTGAGAGATTGATGATCTTTTGAAGAGAAATTAATCCCTAGTTGTAAGTATCTGAATACTGGCCTGAAAGAGGCCATCTTGAGTCGGGTTTTCTTCATTATCTACAGTGCTTCTTTGGATGGTCTACTCTCAGCATATGTGTAGCTGATCTGTCTTTTGCTGTATGGTATAGCCTCAGAGCTGCTCCAGCAGTTCATCTGTGAGCCTTTACAATGGAAGTTTCTCATGGTGTTCAATTTAGTTCCACTCTTCTATTCCAAATCCTCTCTCCCCTTATTTGGACTCATTTTGGTATGGGTGTTTAAAGGTAAGTAGTTCAATTGTTTTCAGTGCTTGTTACCTCTGTGTTACCTCTCTTTCTTTGAAATTTTTAAGTTTATGTTGATTATTTCAGTTGTGTTTTTATGTTAAGTATTTAGTTTTCTTCTGGAGCTTGGTGGTTGTGGTTCACAACACTTCGTGTGTTCCAAGAGTTACAGGCACAGAGTAGCTGAAAAATCTCTTCCACTTAGGTGGAGAACTTTTCCTCTATCTCTTTGAAAACACAGCTGTCCTGTTTGTGACTGGACCATGAACCTTAATTTAATTTACTTAGTCTGATTTTCTCCCAGGATTGTAATCCTAAGACTATTCAAGGATGCTCTTAATATTCCATCATTTCTATATATTATGTACCTAGTGCATTGTAAATGGGCTGTGTTTTTTAATAATGTTGCCTGAAGTTTGGGGAACTGTATAGTAAGTATTTACTACTCCTCTCACAAGTCTGTGCTTGAAAGCCACAGAGCAGCAAGCAGACGTGAAGCAGAACTGTGTCTTGTGACCCTTACTGCTTATGTAGGCTGCAAGGATGTTAGTTCAACCCTTCTGATGTTCCCTTTTTGTTGACTTTGTAGGGCTGGAACTTAATGAGGCAAAAAGTTAGTGTGATAGAAAACCAACTGTGGTGGTGTGTCTGTGACCCATTTATTCTGCTCTTAATGAACACCTCTTTGAATAGGGGACTAAAATTCATGTGCCTTTTGGATGGAGCTTTGCATGAGAAATACCTTTAAAGCAAGAGAAAGTATCTTATTTTCAGACTTTTGCAAAATGCTTCTGGTACATACTATGTAGCTTATCTGCAGTTCAGAGATGGATTTTGTCTATTTTTAATAGACATGTTGCTTTTATAAGATGCCGATTATATGGTAAAATGGAAGAAGAAAAAGAAGTATAAATGGCCTAAATGCCTTGGATATAATTAATTTGCAATAAACAAGTGCATCTTTAATTAAAAGGCTTGTGTGTCATTTTGCAATGTTCACTTTGGGAAACTGTTTTAAAAATACATTCACAGCATTCACCCTCAAGTATTACAGCGTTAAAGACAAAGGTGATGTTTTCTGATATTTCTTGCCAGGTCTGAGCCCTGAAGGACTGTATTTCTCTGGCATCTACTTCTTAAAGACATCAACTCAGAATAAATGTCTAGAAAGAAAAAAAAGAGCAAGAGAATAAACTAAAACCAACAGCAGAATTTTAGAAGGAAATGTACAGAAAACAGTAAGAAAACAAATCTTTTTAAAGAGTTGGTTTATGTATGTTATGATTAAATGCAATGCTTCCTCTGCTTGCCTGTTTGAGAATTGTCAGCACATTTTGATTTTAAGTGGTATCAGAGAGACAGTGTATCACTGGCTTAAGCCAAGGGGCATTTTACTGACAGGCAGTTAAACTAAACAAGCAGAAATCCTGTATGTGCATTCTACAGTAACAGTTTTATGTTTCTACATGGGAAATCCTGTAAAAAGCAATGTGTTATTTACTATTTTTAAAATGAGATTTGTAAAACAGATTTTGTAACACCCTCCCCATACCTCCTTCACCAGCCAAGATTGAACTCTGCATATTTCCTCTTAGTTTTACTGTTCTCACTAGCTTTTGATATCACAGGTGATTCACTTAATTTTCTTCATCTTCTTGTTCTGTGTATAGTTATATTACTTTGTTACTCTTTGTTACATTTAGGAGTGAAGCCAGTGAGAAAGGTGAGGCGAAAGGTCAGATAGGGACCAGGGATTGCTGTAACATCAAAGCTGTAGACTCATCTCTTAAAAGAGAATGTAGCCTAAAATGCCATTTTTCTAAAGTTAGGGAAAGCAATGTGTCCTGTCTTTGTACTGTGTCTTATCTCTTGCTGTGAGTTTTGTTCACTTGCATTGTATTCGTTCACTTGTATGTATACTTTACTTTTAGAATGTGTATCAAATGAAAGTAACTCAATGGAAATAACCTGATAACAGATACATTCGGTGTTTAGCCCAGTTGCTTTTTCTTTGTTGTGTTTTAATAGCTCTTCGGTATTCTCACGGTCCTGTTCTGCTGATTATTCCAGCTGTTTCTTCTCTGTTTTTCGGTTACTCTGCTGAAGGAATACTGCTACATCATTTTGAACATGATCTGTTCTTATGAGTAATTGTTGGCTGCACCTTATTACAGCCTACTCTCTAATAGGAAAGGTTAAGCAACTGCTACGCATTCATCTCTGTGTGGTAAGTCCTGCTGGCACAGAAGTTGTTCTGCTGGTGAAATTGCAGGTTTGTGTGCACAGCTTGTGTTGGCTGTTTTGGGGTCAGGTGTTTTGTTGTTGTTGTTGTTCCAGCAGGAATAATTACATCTATGCAAGGTTTCAGCTTTTACAAAATGGCTGTAAAAATTGAACCTGTAATTCATGCAAAACAGTAGCAAAAAGGGCAGGATAGTCCTCATGAAAGCTGCATGTTGTGTGATGGTAAATAATGGGGTGTGATTTATTCAGAATGGTTCAGATATGCTTGATCTTGCATTTTGGTTAGGAGATATAGATTAGATGGCTTCTCAAAATCCCTTCCAGACCTGGGTTTTCTTGGTCATTTAGCCTGTGAGAATTGTTTCAGGTTGCTTATGCTTTACTTGTGACTCTATTCTTCCAAGATTTTAAATGTGCTTTTTCTTCTGATTGGGTCATGTCTGCTTCCAAGAACAAATAGCGATTCATGCTAATTTTGCTCCACAATTTAAAATTATCTTCTCCCTTGGATTGTTTTGTCTCAAGAGTTTAACTTCACTGCTATTTAATTTTTTTTTTAATATTAAATTTGCAGTCTTCCTTCCTATACTTATTTTTGCTTTATGAGCAGAAGCTGTGGTGCTTTCTCCTTTACTTTTCTAGCAGACTTCCTTTTTCCTTCTTTGCTAAAAATATTTATTATAGAACCTGAGAGTACCTTTTGTCTGTTTTATTGATAATACCTCTTGGTACAAGTGGGTATGAATCTACCTACAAGTAGGTATAAATCCACCAACCCAAGATTTGTGTATCCAGAAATAAACTTCTTGAATAGATCTCTCTTTGTTTGGGACTCAGATGAGAGTATTTGAAGTCTAGTTTTAGCACCAAAGTAGGACTGTCCAGCTGACTTTACAGGAGTAAATAAGGAAAATACCCTCTAAGACTGCTCTGAGCCATATTGCATTTAGGGTTGTCTCACCTTGGCTACATGGGTGACTACCTCCTTGAAACTTAGGGCACTTTAACGTCTTTCATTTTGGCATTTACATGTGTGCCAGGGTAGCTATTGTGAATTCACACACCCTTGGAGTATGATTGACAAATTGTTTTCTACTTTTCAGTTAATTTCTACTATTTTTTTTAATCTCTCTTTTTCCTTATTGAAAGTTCTGAACTTTAGAACCATGCATGGTCTTATAAGTAAGATGGTTGGTTTTTTCCCCCTGCAGGTTTTACTGCTTTCACCTTGTTCCCAAGATGTTTCAGCTGTGTGCTGTGAGTTATGCCACATAATTGGCCACCTGCCTTCTGCTCATTACTACTGACACGGTACAGCTGATGAATCAGTTAATGGGTTCAGTGCCAAGTCAGCCTTACCTTACCTTACTTTGTACAGTTATTAAAGTCAAGCTGATTGACTTGTGCAAGACTTGTGCTGGAGCAGATGAGGTCTCTGTTGTAGTATTTCTAATCTAACCTTCATACCCAGCACCAGATCTTTATAGAAAGGAATGGTAAAAAGGAATACCATCCAGGCTGAAGGCTTGCAGCTCTCAAAAGAATGTACAGGTGTTTCAGTAAATACTGACATCATTTTCTGAGCCTTTTAGCTTGTAGAGGTTGTTTAGGTGTTAATCTCTTTTCTAGTATTGTGTAATGAGATAACTGAGTAGAGTACCTCTATAGAAGAAATGCATTTTAAACCATGCAAAATAACTCTCCTTTCATTGCTCAGAGTAATTTCAAGTATGAAAGTGCCTCAATTTGGACTTTCTGCAGTATCTACTACTACTGTAGTAGCAGGAATGATATTAATTTGACTGTGTTGCACTAATTAGAAACAGTGCACTTTTTAGGGACTAATTAAAAGCAGTATATTTTTTAGTGACTTGATTAAAGGCTTTACACCTGTTTTGGTTGTCAAATGTGGAAATGAAATTACTTTTCTGCTAAAAGCTTGTTTATCTGCTAGCTGTAGAGAAAGGGGCACATCTTTTTCCAATTTCACTCCTTTTATAAGCTGCTTCTCTCACATTTGTGAAGGGGATTATAGCACTGTAAAATAAAGACTGGATCTATAACATAAAAATCATTGGTGGTGGAGAACCAACCCTGATGGCAAAAGACTGACTCTATCTGGGAGAATGGAATAGTAACTAATAAATCTAATTTCACTGCAAAAAAAATCCTAAATGTGGATGTTTGATGTTTTTTTCCATACTTATGTAATCCTTATGCTTGTTGGGTCTGCTCAGTGCTGGGGGAGATGTTGACTGCTTTGCTGTGTGCATGCACTTTCAAAGCCCTCTCCTCTCCTGTCTTTCCCAGCTGCTGGGACTGGAGGGTGTCTCTAGGCAGAGGGTGAGAAAGTGCTTACTCACATCAGGGCTTAAGTTTTCCTTGGATATGCTGTCTGGAGGCTGGTGTGGAGGGGAAGCTGAATGCCGGGTTGGTTTATGTCCTGGCTTCCAGTCATGTTTTAGTGGCTGGTGAGGGAGGCGAAGAGACAGAACATTGAATATCTGAATTAATTAGGGGTTTGGCATCAGGGTTTGGAAGATGGGGCAACCGAGGCTGCTGTAGTGATGGATCAGGAGGTGAGCTCAGTACAGCAGGGATGTATGTACTTGCAGATATGACAAGTCTGGCATTTTGTATAAAGTGTAATTTGGGTCAGAGCAAAGCAGAAACATGAGGGTTCTGTAGCCAGATGATAGGAAATCTTCATCTGTGGGTAAAAACCATAAAAAGTGGAGTTAATTTGGTAGAAAGGTGATGGTTAAATATATTTATATAAAGCTCTTACTGCCTTAAGATCCTCATGAGCTTTGTGTAGTCAGCACTGCACTGACACGTGAATTCTCAGTTGCTTCTGTAAGGTGCTTTAAGTATAAAGGCAGATATCAAATGAAGGGTGGTGGTGAAGGAAATAAACCAACAGATACTAATTGAAATAAAAACCTTGTAAATAGGTGAATACTGAGCGTTGTCAAAAAAAGTCAACACTAAAGTTCCTGGATAGCCATTCCGTTGTTGTTTGTGCATATATGTTGGACTAATTCTTTGTGTAGCCTATTGGAATTCACGGGATGTCGCTGTCACATTGTGACAGAAATGTGTGGGGAAAATACTTGGTTACCTTAAGTCTTTCTGAACAATGTCAGTTTTGGCAGGAGACAAAGTGCTAGGCTGATGCAGCTCTTTTGGCCAAGGACTGTTTTTTGAGATTTGTGCCCTGAGTGGTTGAAAACAAACATAGAGCTGACAGACAACTCTTCAAAACTCTTCAAAAGATTTCTGTGCTGACTTTACTATCCGTCAAAAATGGTCTTTAACGTGAGATAAAAGAGAAGCTGGAAGAGCTTTGACCTCTTAGCCTCTCACAAGTTTTGTTCTCTGAATGGCTAATTGTGTTTTGTTTCTTGTCTTTCTAGATGGACTGGTGATCCCATTGGTGGAACTCTCTGCAAAACAGGTTGCATTTCACATTCCATTTGAGGTGGTGGAGAAAGTTTATCCTCCAGTGCCTGAACAGCTGCAGCTTCGAATCGCCTTCTGGAGCTTCCCAGAAAATGAGGAGGATATCAGGTAATAAATACTATTTTTTTTTCACTGATGCTTAAGAAAAGATTTTGTTCACTTGAGGAGAATCATTGTTCTTTTGATGTCCTGTGTATTTGGTGCTTCTGTAGCTCTCATGTGCCTTTTGTAATACATGGATAGATTACTGTGGGATATGCTGTGATATGGGGTTTTATTCTGAGGTGAGCTGCCTTGCATATGTGCCAGGAAAACCATGTAGATGTCTAGGTTCTGTGTGTAAAGGATAAAAAAAATAAATGCATCCTTTAATTTGGTTAACAGTAGGCTAGGCTAGCTTGTGGAGTTTTGTCCTTATGTTAATCTTACAAAATCATCTTTCCAATTTGAACCTGTTGCTGGAGTCAGAGCTTTAACTGGGTTCAGAAATTGTCAAAGAGGGCATGCTCATTGTGCTGTGCAATCCTTTTGTTTGTGTAAGTAGGAGAACCAGAATTTGCTGAATACATCAGTGATCAGAATTGATATAGTCAGATGATTATATTTCTTATGCTTCCACATTAACTATGTGACTACATAGTCAAAGATTTTCTGCCTTTAGATCTATTTCTAAGCTTTGCTGAAGCTTTTATGTTGTAGGAGGTCTACCCATGTAACTGTGCATTCAGAATTTTGTTGCAAAGTAGTGATACTACACTCTTTTAGAAAGAATCTTGCTGAAAGTTGTTGGATATGTTTGTCTAAGGTTCAGGTATCAATTGGGGGAGGTAGTGTCAGGAGTACTGATGTAAGATCACCTGCTAGGGAATAGAGCAAGCCAGCTGGTTGTACATGTTCATTATTCTGATGAACACAGATAGAAAAAAACCTCACAAGAGCATGCAGATAATTAGTCTAGAAGGAGTTTTTACTGTGGCATGCTAACATTAGACCTTGAACTATACTATACTATATGAAGGCTTAATTTTAGACTATGAATGAATTTGTATTTCAGAGCCTTAGGTGGAAATTCCTAAAACTGCCGGTGGCTATACACAAACCCAGTTAGGAAGAGACTAATGATTTTTGTGGTTGAATTGTAATGTTGAAATGGCAGGAGAGACCTAGACTTTGTATTCAAGATAGCAAGGTTTTTTCAAAAGCCAGAGGAAAAAGTCAGCAAAGAGGATAATGCTGTGAAGTTTCTCAAAAGCAGATGGCCCTGACAGGTTCTGTTTGTGTCTTGCAGGTTGTACTCATGCTTGGCGAATGGCAGTGCAGATGAGTTCCAGCGAGGAGAGCAGCTCTTCCGGGTCAGGGCTGTCAAAGACCCTCTCCAGATAGGTAAGGACAGTGCAGCACCATGTCTTTAGATACTTCAGAGTCCCAAAAGCATATCTGCAATGGGACAGCAGTGCGATGACCGTGTCTCAAAACAAGCTTTTCTGGCATCTTAGCTGAAACTCCCTGCCACATGTCTTCTTTGCAATGTGTGGAGCTAAATGCTATGTTTTATTTTGGCCTCAACCAGCCCAGCTGTGAAATGGTCAGAAATGTTCTGATCCTTAATGTGTCTTAGAATTTTCCAAAAAACTGTATAGGATACCTTTTTCTCCATAATGCTTAAATTCTTCATTGCTAAAGAGAACTTGACATTCTAGTTGTCTGATCAAATGACCAATGCCTAAAGTACCTGTATGGCACGGAGGAAATTTGCTAGGTTTATTTTTGTAACAAAAGAGTTTTATTAATTGTACAGTTATTCATGTAGTATTTTGGCAGATGGAAATCCTTCTTGTTGGACAGTACCTTTTACAGCTTCTCCTACTGTCTTGTTCTTTTCATGTATTTTGGCTATAGAAGCTAATTTTATCTATACAAAGAATTGGATTCTGTTTTTTTCATTAAATCCTTTGAAGCAAAGAAGAATATTGAGATAGCTTTTTCAGTGGCAGCTGTTTGACCAGAAGGCATTATGTGAAATAAAGGTACTACTAGTATGTCAAGGTAGGCTGTGTCAATCCCATGCAGATTTTTTTTCCTGCAAGTGTGAGCTTCAGAATCAGAATATTATTTGGCATGTGGGAACCAAGCCTGTTCTAATAAGAAAAATGATAATATAAAAAAGTGTATAATATTGAGAAGGAAATTTAGGAAATTTCTTGTATTTTCATGTGATGAGGGATAGAAGCTTCTGTGGGCCTGTTTAGTTATTAGAACCAGGAGTACTTAACTCTCAGTGATGAGAGAAATGAATAAATTTAGGTAAAGAGCCCTCAGAAAGTGAATAAAAGGGACATGTGCTATAAAGGTTTGGGGATACCGAAAAGAGAAAGAGATGGCAGCACTTGGTGGTCAGCACTTGTTTCAGTAATACATTAAAAAGGTAAGGAGGTGTAAATGTACGTGAAAAAAAAATGTACGTGAACAAAGGCTGGGAATATTAATGCAAAACCTGTGTTTGGGGGAGCAGAAGAGTAGGGAAAAAGAGGAGGTGGGGAGTGATACAGGGGGAAAAATTTCTCAAGGACACATAGAAGCAACTGTGATTCTTGACAAAGGATTATGTGTGTGGAAGGGAAGGAAGAAACTTAGTTTAAATAGTAAGGTTGCCTTGTCCTTAGGAGAGGAACTGTATCTAATTGTGGTGTTTTTTTTCCTCCATAGATAGCAGCCCAGAAGCTGGGCAGCAGAGAAGGGGGTGAATATATTTTCATTTGTCCACTGCAAAGGATTTTAAGTTGTGTAGTTGAAGTGTTGGGTTTCATACACTGACAAATGGGAAAGGAAGCCCAGGAAATCAAGCAGCCCTTGAGGGGGGAATTGATTTGGAGAGGGATTGAGCAGTGCATTTTGATACTGTGTTCAGTAGGAAAAATCTTGACTTGTGCTTTGTGCTCTTCTTGTCCCATTTCCATTTGTAGTCTAAGATTTATTTTTTTTTACCATAAATAATCTTAGTAATTTTGTCTGCATGCATATCCATATCTATGATTTCTGAACAGTAGCACCTCTTCACTACATTTCAAACCCCCAGTTTTTTACAGCTTTCTACTGTATATACACATGGAATTGGCTTTTGTAGACCTTCTCCCTCCATTCTCTTTGTAGCAGTCATATACCCACATTGTTGCACTGAAGACATTATTGCTGTTCTTAAACAGGTGTGTTGTAGATTTCAGGGACTTCTTTTTTATCATAGTCTTAGTTTCTTTTTAACAGCTGAGGAAGGCAGCAGCAGGTTTAGTTTGGATTCTAACTTGGCTTCTCCTTCAATAGTGTCTCCACTTTTGTCTCCACTGCTGTCTTGGTTTAAAACAGACAACTGTCCAAAAATGCCTTCCATGTAAAAGCTTTTGTTCAGCTCTTGTTTTCCCCATTTTTTTTCCCAAAAGTTCCTGAACTCTAAGCAGAGATGTATGTTTTCTGTTACTGTTGTAGGGGCATCAGAACTGCTGCTACATCACAACAGTGATGAAGAAAGCCATGTTGCAATGACTTGATGTGGAACTTGGGGACATGATTTAGTGGTGAATGTGGCAGTGCCAGGTTAATGCTTAGGTAGATGATCCTAAGGGGTCTTTTACAACCTCAAAGATTCTGTGATTCTTTTAATTTTTCCTGGTAAAAGAAACCATTAATTATAATCCAGATTGCTTTCCTCATACACTTTCCTGTGCCAGCCCACAAACAATTGTTAAGTACCGCAAGATTGGTGTTGCAAAAGAATTAACTGGGCAGTACTGCTTGAATTAGCATTGTAAGTGTCAGACATGTTTGTCAAGCTACAGATTGATTTGAAGCTTGTGATATGTCATGCTAAGCTCTTCAAATTTTGTCTCATTTTTTTAAGTGTTGTTCCCTTGTTGCATTATCATTTAACTGTCTTCATATACAAAGAATGTCATGGAAGGGGCTTGAGCTGGAATCCAGTCTTCTCTAACACCTTTTGTATATTTCTTTTGTTGCAGTGTAACAGAATTGCTACAATTCCGACTCATGAAATGCTTAATTTGCTTATGTGAAAGTCAGAGCATTACTCTGAGTTGCTTTTAGTATAACAGAAGGACTAGCTGAACTGTTTGGGTTGTATTAACCAAATGTGGAACATAAATTAGAACTGTATCTGGTAATAAGCAGTGCAGTAATGTTGTGTGAATGCCTTCCTTTGTTTTGATTCTGTTCCAATTGCTAAAATGGCTGATGAATTTGGATGGCATTATGTGTACTAATCAAATTAATCACTCCCATCAGGGAGAGGATTTGAATTGTGGTGAACCGGACAAATAGAAAGGTTAAGCAAGGTAAGAGCAAATTTGTATTGGTATGGGGATTATATTTTGAGGAGAATGATGCACATTATTTTAAATGGAATAAATTTTAGTAGGTCATGTGCACTCCTGAACACCATTATTTTTATCATCTCACACTATCATAATAAAAACTTATGGAAGTACATTATAAATCCACACTACTGTCCTCATGATGGAAAAGCTATTATCTATCCCAAGCCAGACTGAAGTTTGGTTATGGCTTTGATGCCCTGGTGCTTTCTGTGCTTTGTGAAAACTGAATTCCAGATTAGCAGAAAGGTTCTGAGGCTGATACTCATTGCTGTAGAGGATTACTAACTGCTGATAGGCACCTTCAAGACCGGTAGATGATCCATGCTGCTGCTGGCCCTTTCCTGATCATACATGTCCCTCTGGATGAGCAACATCTCCAGAGGAAGCTGCATTATGAGTACAATTCATAAGCACTGTTCATGAGTTTACATGAAGCTAAGCCTTCTTGAAGTCCTTTGTCATAATTTATTTGTTTATGGTCACTGATTAATGGGGCTAGATTCAAATGTTATTCCTAAAATTTCTCCTTTCCATTGTTTTAGTCTAAGCAAGAGGTTTTGGGTTTTTTTTCTGAGGTCATGATTTGTAAAAAAGGGATATTAACAAAATTGCAAGGAGGTGCATAACTGATGACAAATGGGTAGTTTCTGGAGCCACAAAGTGAAAGAAAGTGTTCAGATTAAGTACTGCCTTTTTTAGTTGACTGTGAAATTGTGAAAATTGATTGACTTGGAAATAATTCCAAACAAGTCACCCGGCCCGTTCTGCACTGCTGCCAGAGTTAGGACAGAGGTTATGCCTAAAATGTGTATGTATAGTCTAGCTTTGACCCTGTAAACAAAACCTGACCGTTTTCAGGGATGACTTTATCCACTTCTGCTTTTCTCTATTAAATAATAAGAGAAATTAATTCATGTATTACAAGCTGGTATGTTGGAGTCTCTTACAACACATTATGCTTCTCTGCTAATGTTTAGGCATAGTTGGTTGGGAAGAATGAACTACTGGAGACTCTAGATGCATGTTCATCCTTATGTGAATGTTGGTGCCAGACATTGTTTCAGTGTTTAAATAGCATATATCTGTGTTTCTGTGCTGGCTGCACCTTTTCCCCAAATACCTGAAGAGTAACTTTGCACTTGTGAATTTCCACAGGCTTCCATCTAAGTGCCACTGTGGTGCCCCCGCAGATGGTACCCCCCAAGGGCGCGTACAACGTGGCGGTGATGTTTGACCGGTGCCGGATCACGTCGTGCAGCTGCACCTGCGGCGCCGGGGCCAAGTGGTGCGCTCACGTCGTGGCGCTCTGCCTCTTCCGCATCCACAATGTAGGCACCCAGCACAGCTCTGCTTCCCCTTCCTTCTCCCGGGCGCTCCTCAGGGCAGTTCTGTGCAACACACACTCTCTTTAGGGAAATGGCTCTTGGCACTCCTTTTGGTTACAGACTGTGCAGATGTCTGCTCGCAGTTGCGCTCTGCAGGCTGAATTGTGTGAGGCCCTAAACTGCAGACTGTCTTTGGTAATGTGCAGATTTCTAAGGGTAGATACCAAGTGCTTTTTGGCCCCTTCCTATTTCTCATTTAAATGCTAAAATCACTCATTATTTCTTCATCTCTGAAAAGAAGATGAATGGAAGGTCACTCTTGCTTAGTGGAATAGTTTCTTTTAATAAAGTCTTTGTAAGTGCAGGATTTGAAAGCTCACTCTTTATGTTGTTTGATCAGATGCAGAAGGAAAGTCATTTTGAACACTGTTGGCCTTTATGTTCACCAGTTCATTTTAACACTTACTGAGGTAACTGTCATTTGGACTTGAAGATTTCAAGCAGTCAGGTTTATGTTTTTATTTGACTGCTTTAATTCTATGTAGCCTTCCGTAGAGCAAAAAGTAGGCATTTTATATCCTAACCAACTTCAGTTGAAAATGTGTAGAATCAACATGAAATGCAACCAGTTGAGAGTTTGGTCTTGCATACAGTTGAATTTGGGAAGCTGAGAACCACAAAGGATTAAGTTTTGATTATGGTAAGAACAGAAGATTTTCTGCTGTCACAGAACATTGTACAGCTACCGTGCTTATGATCAAATCTAGATTCTTTAATAAGTTCTAATAACCTGCTGAAGCTTGTTAGTATTTCACAATGGACAAGTGTAATTGGCTTAAATTTATACTCTTGTGAAATAATCAGAATATTGGTGTACTTTCTGTATTTAGGACTGGACAGCTGGCAAGAAAACAGTTTCTGCTTTGAATTTTTAGTTTGAGTTTTAAAAGGTGGATATGGAGAATGAGGCTATAAACTAAAGTGTCATTTATATTATTTACACTCAACGTTTGGACCCTGTGTAAGATAAAAATCATTCTTTTGCCTCCAATCCTTTCTCTGCCTGAAAAGTGACAGTGAAAGTATTTTTGTGTTTGTAAAAACTGACTTCTGATACTAGCAAGTTACAAGTGAAGATATGTTGTTCTATGTAGACAAGATAATATCAGAAGTGTCTTTATTATCAAACTGCTCTTGACTGTGTATGGGTTAAAATTTAAGTGGGACATTTTTGTTATGTAGAGTGAAAAAGGTTAAGAAGCTAGTGGTGAGGTTTTTTTAGAATCTAATTTGTTCTAAGATATGGAAAGAGATTTTTAGACTGAATTAAGAAACTCTAAAGAGATAAATGAGATTGTGGTGATTCTGTGAAACAGTCCCCCACAGAGCTGGTTCATTTGCCAGAAGCTTAAGGGATAATGTCCTATTTTAGAGGTTTGTTTGTGAAGTCTCTGCCAGTATTTCTGCAATTGCTAGCAACAACAGATCTTAAGCACAGCTGTTACATCAGTTTCCTTGAAAAAAACCCTTAAAACCAGTTTTTATAAAGCCTAGACAGCTTATTTGCATCTTATCTGCAACATGCTACATAATTTCAGAGAAAAAATAATTGGCCATCAAGACCAAGCATGGTATGTATGCATCAGCATAGCAAGTGTTTGTGACACTTCATCAGTTTGGTGGACACAGCTTCATTAATGGTAGTTTGTGTCTCCTTTTCTTTCTTCAGGCATCTGCAGTGTGCTTACGAGCACCTGTTTCTGAGTCTTTGTCTCGTTTACAAAGAGACCAGTTGCAAAAATTTGCTCAGTACCTAATCAGCGAACTTCCACAGCAGGTAAGTGGGGACCATCATCTGACTGACAACTGGTTAAATGCAGTTATCTTTATTCTGGGTCAATTTATGTGATGTCTTTTGTTGCAAAATAACCAGTTATGCTATTCAGTTGTGAGCTGCTGGGAAGGCATTCAGTTCTTGCTCTTTTCAGTTTTGCTATTCTATTATTTGACAATTGTCTATTGCCAAGTGAAAGATGAGAAGTATCTCAAAAGGAGAAAGAAGAGTGGTGGCTATTCACATCAGCATGAATATATGCTAAGCTTGTGAAAGATCAAACACAGTAAATCAGTTCATGATTGTTGAAAACTTAGGTCAGCCCTAATCAGCTTGTTTCTTTTTTGTGTGTTTGGTTAGCTAAGTGGAGAGAACTACCCAGATAAAGTATTGTATGTGCTTTAAGTGGGCACTTTGTAATGCACCTAACTGGTAACCTTTTGACTTCCCCCAGTGTGACTTCTCGATGATTCATAAGAATCATTCAGTCTAATAGACATGACATTTTTTTAGTCAAAGGCTAAGTATGCTCTCTCATTCCTTAAATATCTGTGTTGTTCAGGGTCAGGTCATTTGTATCATCTGCCTAAAATGTTTGCACAAAATAGACAAGAATTCCCAAGTGATTGTGAAATGGCTGCTTTAAAATTACAAGGGCTTGGCAACTGTTTTATGCTGGTTCAGCTAAAGGAGGTTGAGAAAAACTGACCTGCATGGGTATCTGTCACATTTCAGCAGTGCATTTGTAACACACTCCTCTTAAGTAGGAGTTAGATTACTGGAAGCATGTGCCTAAAATTCATTTTACAGTGCTGTGCTTAGGACACTATGATATTGTATTGCTAAAATATCCTGTAAATTTCCTACAGAAATAGTAATCTTCTTATGAGAGGGAATAGAGGAATTGTATAATATGAAAGTGATAAAAAATTACTGCTTTTTTGTTGCTGAGAAATGAGGGCCAGTAGTGTGTGCTTGATGCATTATGTAACAGGCAAAGCTTTCTTTCTCTCCTCAGACTAAACTTTATGGTACAGTCTGGTGCTTAATATGGAGGGCTTTGAAAGTAGTGGTAGTGGTTGTTTCCTGAATGGCATGTGAGTTGGCATGTTTGCTTTCAGATATTCTGTGTCTGTCTGCTTCTTTCTGCAGGGTTTATTTCTCCTTTGGTCACATGTACCAGCTGTGCATCAGGGACATCTGGATTAATTAATTATTACAATTTTTCTAGATAATCTGATGAATGCTGCCCAACAGAAAAAATTGGGGTTTATTGGGAGATATGTCTTAACCTGTGTTGTATAATTCTTTTAAAAAGGCAAGGTGTGCCCCACATTCTTTCAACTGTCTTATTCCTGGTCTTCAAGGTTTCCGGGTGGAGATAGATACTCTAATTCCTTGGGACCCCATATTTTGACTACATGACGTAGAATTAGAGTGGGCTGGACGCATGATTTTATTTTATCCTTATTTCCAGTTTATGAATGACATGATACAGTAATATAATGCTGAATTACTTTCATGTGTAAGAGAATGATGGTTTATAGGAATGCAGCTAGATGCTTTTCAGAATCTCTGTAGAAGCTGTTTTCTATATCTAGGAAAATCCTGGAAAAGCAGCTGGAATTCATTACCTAGTTCCTTGCCCAAGAGCTATTTCCCCTTATGAACCCAGTATTCCTATTCCAATTAAGCATGAATATCTTAGCAAAAAAGACTGAAGGAGGTTAACTGCAGGTCTCTGGTACTTCAGCCTTAAGGTGTGACACTGCCGAGACTTGTGAATTTTCTTAAAATATGTAGTAGTTAGTGGGAAAACAGTACAAAATAGTTGAATGCTGAATTAGTTTCTTTAGGTGATCGAAATGCAAAATATCCGTATGAAGCATTTTTTTCTTCCATCTGTTTGAGATGTATGTGTACTATTTGCAAAGACAGGTGTACTGAATGTGCCTTTCTTTACAGTAAGAGTGATCTTTTACCTCAGCTGTTATATGGAGAGAGCTCGGGGATATCAGACATTCTGTTGCAAGTCATTTTAATCCTAATTATGTGGATTAACAATTTGCGTGTTCTGTGCATACATACTAAAGGCTAAATGGATCTACACTTTCAGACTTAGTGTGTGGGGAAAAAACTCTTTTAACTGTGCATTTTTCTTTCAAAAATAGCATTTTAAGGATGTATAAGATTTTACAATCAGTGTGAACCTTCTCTGCTTATGCTCTGAGCTGGTCCAGAAGTTATGATCAGTTTAGTGCTGAAATTGCATTAATCTACGACTGCATCCCTTTACTAACTGGATGGTAAATTAGCTGAAGTCTACCCCAAAAATTATGTCTACGTGTATTTTATAGTTTGCTCCCCTGCTCCCGTTTGCTTGGGTTTTAGACAAATTATTTAGGAACAAGAAGTAAAGATCTTTTGAAGTACAGGAAAATGGTGACCTTGACAGCAGTGGCTTCTCTAACTCTCAAAATTAGTTGTAGTATCTACTTTCTGCAGGCTCCTATTCCTCAAGAAATGAGAGATGAGTTAATAAATTGTGATGCTTTTGCTTACTTAGGATGTGACTGCAGAAAGTGAGCCTTTCATGGGCTGTGAGAGAGGCGTCACAGCTGGTGGCTGTTGTGTGATCTTTAGCACCCTCTGTCGTCCTTTCTGAAAATGTAGCTCTGGATTCCATACTCTTGAAATTGCCAGAGTGCTTCAGTCATGATCTTTGGCTGGGTGTAGCAGGATAAAAAATACTGTGTATATTCAAAGTTTGCTTCATGTTTTCAGATTCTTCCAACAGCTCAGCGCTTGCTGGACGAGTTGTTATCTTCTCAGTCTACTGCCATCAACACTGTGTGTGGAGCCCCAGGTAATTTTAATACTTCTCATTTCAGCAATCTGTATCACACAGAGGAAGAGAATTATTCCATTGCTTCGGGTTTCTGAACTGATTTGTTAGCCGGTAGCTTGGATTACACATGGAAATAGAGGGAAAGGGATGAGTGTTGGCACCTACATGTATATATGGCACAACAAGGGGCACCTCAGAGCGCTTCCAGAGGAAGGGAGCATCAGGCAATGCACTTTCTAACAAAGTGGGTTTTTTAAAATTTGGTATTAAGTATAGACTCCTGGAATGTCGATTGGAGGGGACGTCTCCCAAGTTCCTGCTTAAAACTGGACTGTTTACGACACTAGACTGGGTTAGCTGGGATTTGGGGTAGCTTACATAAGTGTTGGTTACCAGAGATGTTAGAGCATAAGTGTTGGTTACAAGAGATGTTAGAGCATTCCTATTTTAGTGCTGCTTTACCCTTCTGGTCAAGAAGAATCTGCTAATTTAATGTTGATAATGTTGAAGGTAATGTTATGGTAACATTTAAAGATAATTCTGAATAGGGTGTTCAGCAATGGGTGAAATAACTTGGGTAGCACTGCCTGTGTACTCTGTGGTTGGGCACATAAAGTATCTTCAAAGCTTGCATACTGTTAATGTGTTTTTCATTTGTAAGATCCCACTGCTGGACCTTCTGCATCAGATCAAAGCACCTGGTACTTAGATGAATCTACTCTGAGTGACAACATAAAGAAAACCCTTCATAAATTCTGTGGGCCTACTCCTGTTGTTTTCAGGTAAGCTGTTTCCCATTGAAGGGAAAGTGTGATGTTCATGTGATCTGTAAATTCATTCACCATATAGCCTGTATGCTTTGGACTGAAGGATGCTCAGTTTCATGGTCACTCTTCTGGACTGTATTTTTGTGTAGCTTCTGCAGTGTTATTTCAGTAGAGCAGACTGCATTTGTACAATATTTTGCTTGTGTGGTGTTCTTTAGCTATTTATGCATTTTGTCTTTTAGGTTACTTGTGTCTGTGCCATTGAAGGGCAAATATATTTCTGGATGTAGACTATACTCAGGATTTTGTATGACTGTACTTGATTTTTCTCCTTATTCTTCTGCTTTATGTACAGTGATGTGAATTCAATGTATCTGTCTTCCACTGAGCCACCAGCTGCTGCTGAGTGGGCTTGTCTGCTGCGTCCCCTGCGAGGGAGAGAACCCGAAGGAATCTGGAACTTGCTTTCCATTGTGCGGGAGATGTTTAAGAGGCGGGATAGCAATGCAGCTCCTTTGCTGGAGATTCTGACTGACCAGTGTCTCAACTATGAGCAGGTATCTCTTTGCTTGGAGTGCGGGGATGTTTTGAGGAACCAGGCAGAGCCAGTAACTGGTGCTTTGTGTCTGTACAACCCATGGCTGAATACAATTATTTTATTATTTTACAATTATTTTATTATTTATTATTTTAATAGCCTATGTGCGTTGTAGGCAGGTGCTTCTCCACACTGAAAGGATGTTACAGTTTGCTCTTGTTCTGATTTAGTGATGTCCTGGTAACACTGTATTTCCCAAATGCCTCAGTTGTTCTACCATGAATATGTAGAGTCTGAGTTCTTTTGTTGAGCATATTTGATTTGATTTCTTCCCAATTAAGTTGATTTATTTTACAGTTGTTCTGTTTCTGTTTTTTTATTTTTAACAAAGCACGTCATGTATGAGCTGTCATGTTGATAAAAACTAAATATATATGTTATGTGATAGAATCTCAGATTCTTTTGTTATCTTCACGGAAGATATCTTTTGGTGGATTGAAGCAGTACTTTTATTTTGTCAAAATAATATTAGAAGAAACTATTTCTTTTGATAGTTCAGGACTTCGATCTCAGTCTGTAATATAAATTGTGGTGTAAGTTTCCTTATTGCTCCATCCCATACCTCGACTTTAAGCAAGGGAAAGGAAATGCTCCATTTATCACATTTGTTTACTTTTTCTCTCCAAGTGTGAAGACCTCTAGGAAGTGAATGTCCTGTGAGTGTTTTGTTCTTTGCACATGTGCCTTCTAACCAGAGAAATTTTGAGACCCTTAGTTCTCACAAGCCAATACTGCTTTAGTGGTCATAATTATTTTAGAGTCAAATGAAAACCTGGTATTAACTACAGTTCCCATTTCCTTGGGATTATGAGATAAATGAAAGCAGAGGATGAGATGTTGGCCACAGCACAGCTTCACTGAACCTTTTCTTCTGCAGATAACTGGCTGGTGGTACAGTGTGCGAACGTCCGCGTCACACAGCAGTGCCAGCGGGCACACAGGACGCAGCAATGGCCAGTCAGAAGTAGCTGCTCATGCTTGTGCAAGCATGTGTGATGAGATGGTGGTGCTTTGGAGGCTGGCTGTCCTCGACCCAACTATTAGTCCACAGAGGTGAGCTCCAGAATCAGTTCCTGTCTCTCTGTAATTTCTGTGATACTCAACCACACTAAAGAGTTTTGTCCTGTAGATTTCTTGTGTTTGAATCATTACCTCAATACCTGTTCAACCATTAGTCCTTCTGGACTATGTGCTATGTAACATTCAAAGCACTGTAATTACTTTAATTGCTATTGCTGCTTACTTTTACCAACATCAAGTAGTGTGACTAATTTGTTTTCTGAGAGCCCTTTCTTACATATGGGTGTAATTCTGCATTTTAGTGTCCCAGTGGAGAGCATTTCTTTGAATGATAGCATCAGCTACCAATTAATTTTAAAGGTTTCTATATTTGACCATTCAGCAGTTTAATGGAATTCTGTTTAGCCCAGTCATTCATATTGTGTATTTCGAGATGAACCAGTTTTTACTTTCTGGGCTCTTAAGAAGTTGTTCTCTGCAGTGTATTGGTAAACAGTGTCACCAGTGTATGATATTCACTCAGTGTTTTCAATTGACTGAGAAAAAATGGTGTGACTTCTGCAGATTTCTAAACCATATTGTGCTCTGGTAAGTCACTGCCATCTTTATTTAGCACCATCTTTATTTAGCACCAGTTGAATAGCAGAGGAGGTACTGAGAGCTCCTGTTGAGATAGTGTGGTTGACATCATAATAGTTTGTTTTGTACATCTTATCTACAGAGTGTGGGGTATAAAATGTATTGGATTAGTTTAATGTGCTATAAATTCTCAGAAGTTTCTCAGAACAAATGAAAACGGGATGGTAATTTCAGAACAATTACACATTAAAAGGATTAGCTTTCTCTGAATTGTGTAACATTAATAAAATGCCCTATGAAAGGCATATTAGGTACATTAAAATGGATGCAGTTTCTGTCTTGTACAGTTTACAATATGAAGTAGCTAAGTATAGGAGTTGAAGACAAAAACTGTGGGGAATGAGGCTTAAAATAAACACAAACATCAATCAAATCACACAGAAAAAGCATAAAGCATTTAAATAACGTATGAAGCATAAAGTATTTTAATAACGTATGAAGTTGTGCTATCTATAGTCACATTTGAGTTATTTGATGCAGTTCAGATTTGCTTAGATCTGCTACTTGAGCTAATGAATAATTGAAATGCTCCTGCTTGATTACCTATTCTCTTGGTATTTGAATAGTCTCCAAAGACCCTCTTCTTGTGCTTCCCAGCCCTTACAGGGAGTCACAAGGAGACTTCACAGATTCTCATCCTTATGTTACCCTTCCCGAGTAGTTCCTGCTCCTTTTTCCTTTTGAAAATAATGTTCTTAACCATTATGTTTCCTGGTTAATTAATTTCTTGAGTGGACAAACATAAGTAGTCCATTTCATTTAGTCCCTCTTGTCCTAATACCCTTTGCACCTAAATTGGGTCACCTCAGTGTTAATTTTGTTTTCTTGTCCTTTTACTTTTATTAGAAAATCTGATAGGATTTAAGTGTTGGGATAATACATGAGAAATGTGTGGCAGAAACAGAATGGCAGTTGATTGAGACACCTGGTGAAATTTCTAGAAATGTCTTTTTCTCTTGAATTAGATCTCCATTTAGACTATTTTGCTCAAGTGCATAGGCCCTATGTGAGATTTGGAGCTGGAAAATGCAGAACTGTTTTGTTTTTCCCATAGTAATATGGGGGCATGGGACTAACTGTGCTACATGAGTCTATGTAGTCCTGCCAGCTTGCTATTTCTTCAGAGTTACTTGAACATCAATTATTGCTGTCCCTATGGTTTACAACAGTTTGTTCTCCTGAGGACGGCCTGCTAAAGCTTAAATTAAGTTGTTGGCTTCTATATAGGCACGTTAGGGTTAAGAGGTAAATGCCTGGCAGGGAGATTAGGTGGTCCTGTCTGTCATTGTGCTTCCCAGGGTAGGCTATTTAGGTTGTACTTGTGAGTATCTTAACTGGAGTTATTCACAGGGCTGTTTCACAGCTGCTGCAAGCTGTTTTATGAGTGTTTCCAAGGGCAGTTCCCCATGGAACTGAAACTCTGAGGCTCATCTCACTCATCTGAGATTGCTGAGACTCAAATCACTAACGCCTTATTTTTAGGGCAGATAAGCAAACAGGGCAGACAGTGTTTTATTTTAAACCTCCCAGTTTGTATTGTGCTTTCATGTTGGCGATGTTCGTGTTTTGTTTCTGGATCATGAACCTGTCTACAACCCAGTTGTTAATATATCTGTTTGCTTTTTTCAGCCTGTCTTCTTACTACTGCTGCCTGTATTTAGCATTAACTTAATTCAGCAGATGATGCTTCCTGCCAAAGGAAGGAAGTGTTCTGTGGGTTGAGTAGTAGTTTGTTGCAGGTGCTTTTTGTGTCTGCTTCCTAACCTGTCCCCTTTCTTCTCTTAGGCGCAGGGATCTTTGCTCACAGCTCAGACAGTGGCAGCTGAAAGTCATAGATAACGTTAAGAGGGGTCAGCACAAGAAATCACTGGAGAAGCTCTTCCAAGGTTTCAAGCCAGCTGTAGAAGCCTGTTACTTCAGTTGGGAGGAAGCTTATCCCATTCCTGGGATTACATATAGCAGCACTGACAAGAAGAACTCGTTCTGTTGGGTAAAGGCCATCCAACAGAGGAGCTGCCGGTTGCAGTGTGCAGAAAACGCCTGTGAGGCTGGCAGGACGCACAGCCAGGAGCCCGGGGGAGCGTGTGTGCAGGCCGGGGACAGGCTGTGGCCCTCTCCCCAGGAGCCAGCCGTCCGTCCAAAGGAGCTCACGGGGAAGAGGAAAGTCGTCTCTGAAACGCCGCAGAGGGTTCTGAGGCGGCTCTCTGCAGAAGGGGATAAAGCTGTCTATAAGACTGCAGTGAGCAAAGCAAAGTTGCCAGTGAGCAAAGGCTTGACCAGTAAACATAGTGGGAAACGCCGTATGAGCAGCGAGGACAGCTCTCTGGAGCCAGACTTGGCAGAGATGAGCCTGGATGACAGCAGCTTGGCACTGGGGGCAGAAGCCAGCAATACCTTCAGTTTTACAGAAAGTCCACTGAGCAGGAGCTACAGGGATGCCTTTGAGGAGGATGGGGGAGTGTACTTCTCCGAGGGACCTGAGCCTACTCTCAGGAGCAGTTCCATGGCCAAGAAACTCCCCAAGGATCCTGTGGGGGAGATGGGTAGTTGTGATGATGACTTGCCTTTTGCAGATGAGCACTCCGGTGGTGTGAGTCTGAAGCCAGAAGAAGTGGGAGAGAATGGTGCAGCAGGGGGAGGGGATGATGAAGAGGAAGATGATTACCAGGTATACTATCTGAATCCACAAGAGATAGCCAAGGAAGATGATGACAAAGCTGAAGGGGAAATTGAAGAGGAGCAGGATATATTTGCTGGTATAAAGCCTCTGGAACAGGAAAACCGGATGGAGGTGAGTTGAATCTAGTTCAAAATGCTGTTTTGCAGTTTTATATATTGTATAAATCATGGTCTCACCACCCTCATAGCTGTCACACTGAACCTAGGATGTTGTTAAATCAAGTGCTTAATTACAATGTTGTGATAACCAAGTGTGTCATAAGGTATCTACAAGCTTAATGCGGTGGTAGCGTATGTCTGCTTCCCACAAGCTTGATTCCCTGTTTCTGTGCTAACTGCAAGTGTGTCCCAGTTTTAGTTAGTCCCATCTCACACTCCAGGATTTACAAATGTAGACAAAACAGTGTTGCTTTTCACCTAGTCTCACCCTTGGAAAAGGCAAAAATTATCTGAAATTAAAAATGAGACTGAGACATGCTCAGAAAAAAAAAATTAAATCCAACTATTTAAGCAGAAGTTCTTTGGAAAGAAGAAGCAGTTGAAATAAACTGTGTCTTATTCCTGTAATAACCACAAAATGTGCTTAGAGATTGCACCTATATAACCAAGCAGCCAAATGGCAATGCATGGAAACAGTGGTAATTTGAAGTTTAGCATTTTTTGAGCTATTCTCTGATCTCACAGCACTTGGAAAGAGGATGGGACTTGATCATATAAGAAAAGGCTTTTTAGGGGAGTGTTTCAGGGAGTGGTGGTGAAGGACGAGGCAAGGAGGACTCTGAGAATACCTGCTGCTGAAGTTAGTTGAGAATTGTGCTTGCAGTCTTTGTGACAGGTGGTTTGAACAGGCTGACTCCAGGCTGGGCAGGTGTGGTTTGAACATGACCATCTGTTCCTTCTTGCAGGTCCTGTTTGCCTGTGCAGAGGCACTGTATGCACACGGATACAGTAGCGAGGCGTCCCGCTTGACTGTAGAGCTTGCCAGGGACCTACTGGCCAACCCTCCAGATCTCAAAGTGGAGCAGCCACCAACTAAGGTAGAGAGATGGCAGAAACCATCAGTAGTCTTGATGTTAGTGCAGCTCTGTGCAGGTGACCCTGTTTCTTGAGATTCTCTCCAAAACCTTAGTCTCCTATTTCATACTGTACATCACTGGAAATGTTAGTAGTTTTGCTGTTTCAGGATAAGAAGGTTGGACATAAGCATAAGTTTCTGGAAACTCAGTTGTAGTGACACTATGTAGTGTTTGTTGTATAGAAGGGTTCCCTTGGAAGGGACAGGTGTGTGACATCTGCCTGCACAGCATCAGTCCAACAGGGAACATGTGTCTTGTCCACAGGCCAGCTCTTTCACTGTGTTGTCCTGGGGTGACATAGGAGAGGCGCTGATGTTCAATGGTAACCACTGAAATTGGGGATTTCTCAGCAGAAGGAACAAAATCTAAATGTATTTTATTCTTTCCTCTGTCCATAATTACTGCAAAGGATAAGAGGACAAGAGAGTCATTTAGGATGTTTAGGAAAGTGTCTGTGACAAATTCCTCCTCAAACAGGGCAAAAAGAACAAGGTGTCAACCAGCAAGCAGACATGGATGGCAACCAACACCTTGTCTAAAGCTGCTTTCTTGCTGACTGTCTTGAGTGAGCGGCTGGAGTACCACAACCTGGCCTTCCGAATAGGAATGTTTGCTCTGGAGCTGCAGAGACCACCTGCCTCTACCAAGGCTCTGGAGGTAATGAAATATCTCAAAAAGACAGTATCCATAAACCTTGTTCTCTTGGAATGTGTTTGCTCACGTGGTTTAAATTTCAGCGCCTGAAGTTTGGTTGTGCTTTTATATGTTTTCTTAAAATGGATTGCAATAGAACTAAATCAATTGAGTGCACATCCCATTAGGACATGTTGATCTCCTAAAAAAATTTCTAGCAATATCACTTGAGCTGTTGTTACCTTCACTGATAGGAAGCTCAGATGAAGCTATAGGTCTGAAAATATTTAAATGAATACAAAATCTTTTATGAATGTATTATTTGGATAAGAACAGCCTAGTTCTTAAATATGTTTTCATTTTGCTTCGCCAATGTGGGGAAAACAAAGTCATTTGTGAATGCCCATATTTGTCCATATTTGCATCGGTGAAATGGTTTGAAAGTTATTCCTTAGGGTGAATTGGTGCAATTGTTATGTATCTGAAAATTGTTGCTTTTGCTGATACCTCATTCACTGGCAAGCAAGCATATGCACTGTACAAGCATATTATTTTGGACACTCCTTGATTACTATGAGGATTCTTGTTTTGAAAAAAGTGTCCAGTGAAGACCATGTCTGTGTGATTTACAGCTACCTTGCTTTTCACTGCAGGGTTGTTCAGTCTCTTAGAGTGTGTATTGTTGCTAGTTATCCACCAACTACAATTATTACATTAATAATCTGTACTTCTTATGGTCTGATTAGAAAATTGTGACTTTGGCAGTCACTTGCAACCTAAAAGAAAGCTATTGCTTTCACGTGTTAAGAATGGAGGGAATACAGGCACAGAGCAGTGCCTTCATCCTGATGGCATGTGTGCTGCAACTGTGCCCTTTCTTCTTCTAATCAGTCTCTGGTGTCTCAAATGGGTGTATCACTTAACATAGCATTCTTTCTTCCTACAATTACAAGTAACCACCTTTTCCACTGGCCTATCCAGTCAGATACTTCTGCTGATGTTCTTGTGAGAGCTGATGCATTTTTTCTGTATGCAGCTGAAAAGTCATAATTTGAGTAAAAAAAATTTGTGTATTAATATGAAGCAAAACTCTTATTAGATTTGAAAACCTTTTTTCATTGTGGAGAGAATGGTAATGGTGGCTAGGCTGGTAAGCACTGCTGTCATTTAATAAACTAATAAAAACTATTGCTGTACTTTATGTATAGGGGAGAACGGTGTGCTCCCCACAGGGGACTGTGCATATGACAGCTTTTTTTCTGTTTTCTTGTGGATACCACCAGGTGAAGCTGGCTTACCAGGAATCTGAGATTGCAGCCCTCTTGAAGAAGATTCCCTTGGGCACCAGTGAGATGAACACTATTCGAGGAAGAGCCGAAGAACTGCGAGAAGGGACCTTGTGTGATTACCGTCCTGTCCTGCCTCTGATGTTGGCAAGCTTTATATTTGATGTCCTGTGCACTCCAGGTACTGACAGCATTGGCCTGAGTGTGTGCTGGGCATATTCTGAGATGCCAGGTCTTGAGGGATTTTCAAAGAGAAGATGTCTTCTGTATAAGAACAACCAAAGTTTAATTCTTCATACACTGTTGCTTGCACTTGCCTCTACATTGTTTTAAAGATATTTTGTTCCCCAGTGGAACAGTTTCTCCTTCTACCTACATTTGAAAACAATTGCACGCTTAAGACGTTTCAGCACTATGTGTGTGTTTGTAAAATAGTTATAAATTACTGATTTTGCTGCTTTTACTCTGGTTATATTTTGAGGAATCTAATACAAATCTAGAATATAATAAGAACACAGCAACCTGGGATTGGAAGACTGACTTGGCAGTATACTGGTTTTGAGCCTTCTGAGCTTAGAGAGAGAAATGGGAAGACAACCTTGTAAGGCGCAGTGATCTTGAAGCTGGTATGAGGCTAAGAATAGGACCACAGGAAGCTATGAAAATTCAGAAAGCTCTCAGAAATGTCTTTTGCTTTGAAGCCTTAGCTTTGAAAGATGAACACTAATTCTATTGTCTTCTTTCAGTGGTTTCTCCTACAGGCTCTAGACCCCCAAGCCGTAATTGGAATAATGAAATGCCTGGAGATGAAGAGCTTGGTTTTGAGGCAGCTGTTGCTGCTCTTGGTAAGAATCTTTTACAAGGAAAGTCTGCCTTCATCCATGTTCTGCATGCTTTGCCATTTTGAATGGTGAGAGTGAGTAGTTCATTCCAGTTTGGTGCAGAAATAGAGATGTTTGCAGAGTTTGACAGAACCAGGTGCAGGATTCTACATGCCAGGGTTGAGGTATCATTGCAAAGCTGTGAAAAAATGGAAGGAGAATATGGGATGAGAGCTCAGTATTTAGGCAGTAACATGAATTTTAGCTTTCTGCTTGCTCTTTTGTCAGGAAATATGTATTGCCTGGACTTCAATGGAAATGGACAGTTTCAGAGGCAATCACGACAAAAGGCAATAATTTTTGAAGAGATTAGACAATGATAGCAAAAAATTAGCAGAAGTACTCTCAAGTATTATCGTTCAGGATCTTAGCATAGTACTGAATTCTTGCCTCATTTGCTTCAACAACAAAGCAGTGATTATATACATGTTATGTTGACAGTACTGTATGCGTGTTTTAAAGCAGTATGCAAAAAGAAATTGAATGGATTAGACAAAACCCGGTGTTTGTTGCCTCATCTCTGAAAGATGAGTTTTTTATGGTGTTGGAATGCTGGCTTGTAGCATCTGCAGAAACCAAAAGGTGTGTTTCAAGATAGGGTTGTAGGCTTGCCTGGACTCTTCCTGTAGCTTTTTAGTATCTGGTTGTTCTGACAGTTGTGGCCAACTTAGTATTCTAGGGACAGATTGCAGCTTCTGTTTATTCATGGCCTCTTTTTGAAGTTAACAGAAAAAATCTTTTTTTTGCCTGTAACAGTGAGGCTATTAAAACAGTCTGAAGTTTAGACAGCTCTCAGGATGTAGTGTAGTCCCATGAGCTCACTTGTCTCTTCATGCTCTCTTTTATGGGCTGCAGGTATGAAAACAACTGTCAGTGAAGCAGAACATCCTCTGTTGTGTGAAGGCACACGAAGGGAGAAAGGGGATCTGGCACTAGCCCTGATGATCACTTACAAGGATGATCAGTCTAAGCTGAAGAAGGTGAGTTTCCCTTTGAAAGGGGAGAGAAGGAAGGTTTGGGTTTTGATGGATTTGATAGTTTTGCCAGTGAGTGTAAGTTGCTGTGTCACATACTGATGTTTTACAAGCTATGTTGTGGTATTTATATTCATCCACTGCTGCAAAACCTGACTGTATGGAGTGTGTTGCCCTGGGAGAGACATTCTTTCCATAGGTTTCTTAAGATCCAGTCAGGACATGTGTTGTCACTGCTTTTATTGCTAAGACAAGTCCACTCCTAAGGGTTTTTGGTGTGCAGTCTGTGTGTGGTCTGGGAATTGCATATGTTTTGCTGCAGGGATATTGGCTTGCAGAACAGTATAGCTAGCAAAAGCTCTGTTTCTTAACCTCTCACCTCTTTGATATACTAGTTCATTACACCTATCTTAATTTCCTATGTAAGAGAGAGAGACTAAAACTCTGCCTGTCCACCCCAAAGGAAGAAAAAAATTTGAAAACTGCTGAAGCTTCAGAAAAGATTTTATTAATCTTTTATATTCAGAAATCCTCCTACACAGCAAGAACTACATTATTAGTGTCTTTTTGTCTCCTAAAAGAGAAGCATTTTTGCTATACTCTTCTCCAGGGAATAACAGGGACACTGTGATATCAATCATCTGTGCATAAATGATCTGTCAGACTTGTGGTGTTGATTAAATATGGAGAACAAACAGTAGAAGTGGACAAACCCTTAGAATGTGGTGATGCATTGTTCCCCAATTACATAATAAATTATGACAAGAAAATGTTGCTGTAGGCCAGTATAAAGCAGTTTCTCTAGTGGCTTTGCCCGTTTCTCAGTAATGTATGACAGGATTTTCTGAATGGTGGAATTTTTCTGACTTAAACAACATTTGACAGGACTAAATTTAGAATTCTCCATTCTGTCCTTGCTATACCAGAATTGCTTATTTTTTGTGAGTTTTGGGTGCTTTTCAAGTAAAGCCAGTGGCTGTTTCAAGTGAAAATGTGGTATTACTGAGTCTTTCCTTCCTCAAGTAATGCAGAGCACATGGCTCTCAACTGTGCATTGCATTGCTCTTTGGTGCAGGAAGATGGTGCATATTTTCTTTTTTTCTCCAACAAATAAAATTTGTTGTCCACCAGGAAGTTGATTTGATATTTTACCTCTTTATCTTGGTGTAATGCCTGGTCTCTTACCCTTCTGCTGAGTGCCTTTTTTTTTTTTCCCTTGTTGTTGAAGATTTTAGACAAACTCCTGGACAGAGAAAGTCAAACTCACAAACCACAGACACTGAGCTCCTTCTACTCATCCAGCAAGCCTGCAGTGGCCAACCAAAAATCTCCTTCCAAACATGCTGCCCAGTCTGCTGCAGCTATCCAGCAGCTTCCAGGGACTTCTGTCACTCAGCAAGCTGCTGTAAGCACTGCAGTCCAGAGCAGTCCTGAGAACTTTGTGGAGAAGAGTACACAGGGTAAGAAGTGGTTTGTAACAGCTATCCTAAATTTTTCCACAGTTACAGCCTATTTTCCAAATCTTGAGTGAAATGTTCTTGGCCTAGTGTCAGGTGATCTGCTTTATAACTGAAAGAAAACTGACATAATCCTGCTCATAAATATAATTAATTTCATAAAAATCCTTTATCTGTTGATACTTGTATCTTTTAAATGGCCATGTCTGATTTTAGAGATACAGAAACAAGATGGTGTTTACGTTGTCCCTGTTCTGTTTAGCAGAGAGCTCTCAGAGGTCCCCCTGTGAGCCAGCTGCAGAGGCCACTGTTTTGAAACAGGAGGGGAAGGTCCCCAGTCGCCTGGCCCTTGGAAACCGAGGTGGATACAATGGGAGATGCTGGGGCTCACCTGTCAGGCAGAAGAAGAAACACACAGGTGGGAATGGACTAGCTCATACAGCACCTAGTGCTTCCTTAGGCAGTAAGGGTTTTTTACAAGGACATGTAGTGATATGACAAAGGATAACAGCTTTAAGCTGAAAGCTGGGAGATATAGATTGGACATTAGGAAGAAGGTCTTTATTGTAAGGGTAGTGAGGCTCTGAACAGGTTGTACAGAGAAGTGGTGGATGCCCCATCCCTGGGAGTTCAAGACCAGGTTGGATGGGACTGAGCAAACTGTTCTATGATTCTGGGATTTTACTTGTCAGCCTTTCCTGTACAACAGAAGCAGCTGAGTATCTCTGAGGTGTTTGACATGGACAAATAAGATTTGCTCCATAAATTTCCTGCCTTTCTTGCACCAGTTATGTTCTGTGTGATGGATTAGATACCCAGAGCTGAATGACTGCTGACTCTAGAAGTGCAGCACTGTGCTCCTGGATCCAGAAATAAATTCAGAGAAGCTGCTGCCTCTCTACACTTCTCTTGGGAAGGGTATAAGTTAGAGGCAGAGGATGTGAAGGTTGGGCAGCATGTATCTGAAGGGTTTTCTTCCTATTTGTATAATCTGTGGAACTTGACTAAGTACATTTGCTTCTTGTTATCATACTCTGCCACAAAACTTGGCAGGTGGAGTGAGGGGCTGTGATGGTGTGAAGGGGGAAATAAAGATGCCTTGTTCTTGGACTCTTCTGCATTTTAATCCAAGAATTACAAAATGTCACTGATGTCTTTGGCCAAATTGATTTGATTTAACCTCTCTCAATTTACAATGAATGCCTGTCAGCCCTAAGGCAGTCACTGACACAACTGATCTTAGCTGGTACTGCAGGTGATATGGTTCAGAGTTTACCTTCCTGCATTGCATTTACCAGCCCTGGTGACATTTCTGTTTTGGTTCTGGTGTTGTAGGCATGGCTAGTATTGACAGCAGTGCTCCTGAAACCACTTCTGACAGTTCTCCAACACTCAGTCGGCGTCCTCTACGTGGGGGCTGGGCAACAACATCCTGGGGCAGAGGACAGGACAGTGACAGCATCAGCAGTTCTTCAAGTGATTCACTGGGATCTTCCTCTTCCAGTGGCAGTAGGAGAGCAAGTGGGGGAGCCCGTGCAAAGACTGTGGAAGTTGGCAGGTAATGAATAATACCAATGCACAGAGGCAACCTATAGGCCTGATGATGGGGACATGCCATGCGTGCATCAGGAAATACTTTATGGGGAAAATTTGCTGTGTTTCCTCTAGACCCCAAAGACAGGAGCTCCAGCTGGCAAACTTGGGCTACTTACGTGAAAGATTCCTCTGTCTTTCTTCTAGGTATAAAGGGAGGCGGCTGGAGAGCCATGCTCCTCATGTCCCAAACCAGCCCTCAGAGGCAGCTGCTCACTTCTACTTTGAATTGGCTAAGACAGTCCTTATCAAAGCAGGTGGAAACAGCAGTACCTCTATCTTCACCCACCCTTCCTCCAGCGGTGGGCACCAGGGACCACACCGCAACCTTCACCTCTGCGCCTTTGAGATTGGGCTGTATGCACTAGGGCTGCACAACTTCGTGTCTCCCAACTGGCTCTCTCGAACTTACTCCTCACATGTCTCCTGGATCACAGGTTACAGCAAAGCTTTTTTGGGAGGATGACTTTTGGGCAGGAAGTGGGGTAGGGGAGTAAGCTTGTTCTTGAGAATAGTGATACTGATGTGCTGTAGGAGCCATGTGAGCAGCTCACACAGCTGCAGTAGTTACTGATCAGCATTACTACTGCAGTAACTGCAGTAGTTACTGATCATAACTACTGATCAGTAGTTATTGATCAGCAAATCAACCACCATTTGCACAGTGGTGGTTACTTTGGCCTGGAAAGTTCTTGTGACCTCTTTCTTGTTTGAACTGCAAAATGCTTCAGTGTAAAAAGCCCACTTCTCATACAGAGACTGGTCTTTACCTCTCCTTCAGAAGTGTGCTGAAGAGACAGACATGTGTCAAGTCTGAACATGCTCTCTGGCAGTGTTCAGTTCTCACTTTCCACTTCCTTTTGATTGCAACCATACCTACTACCTATCCATATGGCTTTTAGAGGCCTAAAAAATACACTTTCAAAAATTCATGTTTTCCTGATGTGAATTACTAGACTGGCAGTCCAGACTGGTTTGTGGGTTCTAAAATCAGATATAGCAAGTACTTTTGCTATTTCCAATGCATTTTAGCTTAAGTAATGGTGTCCTCACTCACCACTTGCTCATTGAGGGCTCTTGTTTGTCCTGTGTTTTGGGAAGAGGCACCTAAATTTGATGTGAACCTTAATGGAAGCAACTGGGTTGTGTCACTGCTGCTGAAGTAAGTGAAGAATGAAGCTGCTGTTGAAAGAAAGCTGACTAACTGTGCTGGGCAATACAGTGTTGTGAGAGTCTCTCTCACTCTTCTTCTTAGGGCAGGCCATGGAGATTGGTAGTGCAGCCTTGAACATCTTAGTGGAGTGTTGGGATGGACATCTAACTCCCCCAGAGGTGGCATCATTGGCAGACAGAGCTTCACGGGCCAGAGACTCCAACATGGTGCGGGCAGCTGCTGAACTGGCACTCAGCTGCCTGCCTCATGCCCATGCCCTGAACCCAAACGAGATCCAGAGGGCTCTGGTGCAGTGTAAGGAACAGGTGAGCATCATATGGCAGCTGCTAGTGGAGGCTGTTTTCTAGTATTGAGGATGTGCTGTTGTTACCTGTGGGGTTGGCTCCTTTGCTACTGCCCAGCCTTAATCCCAGTTCTCTGGATTTCTTATGTTTCATGAATAACACTGGTTATTCTGCTGCATAGCATCTGGCTGGTCCCCATAATATTAGTCATTTTAGCGTGCCTTGTACTTCTCCCCTCTTGTAGTTTTTCCTTCTTGTGTTTCTCATTTTACATTCTTAACTTCTTTTGTTTCACTGCTCCCAGGACAACCTGATGCTGGAAAAGGCCTGCATGGCAGTAGAAGAGGCAGCTAAAGGAGGTGGTGTGTACCCAGAAGTCCTGTTTGAAGTAGCTCATCAATGGTACTGGCTTTATGAACAGACTGTTGGTGGGACCCCAGCCCAGAGAGAAGGTGCCACTGGCTGCAGTGCCGGTGGCGCGCGGGCCGTGTCCGAAGCAGCACGTGGCCTGGCAGACAGCCGGGTGACCTCAGAGCCAACCACGGTGACAGTGGCAGCTGCAGTAACTGCAGCAGCAACCGTCATGCCAGTGATCTCTGTGGGGTCGACCATGTACCAGCAGCACACGGTGGCAGGGCCAGCAATGGCACATACACACACGCAGGGTCTCCACCCTTACACCACCCTTCAGACTCACATCCCCTGTAACCCCCAGTATATCGGACACACCATCCAGCACATGCCGCGCCCAGCAGTCTTCCCGGTCCCTGGTTCGGCGTATCCCCAGGTGAGTTTTGGATGTGCCTTGTTCATTTACTGTGACCTTGTGGGGCTGCTTCTGGGGGAGTATGTTGGAGTGGAGAGAGCATGGGGCTCAGAACTGTCATGGCTTGAGATCAGGTCTCTCTTTCTGCTCTGACTTGCCAGTTGGTGACACTTACTTTGGCCCTCCAGCTCAGCATTTGCACAGTAAGGAGCCTTTTGTGGCTGTGTTTAAAGTCTCAAGAGAATATAAAATATCATACATCAGTAGTTCCTAATTTCTGTTTCTCTGTAGTTTCTCAGAAGGCACTGGACAGAAAGCTTGTTTTCTTGAGAGCTTGCAGGCTAAACAGAGACTATGCTGGGAAAGCCAAATAAAGGTTATTTTTACCTTTGCCTATTTTTGAAGGTCTTGGAGTGGTTTTCTGCAAAATGATTAGGTTTTTAAAAGGAGGAGGAGCAAGCAGATGTAATGCTCATGTGGTGCAAGTTTCCTCCTTTGCTTCCTTCAGACTGGACTTTTAAAGCTCTGGGGCTTGTGTGGGGACATGATGTTTTGAATTACTTGTAAGTGGTGAGGTGAAGCAGACACGGCTGTTCTGTACCTTCTGTTGCAGGGTGTCCACCCAGCATTCATCGGGGCGCAGTACCCTTACTCAGTGACTGCACCGTCCCTGGCAGCTACAGCAGTGTCCTTCCCTGGCGTGCCCGTCCCCTCCATGGCTCAGATCGCTGTGCATCCCTATCACAGTGAGACGGGACTGTCGCTGTCTTCCAATGTAGCGCGTAAGTTACACCTCTGGGCTGGGGAGCACAGGTTTCTTTACTGTCTCTTAACTCTTCACCAGTGAAGTCCTGTTCCTCATTGATTACAAGTGGAACGAGGGTTCTTGCACTGGAAGGTTCTGGCCAAATGAATGTCATTTTAAAGGTGCGCATGCTCTGGGGTACTGGGATTCCCAAGGGAACCTGATACAGCTGGCAGAGAGAAACTTCTGTTCAGCTGAATTTCCAGTATGAGATTGTTTTGACCTCAAGACTAAATCATTTTTGGAGCCCTTGTGGTCTTTCTGACTTCTTTCTAACTGGTAAAAGCTTAATTCCTGCTCTCCTTGGGCAAGGTGAGCATAGATGATCTTGAGCAAACTCATGTAATTCTGTTGGGTCGGGTGAACAGAGTGTAGGAAGCAGGCAGACTTCTGCTACAGAAGCACTACTAAATGTCTTTTCCTGCCTCAAAGGGTTGGAGGCAGCCAGTTCCCAAATGTGGAACTATCAGAGATGATGGATGTTTTGTCAAGAGTCATGTCAATAGCATTTGGAATGGGTGCTCATGTGTTGTGCTAGGGCTCAAGTGATGGTGAAAATGCATGAAGTAGCATGTAGCACTGGGAGAACAGATGTTGGCTGGATTGTGGACATGCTGTCATTGCCATGGAGTTCTGCACCAGTGGGTCGTGCTTGACCCCAATCTCTGCTAATCCATCATTGCAGAGGCTGTAATATTTCTCTGCTTTCAGTGTGTTGCAACTCACCAGGTGCTGGAAGACTGGTATGTGAAAAATACTGAAGAGTTGTGTTGGTCTCCTTCATATTCAGAGTATAAGTAGAATAATTTTAGTTATTTTTTATCCCGTATTTTGATGCTAAAAAGCTACCAGAAAATCAAATAAAACAGTCTTGAAGGCCTTAGGATCTGATAGCTGCCAGCCTTGAGCACAATCTGATGCTGTGACTTTTCATTGTGAGAAACCATTTCTGTACTCCTCCAAAGAGCTATGAATCTTCCAGAAGTGCTAATTCATCCTAGAATGCTTTAAATACCAAAAGGAGAAAACAACCCCACCCTTTCCAGTTGCCATTGTTTATGGCTTTCATAAACTTATTTTCAGTTCTTACAATACTGTTTCACTGTTCCTCAAGTACAGAATCATGTGGTGAGGCCTGAGCTCTGGCAATAATTTACCTCATTCTTATGGGTTATTCTTCTTGGCCAGACTTCAAACACAGTATGAATTTTGCCGTGCTTTGTGCGTTGTTTGGCACCCTGTGTCTCCTTGGTTGAGGAGGTTAGACAGGTCTTTCCTGGGAGACACATTGTTCTCAGGTATTCAACTGTTCACTAGCAAACATGGAGGGGGAAATTAAAAGGAACTTAGAGCATTGCTCAAGCTGGTGTAGTAGCATCACAGAGAAACTGTGAAATAAGGGCAACAGTTTGCACACACCTAATGGCATCTGTGCTCTGGAGTTCTCAAGCAAACCTTGCTTTTTACTCTTTGTACCTTTCTTGAGAGGGACAGGTAAATTTGAGTCTTGTAAGAGTGCAGCTTAGTGACTCAGTGTTTACTGCTGTCCGTACAAGTTTAGGTGGTACAATGAAATGGATTTGCATTTGAAACCTTTCATTTCCCTTGAGCTTGCTTATACTAGTTAAGTGTCTGAAGGTGACAACTTCTCAAGTCTCCCTGCTGTTTTTACTGTTGCTACATGCTGCCAGTGTGTGCAGTGCCTGTTCTTTCCAGGGATGATTGGAGGTCAGCCTCCAGTGACGGCCTTCCTGAACGCAGTGACAGCTGTCATACAGCCCAAGTGGAAGAATCTTGCATTGTTGGACTTGATCTTTGAGTGACTTAATTCTGTTCCTGCTCAGTAATGGTCCTAGCAGTTTCTCATCAGGTGTAGAACATACACATGATTGTTTCCTTGGACAAGAAATCAGAACCAAATATTTTATTTAACGATAGCAAATGCATTCAAATCAACATACACGTCTACAAGTAAAACATGGATTTTGTGCATGTTCCCGAGATACTGCAGAAGAAATGGACACACATGTTACTGACCCTGTCAGGCCCACCTTGCAAACAGAATAGGGCTTTTCCTGGCCCATTGTATTTCAGTTGTAAGCCTGTGGGTTTTGATTGCTTTATTGTTCTGTTTAGGGGAATGTAACCCTACACTGGCAGGGGGCAGTCAGGTGAAGGAGATGATGTCCCAAGTAAACCTTCCTTTAGGCTGGTGCTGGGTCCTAATGCTGCTGTTTTGCTCTCTTCAGTAGGCAGTGTCCATGCAGGATCAACGTTCCCAGCGATTCAGGGTGCTTCCTTGACAACTCTGTCCTCACAGCCCACCTCCCTCGTTACGGGGGGTTTTCCTGCCGAGGATGAGCAGCACAGTCAGCCTGTGAGCCCCCAGGGTCTGCACTACCTCCACTCTGCATACCGAGTTGGTAAGGATGGCCAAGTGGGTTTCTGTAGTCCCCTTGAGAGGGATTCAGGGCAAGGCTGCAGGTTTTCACTGTCAATTTGGCAATTGGCTACTGCACCTGTTGGGGGTGAATGCACCTGAGGGACATGGGAAAAGCAAGTTGATGATCAGATGTGGAGTCTAAAAGTGAAGGCAAAGCATTGTAAGATTGAACAATTGCTTTTCAGGACCATCAGAGCAGAAAAGAAAGCTAAGTGGGTTAAAGCTAGGAAGAGTCTTGCCTTTCAGCAGATGTAGAAAGGAGCCTGAGTATGCCTCCAAGGATGTGACTGTGCAAGTTGTGATTATATGATAAAATTATATTTGGCTCCTGCTGCTCATGGATGGGGAGGGCACACCTCTAGTTTAATGCCAGCTGAGTCTTCAGATGCACAAAGAAAGTGCCCTGTGCCTCTCCAGTTATTTGTTGAAGATAGATGCAGGAGGAACTTATATGTAGTGAAGAGTGGGTATGTAATTAGCATTCCTTTCCCAGTCACACTGGTTATGAGAAAATAAGAGAGTCTGCCTGAATTGCCATTGGTACAAGGATAGCAGTCTTATGGTTTGGGATGAAGCTTAGATTGCAGTAAGCTACTGTACTAGTAAGTAGTAAGCTACTTGTACGTACTCATGGTTCAACCCAGTGGATGCTTGATGTAGGATAAAGAAGCCTCTAAAATAAGCAAAGGAAGAGAAACAGCAGGAAAATGGAAGGAAAGCTTGACTTTTTTGTTGAAAGCCAGAATAGGGAGTACTTGTTAGCTGGAAAGGTGTGCAGGTGTCTTTTAAGTGGTACATGGCATGCCATGAAAGGTGTTTAATAACCTGAATAAGAGAGAGGCACAGGCAGGGAAGATGGTCTGGAATATCAGAACGTGGCACATATTGGTATTTGAATACTGTTGAAATGGGTAGATTTGTCTGAAGAACTGTAATGGCACAAGTGAAACGTTTGCAGATTGGCAATACTGCAGCTCAGTGGTGGCCTGTTGTCTTTGCTGCAGAGCAGGGTGGTTTGGGTAGCTTCTCTGTTGCAAAATTTAGATCAAAAGCTTTGCTTTCAGGACATCTCTTGTAGTGCAGCCTTTGGGGCTCTCTTGCTTGACGCTGCTGTGGGTGCTTGAGTGCCTCTTTGCAGCTCTGGTGAGGGGTGATGGCTGTGCAGGTTTCCCAGCTTGAAGCAGTAGATCCAGATGTTCTTGCAGATAGTTCCTGTGCTGGCAGGCTCCAAGGTTGCCCTTTTGTTTCTATCTGGACTCTGCAGCTGTGGAATTTTCTGTTGGTGAGGGGCAGGCCAGTCAGGTTGTGTTGCAGTGAGTGAAATGCTAGACTCAGCCTCACTGGGCAGAAGTGCTGCTTGACTGTGGCTGCCCCTTTCTCACAGGGATGCTGGCTCTGGAGATGCTTGGCCGAAGAGCTCACAACGACCATCCCAACAACTTCTCCCGCAGCCCGCCCTACACTGAGGATGTAAAATGGCTGCTTGGGTTAGCTGCAAAGTTAGGTAAGGCTCAGAGCAGTACTTAACAGAAATCCACTTGCTGGGATTTGGGCCATGGTGGGAAAAAGCTCTTGGAGTGAAGCCTCAAAGATTGGGTGAGCCTGATAGCAGTGCCATTCCTGAGAGAAGATCCCTCCTGCTCTTTCATCCCGTCATTTGTCCCATTTTTGGGTTCTGTAGGCATGCTGTTGAATTTTGAGTCACTGGATGAAGTACATGAGATTGGACAGGGTTCAGAGCTTGTATCTCTTCCATTCTATAACATTGATTCTTTCTCTTCCATTTGCACTGTATTGTAGGTATTCCTCTTACGTATATTTATACCTTCTGTGAAGATTTTTTTATAGCAATAGGTGCTCAAAACATCTATTTTTGGGGGTTGCTTGTTTTTACTTCCGTTTTGCTCTTGGATCTTTTTTGTCAGCTCACTTTCTAAATGCTTTCATAAGCAGTAAGCTAAAAAAATCTTAACCAACAGCCTGTTTAGTGGGACAGCTTCTGCTGCTCCTGCTGGCAGAGCTCCACCGTAGGAAGTGGTGGGGAAGCTTGACTTATGTCTACAGCCTCCTTAAAGCCTGAGTGCTGAGGCATCTGGGTGCTTCCTTGATGGGCAGTCAGGAAACAATGGAGAAGGTAGTGTGTTATCCTTGTATTTCTAGTAACTTTGCCACATTAATTTCCTTTCATATCTCCTTTAAAGAAAAGTGAATTTGGCAACACCAGTAACTGAGGTGGTACCTGGTCTCTCCTCAGACCTGATGGGTATAGCAGAATCTTCTCTGTCCCATGAGTCTGCCAGACTGTCTCCCCCAAGCCTGCTGGAGGATGCAGTACTGTGAGAAGGAGGTGCTCCAGATCCAGGTTCTTGCTGTGAAGTGTGATTTCTTGTGTGTTTGTTACCTTAGCACTGTTGTTCTGACTTCCTCCTGTGCAGGTGTAAACTACGTGCATCAGTTTTGCGTTGGTGCTGCCAAGGGGGTGCTGAGCCCTTTTGTGCTTCAGGAGATCATCATGGAAGCTCTACAGAGGCTCAACCCTGCGCATGTGCACAACCACCTGCGCACCCCAGCCTTCCACCAGCTGGTGCAGAGGTGCCAGCAGGCCTATATGCAGGTAAAGTGTGGCTTATCTTCCTGCCTCTCAGAGCTGCCAGGCCATTGCTTGCCTTGGAGGTGCTGCCTGTGTGTGCATGTGCAGAGGGGAAGGGGCCTTGGGCACTGGGAGCTGAAGTGGTCCATTCCTGATGCATCCTTCTCCCTCAGCAGGGACTGGAATAGGCATCACCTGCCTGTATGGGGGCTGCATGCAAAGGATCTCGCTGTACTGCTTCTGCCAAGGCCTTCCACCTCCTGTGCTCTTCCATGAAGGCTGGGGTGGTTGTGTTCTTCCTCACTCTGAATGCTATGTGTACCTTTTAACTTCTGAACTTTCTTTATGTTTTCAAGCCTCATGTCCACCCCGTCCCTAGCCCATCCTTTTTACTTTGTTAGCAGTAGCCTGTTTTCCCCTTCTCATGAAGGGGAAAACCATTTGCTGTCTGGTGTGCCTGCTGACAGCAACAGTGGAAATAGCTTGGTTAGCTACCAGCACAGATATCCCTCCCAGGCTTTGTTGAAACCAGTGTTTCAGTGAGCCAGCTGGAATATTAAAGCTGCCTGCTCTTTAAAACAGTGCAGTCAGGACATATCACATATACCTTCTTCTTGAATAAACGACCAAAGGGTGATTCTGTAGCCATATTGTCAAGGTTGGATTAGCTATTCTATCATCCTAGATGGTATTTTTGAGACATAACAGCTTCTTCATTTGGCCTTGAAAGCTAAGCCTGCTGGCTTGGGGCCTTGTTTGAGAAGCTGATAGAAGTGACAGTGTTAAGCCTAGAGATATTTTGTAGCAATTTAGTGTAAACTTAACTCAGCCCATGTCCCTTAGCAAAGAGATGTGCAGTGACCAGGCTGGGTGTAACCTGCAGAATGAAAGGTTGTAAGGCTTGGATGCTGGTGGGGTGGAATATTACAATATTACACCTGGGCCTTTAGTGCTGTACTATGGCTCAATACAGTGCTCATGACATAGAGGACACTTGCTGATGCTGCATTTTGGTGCTCTGAGGAGCACTGCCCTTGGGTGTGCTGGGGTGTAGGATACAGCACTGCTGCCTTTGAGGTACTCTTCTCTGTCAGAGCTGCCAGCCTTGGACCACTGCTGGGTAACAGGACCATGTGACCTATTGCTCTGGGAGATCTTGTGAGTTTCACCAGCAGGAGGGTGGTGAGCAAATGCCTTAAGGCTCTTTCCCTTTTCCCATCCAGTACATCCATCATCGACTGATCCATCTCACTCCAGCTGACTACGATGACTTTGTGAATGCCATCCGCAGCGCCAGAAGCGCCTTCTGCCTGACTCCCATGGGCATGATGCAGTTTAATGATATTCTCCAGAACCTAAAGCGCAGCAAGCAGACAAAGGAGCTGTGGCAAAGGGTCTCTCTGGAAATGACCACCTTCTCACCATGACATCAGGTGGAGTTCCCGGACACACAACCCTTTGCCCAACATAGTTTTAGTTCCATTTACACCATCCTTCCTTCTGGTGTCTTTTTTATTTTAGTTTTAACTTGTTGGAAGCCACTGATCTGATGTATTTATACCATGACATTCCTCTCCAGCACTGTTGCGTGTTGGCGCTCTGCTTTGCTCGCTCTTCCTCCTCCTTCTCAGGGGGCTGCAGGCTTGAGAAGCATCAGGAAATGAGAAGGAAGTTGAGCTGGCTGCCCTGTGTAGTCACTGCTTTTCTCCCTGAGCCCTGGAGGCTGTCCTGCGAGCAGTTTGCAGTGTGATTGCGCACATGTTAGAGGGGTTGGGGATTCTGTCTGAAATATTTATTTTAGCATTTATAAATATGTAAACTTTTTTTTTTGTATGGGCTTCTCTTACTCCACACACCATCTCCTTTTGGAGAGTGGCTGGAACTGCTGTGCACAGCGAGTGCTTCCTCCATCCCTTTCAGCAACTCCTGGTGAGAGAAGCTGAGACTAGAGTAGCAGGGCCAGGGCCACCTCTGCAGCTTTCTGCAGCAGCTGAGGACAGAGGCTGGAGCTCGGGCAGTGAGTCCTTGACTGCACTGAGCTGCCTGGAGACTGCCAGGAGTGCTTGAGCTCTTTCTCAGGAGCGTTCCTCACTGGGCACTGCTGGCTCATAGAATGTTTTGATCCTGGTTGTTCCAAGTTGTACAATCCTGTTTCTTTTGGCTGGGGTATTACTCTCCTGTAATCACTTTCTTATCCCTCGTTTCTTCTCGTTTCCTGATTAAACACTTGTTTTCTTAGACTGACTCTCTCTTCTCTCTGCTATGATGTTGGCAGTCTGAAGGAGCTGGCCAGCTGTGTGTCAGTGGGAGTTCCTATGAGCCCTGGTAGGTGGCTGCTGTGCTCTGGAGAGCAGCAGTCCAGCACAACATGGGGCCCAAAGGTTTCTTGCCTGGTACTGCTCTGACAATGACCTGCCTCTGCAGAGGCTGAGCTACATGTTTGATGGGTGTTGGGAGAGTTGGTGGTAAGTCTGGGATGTTCTTCCTACAGTTCTGTCAGTCACTGGCTTCCTTTTCTAGCCTTGATACTGTGTGATAATGCAGAGCCTTGTATTTCCCAAGTATTGTGTAGAACACCAGCTGCTCCCATGTATTGGTGGTATGAGAGGTATGTGGTGGACTGTGAAAGGTATCTAGTAGGGATGACATTGCAGAAAATAAGTTTAGATAGCTTAAGTGTATAAGCACATAGCTTTCAGGGCTTTTAAAAGTGGAAGTTAGATGACTTATAGATGTTAAGAATCCCACTTCTCAGCAGTAATGTATTTTGCTTCTTACTTGGGTTTACCAATGAGTTTTAATTTCTGCAAGTTAGAAATATGTACCTGTTTGATATTTTCAATGATGCTCTTAAAGAATAAAGTAAATCATAGGCATAGAGCAAAAGAGATGAACAGGCTCTTTTGGTTTGGCTTTGTGTAGTGCACAGGCCAGAGAGTATAGCTTACTTTCTCTACTTCTGATTGTGCAACAGTAACTATTTAAAGATCTCCTTATAGCTCCTTGTGTTCCTCCATAAGGTGTCTAGTTACATGCTAAGTAGAAATGCAGATGGTGATAATAATGGGTTAGGTTCTGTGGTTTTTAAACTGAAGTCTGTGTTGATTATGAGCTGCCTGTTATTTTGCAAAACTTCTGGATCTGACTGGAGAGCACAGCCTGATGATGTGTGGAAGGTTTAGGTTCCTAGAACACTTTCTGTGCTCTGGTTCTTGCATGTTCAGAACTGTGAAAGGAGCATAGAGAAAAATGAGTTGTCTAATAAGGTCTAATATTTCTAATGCTATAGGGGAAAATCTGTGGAAGAGAAGGGAGCATGTTTTAGAAGGAAAGAAGCAGAAGGGAAATGGGTAAAAGAGCTGAATATTAAGTATCAGGAGCAGAAGTGATCTGTAGCATTAAGAATTTGGATTGAACAGGGATTTGGATTGAACAGATTGAATTACTCTGAAACGTCAGGGCCTCATCTGTAATGTTGATTGGAAAAACACACTTGACGCTGAGCAGGTGAGTTTTCAGACCACTGTGTCTGGTAATATGTTGTTGTTCCTGAGCCAAGTCCCATGAAATATATCTGAGCAAGGACAGAAGAAAGTAAGGAAAGGGATGATGATGTTTTTTACTGCCATGTGGCTGTGAGGTTATTGAGGTATTTTTCCTTCCTAAGAGATGGGATGAGTCCTGATGGCCCCACAAGCATTCATTTCCTGTTAAAAAAAAATTATTACCCACTGCAGTCTTGTTAGTCAGTATTCCAGGAGTGGGGAAAAATATACAAAATATACAGGCTTAGAAATTCTGAAAAGACATTTCAGCAGAAGACCTGTAAAAGGCAACTCAAATTTCCTTTGACTTTTAACACATGTTTTTTCACTTGGAATAAATGTTCTCCAGGACTTTGCCAGCAGCACATGAAGTGTCTCTATCTCTGGACATGTTCATCTATTACCATCTTTCTTGCCTGTGAAAATTTTCTTTTGGAGGCATTTTCCAGGAATATGAGTTAATAGAACAGTGTTTGCCTTTGAACTTCAGTGTCTTTACAGCCCTTGAACAAGGTGAGTTTGAGCTGTCCTGTAATGAAATGACATTCCTGGCAACAGGTATGGCTGTAATTAGCTGAAAAATCCCCCTGTCTAGTTTTTCTTTACAGTCCTTACAATTTATTTGGGATTTTTATTTTGGTTTTTGGGGAGTCTATTCAGAACTAGTCTTCTGGAGAGTTGTTGAAACTAGTTTTAAACTTTTTTTTGCTTGGGTTTGGTTTTTATCAAGCCTGGAACTGTGGTATTTTGAAGCAGAATACAGCTTTTACTTTCCCAGCTTATTTAGCACCAGCTTGGCTATTGCTACACAGTGCTGGAGTGCTCTGTGGAACCTTGGAAACTTCAGTCAGTGGAGATGGGGTAAACATTGAAGTTCCCATGAAGTTCTTCACCACCTCTTGGTCAAAGTTGTCAGCTGTAACAACATGGCATAAATTTAGACCAGTTTTCTAGAAGAGGCAGAAAAGTTGTATTTTTCTTACCTAGACATGAAGAGACAGGGCAGGATATAAAAATGAATTTTTCAGGATGTAACTGGGAAGAGAATGTGCCAAAAGAGATGTATGTTCTCACAATGGTCTGCTACCACTGACTTTTTTTTTTTTTTTTAAACTGAGGTGCAGAAAGTAAAAGGTTGGGCCATCAGGACTTCTCAGCATCTGCTCACCGTGACTGTTGCAGGAGTTTTCTTTTAAACCCTTTTAAGCCATAGACCGAATGGCTCTCAACTAGTTTATTTAAAATACTTTGTGTTTTCTCTTTCTATGCCTGAATTTGCCATTGACATGATTATGGTGAAGGCAGGATCTTCTGGTTGGTGGTTTGTTCTTTTTTAAACTGCCTCCCCCTCACTATCTCCTTGCCCCCAGAATTATTCAAATGTGGCTTTTGAACTCATTCCTGCTTCCTGTTTCCATTTTAAGGGTATTTGCACTTGGGGCAGGTTGGTGGAGGCACCTCTCCCAAAGTAGCATTAATTTGTGGAAGCTGCAAGTGGAGCTGGAGCTGTTCTGGGTGAGGGTTTTTATTTGAGCTGAGGATTTGTGAGTGCTCTCCCTGAGGGCACCATGCAGATGAACTGTGTGTGCTGTCAGGAGCTGCCACTACTGAGTAGTGTTTCTGCTTCTTGTAAAGACTGATTGTGCTCTCTAAACAAGTGACCTTTTATCTTGAGGGCATTGTCTGCTCCCAGTTACAGTATTCATAACTACTCAGTGCTGTCCAGGCTGCACTGCACAATTCCTTTTTTGCCATGAAGGAGTTGTGAGTTTTGGGGGGAAAATGGTGGAAATGCATTAAATCCAGTAGATATCTGTATATGTATGTAGCATGCATTGTAAACAGGGACTGGGTCCCTGACATTTCCTTCCATGTCCTGCTTGCATTGCCTCATTTAAGTCAGCCAAGAACTTTTTCCTCTAAGTCCTGAAAAGCACCTTTTGCAGTGACCTGGGGCATTATGGCCCAGCCTGATTTATGATCCTGTCACTGTAAGTGACACAACCACGAGCTGGATTCTGACTGTGCAATGGTGTCACCACTACGGACCTGCTGCTTTACAAGCATTGTGGGGAGATGTGAGAGCTGACAAAGCTATGGAGATGAGAAAGGTGAGAAACCAAGTCTTGGAAGAAAGCCACTTTTTAAAGCTAATAATAGATTCTTTATTTCCACATAGAATAGTGGAGATGAGTGTCAGGAATACTTTTTGTAGCAAAACAGTCTGCTAAGTGTTTCAGAGGTGACTATTACTTGGTTTGTTGTGTTTTTTAACCCCTACAAGCCTTTAAGAAAAAAAAGGAACAAACAAACTGATAAATGGAGAGAAGGTACCAGTGTTCCACCTATGTTCTGCTATGTGCTGGGGGATGGGATTCCTGGGTTGAGGCAGCCTGAAAACACTTGTATGTGTTGGCTGCTACTGTGGTGGTGTCTTGTGTGCACCATGTCAGCCAGGAGTCCCTCAGGATTCAGCATTGTTTGATTCAGTTGGCATGTTCAGACCTGTTTATCATTACTTTCCTGGCCCTATTACTACTGACACAGCAAAATGATCAGCAAGGAATCAAAGGATTTTCTTTCCAACTGCATGCAAGAACTGAAAAACATCAGGAAGCGGTTGATCAAGTGGCTTGTTAGATTCCTGTGTGTCATTCTGACTTCCAGGAGCTGCAGGATTCTGTCAGGAATATTTGTCTTTGCAGTGCTGTCATCCAATGAAAATTGCAATTTTCAGTGATCAGCTTTTTGTGTAGAATTGATACATGCTGCCACCTACAGAGAAATTCTCCAGTTCCTTTACCAGGTCTTCACCCTATAGCTGAGATTCATACCAGGGCTCCCTGAACGTTGTGCTGACTAGAAAGAGACAGCAGAGAACTTTTAAGTATGTTCCTGATTGAATTCCTGAGGTGGTTGGCCAGCACAAGCTCCAAAGAGTTTCCTAGTGTTGTTTTGCCAGTTCTCACCTCCCATGCACTTGGCTCTAAGAATTACGTGGCCTTCTGCTTCCTGGGCCAAATTACTCCTTTTTAAATGAGAGTTGCATCAGACTAAAGAAGTTTTTTAATACATTACCAAAAAAACCCTTAAGGTCCTGTCTTGTGCTTTTTATTTTCCTTTGCCTTAGCCGTGAACTGGTTACCATGAACTTCTATGCAGCAGTGAGGCAAGAAGGTGAGGTTTGTTTCTGCTATGGAAGGGTGAGGATCTGCAATGTTTTAGTGTCAAATGGGTCAGTATCTAGTACCCAGTGTCTCTCACTAAAAAAGAGGGGGCTTGTTGGCTTTTTGGTATCACAGAGCTTCTGACATTATACATGCTTCTCTTAGGAGGCAGTGTTTGATTCCACAGCTTTGAAGCGATGACTGGAAGGCAGGTAGCTTCTGCATCCATGTGCAGATTGGAAAACAGCTTTTCATCAGGTAAGGATGTCCTGTAGTTGGAGCTGACCACAGCAGGTGCTTTGTCTGTCATTAGCATAAGCAGTAAGAACTAGTGCAGTGCAGAAATTAAGCAACCAGGGGAGGAAAGAAATAGATAATGAGACTCCACAGTTGCCATTTGCTGCCTTGAGTGACAGTCTATTACCAGTAAAGTAACACTGACTTACCGAGCCCCTCCCAACATTTATTCCTCAGACCACATTTATTTTTACTGGGCCTCTCCTCAAAGATGTACCATACTCTGAGGTAAAGCAGGAAGTGATTGTGTGACAACCTATAATGAATTAAGAGCAGGATAACGTTTAAGGGAGCAGCACAATCCTTGGTCCTGGATCCTCCACCTCCTGTGGCAGCATGTGAAAATGCTTTGCTGCTGCCAGGGTTATTTGTGAAGTGTCTGGTGGAAGGAAAGCTGTAGGACTGTTTTACAATGCTCTCACAAGCTTGACTATTCAAACAATGTTTTCCTTCCAGTTTTTACTGTGAGGGCTGCTGTGCCAGGCACACTTGGACAGGAGCTACAGAGCCAAGCTCTGCTGTGGCAAGCACAGCAGCTGGAAACAACTGCAGTAGCCAGGAATGGCCCCAACGTCATCACTACTACAAACCAGTGAGAATGAGTCTCAAACTCCAGCCTGGCTGCAAGTAGCACACTGCTTGTACCTTGTTTCAAATGTAAGTTAAACACCACTGTTGCCCTTCCAAATATCAGGCCTAAGGCCTGGAGGAGGAGTTCCAGTTTTTCTTACCCTTGTAGCAACTTAGGGTCCATGACACCACTCCAAATCATCACAAAGAAGAAAAATAAGTAGTACATTTATTGAATCTCCACTTACTACTACTTCTAGCCTTTATTGAGACACATGTGCTCAGCTTCGAGAGCCAAGAATTTCTTCATTATCATTCAATGTGAATGATGCTATACATGAATCAAGTGCAGGAAGTTGGGCTTTTCTCTCTAACAGGAATGAGAGAGGGGTTTCTAGTCTTTCCATCCGTTTTTTGGCTGCACAAAATAACCCTTTCCTAGGGCACATGAAATAAAATACTATATTGCATACTATATACATTTACATACAACGGTAAATGCACCATTCATTCAGAAATACACAATACCTAAGGCTCAATGGAAAAGGTCAGTTTAAGCAACTTCTCTGTGGATGAGAGAGAACTGGCTTGTGACAGTTGTGGAAGTTTCCATGACTTGTTCATGTGGATCCTGCCCCACTGCAGAACTCTCCAAGGACCACCTGTGCCTGGGAAGGAGGGCTCAAAGAAAATATGTACAACCATGATGGGGGATTTCCTCTGAGAATAATTATCCAGTAACTGCAGGAGGAAAAGTACCTTCGTGTACTTTGCAGAAGCCCCTTGTAGGCATAGGGAACCACTTCTGGTGCAAAGCTGTCCCTTTGTAGCTGAACAATACTTACTTTTAACTGTTTTTTTTTCCTTTTTTCCTTGGACTGTTGGCGTGCAAGAAGATTTAAACAGTGCTAGCAACTGGACTATGTGATAGGGATGCTGGAACTGTTGGAAAGGGATTTGTTTTTTAAGCTGATCAGACATGGGGAACTGAATTGCCTGTTTTCAGCTGTAACATCAGCCATATTTTACAATACCTGAGCTTTGCCTCCCCCTGCTGCTGGGCTGCACTTACACCTCCCGAGTGCTCTACAGGTACATTACTGCTCCTTGGTTATCTTTTGAAACGTCTTAAGTCCCTGCAGAGAAATACTTGCCATGTTGCCACATGTGACAAACCTTTTCTCTAAGATCACAAAGCAATTCATTGACCAGAGTCAGCAGACAGTGTATCCACCCCAAGCCCTGCAGCTAAGGAGGGACAAGGTTACCTGTCTGTGCCTGTCCCCGCAGGTGCAGTCCCCACCATCCCCACACAGCGGCACTGTAAGCAATGGGCACGGGCAGAACAGGGCGTTCTTGGGCCTCGCTGTGCCAAATACACTACGGGTAAAAGCTGGGCTTCACTGCACTGGATTCCCCTTTTATTAGGCTGCTGCTCTTTTCTCAGCAGTGGGCTCACTTGTCTCCCTTCTTCAGCCTTTACTTCTGGGCTCAGAGGAGTAACACATTAACTCCAGCTCATGCCTGTTTCATAGACTGAGAAAAGTAATTTAAAAATACACAAAGTGTTAACTCTGCTTTCTCCCCTGCTCTAAGTAGGGCAGGCATTTCAAATCCTTCCTGTAAGTAAAAGTTGAATTGCAGTAGCACACCATTAATACTTCAAGAATGTGACTTGCACTCTATGCCCCAAGGCAGTGGCAGGGCAGCAGCCCTTTCCAAGGGTGGGGCAAGGCTCCACATGCACATTCTCTGCTCCTTTGTCCAGTTGTTTTGGCTTGACAGGAGATGGCATCATAGCACATGTTGGAGCACCACACATGCCAATGGCACTGGGGCCAGGGAGTCCCTCTCAGCTCCAGCTGGAGTTTTGCAGTTCCTCTCGGAGCCAGGTAGGAAGGGGCTGCCCCAGTCTGTTCATCAGCTTGGATAATTCAATGTTGTGCTCCCGGTAGAAGTCTCTTAGAAAGAGCCGTGACTGTGGAAAAAACAGACACATGAGCATGAAAGATGTTACCCTCAACACATGCTCCACAGGTCATCTAGGACAGAGGGTAGGAAAATCCATGTGGGTTTGCTGGGATGTTTCTACTTCTCTTGTTGTCAAGAGATTTGAGACAGCTACTCACCAAGGAATCCATATCAGGGTATTTCCTTCCTTTACTCTTTCCTAGGCATTTAGTCTTTCCTCCATCTAGCAGCTGGCACCAAAATCCTTTTGCTTCATCAAATCTGAAAAAGACATTTATCTTTGAAAGATTCAGCCACATACCCAATTAGCAGCAGCAGCAATTAAGTAACTCCATAGTTATTTCCTATTTCAGTGTTTTACCTATTTATTTTGTGATATTGGTTCCTTGGATTTTTTAGCACTGGACTACTTTGACAAGAAATCTATTACAAACATGGTGGTTTCAGCTTTGTGCAAATTTCAGCTGTACCATGGTTACACAGTTTGTCTGTTCAGCTGGGAGGAAAGATAATAATCAGTTTTTTGGTGTATGTAAATTCTTTTAAAATCTCCTCACTATAGTTGAGTATTAGAGAATCCCCTGACTGTTTATTAAGAGTCAAGTGTTTCTTTTCTTGCTCAAACACAGGCATGAGGCAATGCTGGGAACCATGTCTGGATCTGGCCTGGTCTGTCCCTTCAGCTGGCCAAGGTGAGCTTGAGGTTTGAGCAGGTCCCTTGAAGAAACTGGAGGCAAGCTGACAAATCCCATCTATTTTCTGACCCTGGCTGAGGGGTACTGGCACTACCTCTACCGTAGATACTCCATTCACCATTGGCACATGTGCTGCAGCAAGTGAAGCTTTCAAGTAACCTGACATTTCTCTAAATCTGTTCCCCCCTGAGGAGCTCTGTGCCACCCCTTTGGAAACAGCTGAAGGGGGAGAACTGAATTAGTTGTCCTCTCTTTACTGTGAAAGGAAAGGGCATCCCCACCCACCATCCTCAGCTGGCATAGGCTGTGACAGCAGAGAAGATGTGAAAACAGTTTTCACCTGCAAAGAACAATATTCAGCATCTTCAGTGGGCTTGCACAGTTTCCACTGAACAGTTCCACTGAACTGGTATGGCCACAGTACACCTTCAACAGCACTTAATCTATTCAGATTAACTGTACATGCAGTGTGGGCAAGATCACAGTCACAGCTCAGAAACACCCTGTAACTGTAGCAGTGAGGTGGTGCCTCTGCTAATGCTCCCTCTCAGACAGCTCTGGGCACCTGTCAAATCCACATCATCTCTAATAACAGACTCTTTACCTCAAAACTGTGCAGTGCAGCCCTAATCTCCATCTGGGTGAAGATATGAGCAGATTGTCACACATTTTTTATCATACCTCTTCTACTTTTTGTCAAATACATGTATGTATAACACAAAGCATAAGGAGTGCTAATAATTCCAGCACCTTTTCTGAAACACAAAGACCAGATGGAAAAAATATAGTTACTGCTGTGAACAACTTCATTCTTCTCCAAGACAGTGTCAGAACCTTGTCCTTCCCCTATAATTTCAGGAAACACCAAGGTGTGATTTCAGTCTCCACAAAGCATCTCATGCTATCTGAATCTAATTTTAGGGTTAGGCATTAACTGTGAAATGGTTGATCTGGCAGATCAACCAAGATCTTGGCAGATCTTGTGATCAGAGACAAGAAGTATTCTTTTAATCATGGGCTTCCTGGCTGAGAAAGCATTTTCCCAAAAGGGAGCTATTTCCCTACCTGAGGGCCTGGGTGTAGTTGAAGAGCGGCGTAACTCCCAAGAACTTCTGGATGTTGTCCATTACAGAGGCAGGGTTGTGTCTCAGCTCCTGACCATCCACAATGAGAAGCTGAAAAGAGAACAGTTGCCTTAGCTTCTGCCAGCTTGTGCTGACTGACACCTGTGAGCTTCCTCCATCTCCAACTGCCCTGGCCTGTGAGTACAGGCAGCCAAAATCTGTCTGTTCTAGAACAACACAGTGGGGGATGTGGCCCATTTGTCACCAGAGATAGAGAAGTTGTGATATGGGCCACATGACAGGCTTTGCTTAATAAAGTTGTCTTTGACCAAATGCCCTGTAACTAAGGCCCCGAAGCAGCATGTACAGATTGTCTCTGGAAACCCTTTTTTTTTGGATGTCAGCAGCCATTGTGCTAGGTATTCTCCTGTTACATGTCTCATAGACAATGAACAACATTTGTGCTAATAAATTATCTACTCCAAAGAGCAACAGTCACACAAACTAAAGACTGACCTGCAGTAAGAACAAGGAGGTGGGTGTTTGGCTCCATCATTCCTCAAGCAATAACCTCCAGGAATAGTAAGGCAATGAGATACAAGCCTAAGAATGCTTTGCCATCTCTCTTTTAGTCTTGACACATCTGTCATGTACAGTTCAGGCTCTGCTGCTTTGGCAGAGAATAAGAGACCAAATGGACATTATAACCCTCTGCTGGACTACAGACTGTCTGAAGAATAACCCCAGCAGCAGAAAGAACTTGATGAAACATCTGACTCACAGTAATCACATATATATATATATATATATATATATATATATACACAAAGATAGGTAGATAGATAGATAATCTTAGACAGTTTAGAAATGTCTTCAGAATTTAGAGACCGAAATAGTCTACACTGTCTATTCATTTGCATTTTTGCAAATTTATACACAAAACACTAAATCCTGACATCTCTGCAGTGAACTTTCCCTTCAGCAGACAGCTAAAGGCTTCACAACATGGGAACTAACAAGATGCAGAGTCCATGAGCCTCTCTGTAAAGCAACAAAACCACAGCAAGTGGCTGAAGACCTGGGTCTGAAGAAGGTCCCTAGACTGCAGACTGCCAAGATGAAAGGAAGGGAGTGCTAACCCTGCTGTTCTTGCTGAAATTCCCAGTACTGTGGAGCATTCTAGGAGATCACAGTATCCTCATGCAGTCATTTTCTTTTACAAATACAATAAAGTGCAAAATTGGGAGTATTCAAGCCTAATTTCTTACCCACTCATAACAAGAGAAAGGAAGTAGTGGCTTTTGTTCCAAAAGACAAGAAAGAAGGTAAAACTAAAATTATGGGGGGGGGCGCACATGCTCCTGAATCAGTTTGTTCCCCTTTCTTCTACACTAAACCTGCAGGGGGCTCCACAGGCAGCTCTCCTACCTGCCCAGAGGGATAGTAGGTCAGCCAGCGCTCCAGGTGGGTGGAATACCAGCCGGGGAACAGGCACCGGCTCTGCAGGGTGCGCAGCTCCTGCGGGGCCTGGGCTTTCGCAGAGATCACTTGGTAGAAGGTGTAATTGAGTGCCACAGGGTCATTGTGAGCACGCTGGTGCTGAAAAACACAAGCTGGATTCAGGAGCAGGAACACGATTCCGCCTTAAGCTTCTCAGTGCAGATCCCAATGACTCAGCACAGCCACCCATCAATGCCTCTGTATGTGAACGTGTCCACACCCTGCAGGGAACCTGCCTCCTCTAGGGAAGCACATCCGTGGGCTTTCTACCTCCCCCACTGAAATATCTCTGTAGCTGTTAATCCCCAGCCAGCGCAGGGAAGTTACCTGATACCACGAATAGGCTCGGTCTGCAGGGTTGATCAGAACAGTGATGATTTTGGCTCGAGGCAGCAGGGCTGCACCACGTTTCGGTACCACCTCTGTGTCAAAGTAATTGGCACTCTTCTCAAACATGAAGTCTGTGCTGGCATTGGAGGGAATGGGAAAGAATTCCATGTACCTGCCAAACAGAAGGGATGCTGGTGAGCAGCATGGCCCAATAAGAAAAGGCACAGCCCCACGATGCCCTTACTCCTCTTCAACAGACACAGCTGCAGCAAAGGCGTGACTCAAAAAGGGGTGGTGGCATATGACAAAGAAAGTTGAGAAATTATACAAAGGTAAGGAAGTATTTTGCTGAGAGTGTGTTCCCCGAGTCCCTGGGCAGTGGAAGGAAAAGCCTGAGGGTAAGGTCCCAGTTGCAAGCTTTAGCTGGAAAGACATTTTGTCCAAGAGTAAGGTCAGAATCATGTGCCTGCCTTGTTACCAATCACTTACTTAAACCTGTCTAAAGCATTTATCTCTTTGTACCTCAATCCATAGCTGAAGTGCAGGGTAAAGATCTCTGCCTTGCCTCACAGGAGCTTGTTGAATAAGTAACATGGAAACTGTCAGGTATTTGATTAATAAGAGGGTAAGGTGAGCTGGGGACTGTGAAGCACTGGAAGGCTGATCTGTGCTCAAATCTAAGCTGTGCAACAAACGCAAATTCCGTGTTAAATACAAAGATTCTCCCCTTGCATGTGATGCTACACTCCACATGTATCTGGAGGACTTTTCCAGGGGATGCTCATAGAAGCCTTCACTTTCTAACCTGTCAGCTAGTGCAACTGCTCTGTAGTGCTTGACTTCTGTGAGCTCTGCTCAAGTACTAACCATCTTCCAGTATCTTTTCAAAAGGCCCCTAAATGATTAGAGAAGTCAATCTCCCACGACTCATGGATAAAGAAATCCCAGAATGCCTTTGTGCCACACAGCCATCCCTCAGAGCCACACACAAGGGAGGCCAGTGCCACTGTCAGCTAAAGTTACTGCCTTGAGTAAGAAACACCTTTAAACTTTGTCTCCCTGGAAACACAGTGGCATAATAGTGCCATGATGAGGCTAGAATTTGCCTGCCAGTTGGAAACTTCTACATGTAAACAGCAAGGTATGCATATGGATACTGGAGCCAGCACAAGGAATACAGTGGTTGTTCTAAGTGTCAAGGCTTGAGAACAATAGCAGGGAGGTTGTCCCCTCCAGTATTGTGTGTTTTAACTCTAAAACCATAAGAACTTTGTAATGGAAACACTGCTGTCTGTTTTGCATGTCAAAGTACCTTCATGACAGCAGTGCATTCATCAAGGACTTGCTGAATTTTTAAAGCTAGTTCATACCTACAGCTCTCCTGGTGAAGAGTCAGTAAAATGAGAAACTACTTGTGCTGCTCCTGGGACTACACAGCTGGGTTACCAGGAAAACAGAGAGCATGCACTGAGCAAAGCGAGGAAAACAGCTGTTCCGAGACAGAGAAGCTGCTAAGGGGGACGAGGAAGACATACAGAGAGACTTGGGAGAAGGCAGCATGGGTGCACCATATCACAGAAGAACATGTGTCAGGTCTCTTACCAATCAATTCCTTTGTGATAGTTGGGACCATTAAAAAACTGGATCTCCTCAAAGGTGGATGGACTTGGGAAGTTACTGGTGACAGCTGGATGCATGGTCAAGAAGAAGTGCACAGCTGTTGTGCCTGCAACAGGAACCAGTTAAGGGACCTGGGTCACACAGTGATTTGGCTGAATTAAAGGCTTACCTACACTGCAAGAAACTGTTCCCAGATGGGCACACTCCTCTCCTTTGTAGCTGACCAACCCTGTAACTCACACAGGTTACAACAGCAGTGACACCAAGCACTGCTCAGTCAAATTCAATCCACATTTTAACTCATGCAGCTGATTTGAGCTGCCTCCTTTGCAAGACATCTGCCAGCCATGTCAGTTACTCCCATGCCAGTGGCACAGCCACATTGTCATGTGGCAGAATACAAACGTGCTGCATGAGAGGTGGCCTGGGCAGGAGGTGTGCTAGGGACAGCATTAGTGTCCTGGGGTGAGAACTCCACCAGAGACGCCTTGTCCTGCCTTTGCTGTAGATGTTTTCCCTTTACCCTGCTCTTACTGAGCCACCTGAAACTAGCCTGGGTCATGATACAGCTGGGTTCATGCTGCACACACACCATCAGAGCTGCCCAGTGACACAGCCAGGGGACAGCAGCTCTCCTGGGACAACCTTGGGACAGCTGGTCCCAAGTCCAGGATCACCATTTGCTGTGAATAGTTGGTGCTGCTGTTGCACTGCATTACACAGAAAGCCAAGGCTTGAAGACCTGGTCTTAGCTGAAGAGATTTTGCTCTCTTCAGCGTAGCAGGGAATCATCAGTACAGTATATACAGCTATGTCACTGCCAGCCACAATGCCACAGCAGTTTAAAGGTGGTGACAGAGATCAGACAAAGGAGTTTCTCTCCCTCTCAATGACAGAGACATGGAGCATGCAGTGGGTACACAGATCTGCAGCAATAAAAGCACTACAGGACATTCATTGTAGCATTTGCTAAGTGTGTGTGCTTAGTCCTGCTGACAGCCTGTTTGTGACACACTAAGGTCACAGGTTCTCTGAGCTTTTGGAAAGCCAAAACAGGTAGGGCAAGCCAAGCACAGTGCCAGGGGGGAAAAGTACTGACAGACTTGCCAGATTTAGGTTAGAACATATCTGAGATTGTCTGAAATGTCCTCTGTGGCCATTTGGCAGCTTGTGCAAAGGGCAGCCATATAGAGCTACAGCATGGACCTTTCCAGCTCTCTGCAAGAGTGAGATGGAAGCCACAATCTATATAACAGTGTTCACATTACCAGTTTTCTGAGGTCCCACGATGAGGAACTTGGGGAGTCGATCACATGTTTTCTCTTTCGACCAGATATCCTTGTGCCTTTTATCATCACAGGGATTCTGTAGCACAAGTGATGAGATTAAGCATTACCACAGAAGGTAATGGCAAGGGGAGGAAAAGCTGGAAGGGCCAGTCCTCTGGGGAAAATGCTCCTAGCATATGAAGAATACTTCAGAGCCACACTGCTGCTCTGCCAGGCATCAAGTGTTAAGTAAAAACACTGGGGACTATTTTCAAAAGCTCCAGTGACACGGGATCCAAAGTCCCTCTGAGAGTGTTAACCACAGGCCTTGCCCTATGTAGCCATTCTGGGCTGGGCCACTGTGACAGCACAGCTCAGCATCTGTGAGCTTCTGGCAGACAGACAACTCTATCACCTTCAGTTAATTTCATCTGCTCATTACCATGCAGAGAGCTGCTGCACTGGGATAAAATGGAATAAGTGTGTTTTTATTTAATGAACATGAATTCTGCAGTGTGAAATTACTTTGAGATTAATCACATTAACATGCCTGCAAGCTCCTCCAGCACCAAACAGGGCTCTTGCTTGCACACTTTACATTTCACAGCAGCTTGCTCTAAAACAAACCCTTTAATGACCCAAATGCCTGCAAGCTGGCCCCTGGTCATGTATGACAGTCAATCCATGTCCCTAAGCTCACACTGTGACTGTGTCCTACTGCTCCTACTCCCCATCCCTTCCACCTTACCATTTGTCACAGGCAACTTGAAGCCACAAAAGTTAAACCTAAAAGCTTTATGCTTTACCCCTCTGTACTCTGGATCAGCAGTCTTGCTACACTTCAAATGTGGGATACACCTCTTACAAAATCACTAGGAGTGGTAAAAGCTGCCTTCTCACCTGCCACAAGGGATTCTTCTCCTGTGGGAAGATTTCAAAGTACTTTTTTGCAAGCTGGACCGGAGGCAATGTTTGCAGACGAAGGTTGGTCCAGCACTGCACAAACTTGACCAGGCTCTCAAAAGTGTACAGTCCCAGACGGTCATTCCCATAGTTGGACAGGTGTGTCATGAAGATGCTGATCTGAAAATAAAAAAGACATGGGATACTGGTAAATCAGGTAACAGAACTATTTCTGCCTAGTCTGATTCCATGGTCAGCAAGAAGCTGTTCACAACTCAGAATGCCATGGCTGTCTTGGCTGACAAATGTCCATCTGTCAGGAAACAGTCTTGGAAGACAAGAAGAACTCAGCAGAGGAGGGGCACAGACCTCTCAGTAATCCCTGGGAATGGTGCAGGGTCATGGTAACTGAACCCTGGATATGTGTCCAGAACAGTTTCAAAATGCCATTCAAGTGGCTCTAGGACATTTAGGTGAACAAGGCTTAGTCAGTAACTCCCTACTACTCAAAAACCACGCAAAGCCACTTTCATGGGAAAACAGGGGCTTCCCTTTCCCTCCCCAAGGCACAACCAGGGCAACCTCTTGAGCTGCAGAGTCTGCTACAGCAGGGCAGCAGGCCAGGGAGGGGGTACCACACTGCAGGCCAGGCCACACAGCACAGGGACGGTTGTCACAGGAGTCCTTCGTGGGCCCACAGCCCATCAGCTTTCATTCTCTTTGGAACTGACATCTCAAATGTAAAGGAACAACTGGCAACTCCCACTTTAAAATATAAACAGGTGTGTCTGGGGATCTGAACAGAGACTGCAAAGAGACACTGCAGCAGGATACTGTCCTAGAAAGAGACACCAGCTGGTAAGTTTTAGCCTGCAAGAACCTTCAGCACAGGCAACCCCTGAAAAGTGTCCTGCCAAGCTTTAACATCCATGGGCAAAGTGGCACTCAACAGCCATGGCAGCTGCCTCAGCACTGCAGTGATCAGGAGGTTGTGCACTCTCTCTGCTGTGCCAAGCCATCTCTTCCCTCAAGTAGATACATTTCCCTCCTGTCAGTTTTTCACTATTTTAATTTTTGGAAAAGAGTGTGAAGGACTCTTGTCAGCTTAACTCTAGTGTGTGGTTTTGATCTGTCCCATAGAATTCAGCATCCCATGTCTGTAACACAACAGCACCTTGCCAGACATAAACCACACCTTGGTTAGAAGTTAGAAAAACAAAAGCAGAACACTGAGGCCACTGGAGGAATGGCTGATTTAGCACGCCTTGCCCAGTGTCTGCAAGTGCAGGGAGGGAACATGACCTCAGTCACAGTAGGGGCACCCATTGCTGTACAGTCCTGGGTTCAATTCTGGTGACACCAGGTAAGGTCAGGAAGCAGTGACAGGCTTCCCTGGCAGGGGACAGGAATGGCTTTCCCACTCACAGTAGGAAAAGAGCAAAATGGGGAAGCAGGAGACAGATGGTCTTGGGATGAAGACATTTGCTGGCACTGAGGAAGTCTGAATTCAGTTTTCTGCCCAGTGTCACCATGGGTTGGTCTCAGCAAAAGAAGAGGTACTGATAGAAAGTAGCTCTTTGTGCCTGAGCCATCCCCAAGACCGTATGAAACAAACCTAATTCTGTCCATAAAGTGCTCACAACCCAGCATCTTTGGGTAGGCAACAGAAAACACTGGTAGGACTCTGGGACACATGGAAAGTAAGTGCAGATCAAGATTTATCATGTTTGTCTGCCTGGGAGTTTTTCACTTCTGGTTCCCTACTGAGCTGACAGAGAGGCCCTGCCAGACAGGCTCTGGCAACTACACTTCAAAGAGCAGCGTGTGCTTGGTGCTGTTATGTAAGGATGTGCTAAATACAACACAGAGCAGAGGACAGAAAGATCTGTGTAACTGCAAGGCATGGTGGCAAGAGGATCTCATGTTGTATTTTGCCCCTTTCTGCGAGACATCAGGGAGGTTCTGTGACAGCAAAATATGCCTCATCCCTTTGATTTGCTGGTGAAATACATAGAGGAAAAATTTCCTGTATGAGGAGTCTGGCTCGCTGGCACAAATCAAGTATCGCAGCAGGGGGGACAAAGGAGACCACCTGGGACCCCTTCATGATTTCCAGAATGAAAAAACCAGCCTGCATGTGCTCCAAATTAGCAACTGTGTCTCAAGACTGACTACATTTGGTAAAATGGCTCACACAGGTAATGCTGCCACCTGCAAACAGTCACAAGCAACTGGATTGGAAGAAGAAAAGACAAATCCAGCCAATGAGCCATTTCCCTGGACTTTTGAGCGTGCAGTCACAGCCTGTAACATGTGCACTGTTTAACAAGGCCTGGCAGCCTGCTCTGCCCCCTCACAGCTACTGCTGCCAGAACAGCTCCGAGCACTCCTCCTGACATAAGCTACACTCAAGGGCCGTCTCCCTCCCTTCCTCTCATCCACACCCACTGACTCTGCAGACTGACTTGGAAGTAACACCTCGCTCCTCACCCCTCCCTTCTGCTGTCAGTGTGCTGTGATTTCCCTTTTTTCACACTGAGGAAAGATGAGAGCAAAGATCCCAAAGAGCCTAGCATACAGAAACAGAAGGGTATGAGCACCCTTGCAATAACAAGCAGCTGTGGGCACAGCAGTAACCGGCCGGCGCAGTGTGAGCAGAAGCGTTTGTGAGAAGCAATCAGCCTGTGCTCAGGATCAACAGCTATTCTGACATCAGACCTTGTTCACTAGTCAGAAGATCAAACATCTTCTGTTTGCACTGTGGAGTTGATCACACACATACAGGCTTGGATACTCCTCCATGTCACTTAATGGGAGCTGGAAGCACCATAAAGGACTGGAAGAGCCTGGTCCAAGTCTGCTACGGATCACTGCTGGGGCTGCAGAGCTGGCCAGCTTTCTATCAGGCCCCTGAGATGGCTCTATCAGCAAGGGGGGGAATGCAAGGTCTGAGTCACTGTGCAAACACCAGAGGAGCTTAGAGCACAGCACTCTGCTCTGACACAGAGAAATGCTACACTGCCAAAAGGAAGCAGAAGTGTAAACATGGGAAGCATCCGAAGGTCCCTGAAAGAGTTCTAAGTCACCACAAAGAGCCAACAGTAAATCTGGCAAATAAGCTCATCCTGTACCAGAACACAATTTTCCTAAATTGTTTTTGGATCACAGATTACTGCCAGCAGCTTTGACCATCATATCTTATCAGTAAATTTTAATGGGTAGTTCTAGATACTATGTTTCTATTAATTCTTTGGCAGGGCCTCCTAGATCAGTAAAGATCTCTAGATTACAGCCTAGCAACTGGTTTTCCTGGAGAGACCTACAGCCTTTACTTTCACAGAGGCTATTTCTGCATGCTTCAAGATTTGACAATCACAGAGTAGGGCAAGGTGCAATTCACCCAGCATATGGGAACACAAGCCCAGAAAAGAAATGGTCAAGAGAAAAAAGCAGTTTCTTTCCATCTGACTGATCACTCCATACGTAATACAAAGAACAACCTCCTTACTCCAGACTTTTATCAAGCAGGAAGGTTTGGTTGTGGTGTGTAAAGAAAACAATTTATCTCAGGCAATAGGGACAGAAGGCTGGCTTCCAGACCTGAAAGTATAAACTCCTACAGCTTTTTAGCTGGGGCTGCCATAGACCCACAGCTGCTGCAGATCCTACACAAGCCAGAGCTGGTCACAACAAGATCTAGTCCTTTCCCATATCAGGCACTGGGACAGCTGTGCACAAATTCCCCTTTCAGATGAACTTACTGGGTTCAAAAGCACCGTCAGGAAGAGTTCACCACCACGAATGCTCTTGTCCAACTCCTTTGAGCCACCAGGATATTCATTATAGAAGATAGTGTGAGTAAAAAGACCACAGGTCTGTCGAGGCAGAACCTGGCAATATGAGAAAAAAGCAAAGTTAGACAAGAGGAGATGCAGCAGCATCTGTGTGAGAATGAGTCAAAGCAGCACTTTATGGATCAATATAAAGAGTAAGGGGTGTAAGTGACATAGGTGCAGAGGACTCTTGCTATTCCTCTCAACCACCTAACTCATCACACTGTAAACAAGCCCCTGGGATTTCCATTTAGTCTAGATGGGCTTGGTTTTGCTCTCCATTCAGTACTGACCCCTGAATTGTTCTGAGAAACACAGAACTGACCCTAGCTAAGTTTTTCTTCTCTGCCTCACTTACTGATTTTGGAAACACTGGTGATATTAAGATTAATGTCCCTGATGGAGGTCATGAGAAGACCATTCCCTGGGCAGGCAAGTGGGCTCTGCTGTGCTTACCATGATTCCATTATGGATGAATCCACGCCGGTACCGGGCAGGCCGTAGGTGTGGGTATTCCTCTGTGCTCGTTACTTGGATGCTCCAAACCGATTTCCATGCCTCATAGAGCTGTGTGTGGACAGGATAAACCCCAGAATGATGGGGGGCTACAGCATAGCCCAAGTCTGTGGGAATCCCATGCTCCTAGAAGCAGAATATACAGCTTGATAATTCGGTATTTAACTAATAGCCTTAATAAGGATCATATTTAGCAACAGCATCCAAGTTGGAGCAAGATGACAGAGGAACATGAAAACTCTCTGGATTGGGAAAACTGAAATACTGCTCATACTTCTTGCTTTATGCATCTGTAGAACTAGAAGGGGAATTCTGTACCAACAAGGACATTCAACATTAGTAACAGCTGCTGTAAGAATGGTCTTGTAGCTTGCAGCTGTGACAGATCAGATTAATTCAGAACCTTCAGGTCAGGCTCCCTGGTTACTACAAACTAATCAATGCTGGTAAGTGACACATCTTACTCCCACAATGCCTAGATGTGAGTCACTAGAGAAGGAGAACAAAATTTCCTTAACTGATATAGAGAAAAGGAAGATGACTGGGATCTGTATTGTCTCTAGCAATTCAAAGAAAAGCAGACAAGGAGCAAGAGACTATTGCAGGTGAAGAGATGGGGCCTGGAGCTACATTAAAATGACAGGAAATTTCTGAATTTCTTGGGTTTTAATTCCACTAAATGGTTCTGGTAACAATATCAATGATGACAGCTCTGCCCTGGTGGTGTATGAAAAAACCAGAGCCCCTAAATGATGCAATAACCTTTTCTGACTGCTAGCCTGTTTTATGTTAAATATGTGTAATTGTGTTCTGTGCTTTGTCTCTCTTTGCAAAAGACTGCATTGTTATTTAACCAGGAAAAGGAGGAGCCTAAATTGTTTCTATAATGCTGTGACTGTGCTCTGCATTCATGATCATTCCTCATCTATGTGTGTCACAGGAACACAAGACAGCAGCCTGTTATTCCCAAGGGGATTACCATCAAAAGAACCAAACTAGAGGTGAAGAGGACATTTCTTTTCAGTGAAACATGTATGCTATATTCAACTCTGAGCTGTAAGAACTAAACAGACATTGTTCCATCAATGCAGGATGTTCAATGCTTCCCTCTCCTCTGCCAAAACCCAGGGAATTTCCTCTGTGCTTCCTAGCTAAGTAACTTCCTTCAACATTGTCTGAAAGGCCAGAAGAAGGGCTGTTAGCAGACAGAGCATTTTATACTCTCGACCAGGTGACTTCCTTACAGAACCACACTAAATAAGGATGGAAAAGGAAATGCTTGCTTACTGCCAGAGTTTGTAAATTAATTGCATTGGGATGGCAATACTGCAAGTTCACACCTCAGGAAACAAGAGCTTTGGGATTTGCACCCTGGAATGTAGCAGAGCTGCCTGGGGCCATGCAGGTGCTGGGAAACATGTCCCATGGAACAGGCAAGCATGTGAATGGTGTTTCTTGCCTCAAGACAGCAGGAGCTACACATCAATTTGAACTTCCAGAACTGCCTTGCTTAAATGCAGCTGAAATACTAGACTAGTATTTGGTTCAGTGGGTCCAAACAGCTATTCCAGGAGAAAAATGTTTAAGCATTAGCACTGTAAAGTAAATAAACTGCAATGCTCCCTACCACAGCAAACTGCTTGTTCAGCTTCATCTGCTCAGCCAACACAGTGACATTGTGGAAAAGATGAGGCTGCATGTGACTCCACATGTGAGGGAACCACCAGAACTCTTTCCTGTGCTTGAGCAGCATGTCATCCCCTTCATCTTCTTCATCTGTACCTACAGAAAGCAGAAAAGGAAGTGCAAAATCAAAAGGCAGAAGAGGGGCTCAATGTTTAAAAGCAGTAGCTAATCCCCTTCCAACAGTCATGCTCTCTCTACTGCATTACACAAGTCACACCCCAAGGTAGGGGCTGTATGCAGGTGCTGAGACAAAGGAGTGCCAGGGGCTTACCTGTGTGGTAGAATTTCCCTGAGAAGCCCAGGTTGAAGGTGAAATTTGGGACTAAAGTTCTCAGCTTATTCTGAGTGCTCAGTAAAGCCTGTTTGAACAAAAGGGAAAAGAAATGTTCATATTAATATTTTTTCCTCTGTAACATGATTTTTGTGTTCTACCGCCCAGTTGAGTCTGAAGAGGTATCACAAGAGATGGGGCTTAGGCATTGTTTCCCTTGGAGTGGAGCAGAGCAGATAAGTGCTCCTCATACACAGACTTAACTTGAAGTAGTTCTGCTGTACTAAAAGATGCCTCTTTAAAACCATGGTCAGGTCATGCTCTCCACTTCAATATGAGGGACCCAGAGTGTCTGTCCTAAGGCAAAAGGACAATAAATCTCACTTGAAAGCAATAGATTATTTACACTTTACAGGTTCAGCCTCAATGCTCCCTTTTCAGCCATGTTGGCTGGGACTTTGCTAATGAAACTCTGCCCCTTCTCAGTCTATGTCCTAGTGAAAAGGAAGATGGTCTATGGTACACAGATGAAAGAAGTCAATATCATGAACAGTAAGTGATCCAAAGGGAGGGGGCTTTTATTTAAAGAGGAAAGGTGGATTCTCAGAACTACCTATGCAAAGAGTCCTGCCACAGCAAATAGGTTTCCCTGACTTTGTGCTCCCTTGAAAGTGCCAAAAATCTGTAGCAGAAAAAGTTTCCTGGATTCTGGGAAGAAAATCTGGGAAAGCCAACATTCACAATCCTTGCATCTCCTACAGGTTCTCTTGTGCTCACTTGCGATGACTTTAAATGTCCAAAGTCACTGCTTTAACCTTGTGCCACAAACCTCAGGGGCCAGCAGGGTACAGAGTAAGACAGCACACAGCCTTGACAGAAAAAAACCAAACCAAAACCCAAATCCCAGAGGCTCAGTGTGTCACAGACAAGTAGGACACAAACTAATTCTAGTCAAATTCCTTCTGCTGGAAAACGATAAAAAGAGAGCAGCTGTGAGATGAACACTCTGCTGCTACCTGTGTGCTTTGGGGAAATATCACTGGTGCATCTCCCTGTGGGAGAATTCCCAATCAAACAAGGGGATAGCAGGAGGGCTGTTGGCAAGTGACAGACTTGGTCCTTGCCTGGGCTATTTAGATTTTAATAGCTTTTCTCAGAAAGCAATGGATCTGTGGCTGCACCAAGGTGAGGGTGATGACCTCTCAACACCAGACTTCAGCTGGATGTAATCACACAGGAAACATGGAATATAACTCTGGGGAAAGCACACAGACCTAGCAAACCATGTGGGGAAGGTGGACAGATCTTCCTGCATCAGCTGCCCTTCCCCAGGCCCAGGAGCAGAACACAGCACCACAAGGTGCCCTCACACAGCTCACACTCCATAGGCACTGTCTGGGTGCACCACTCCCTCAGCAGTGAATGTGCACTCACAAAGGCAGACTCATTCCATGGAGGTGCCTTGACACCAACTTCTTATGGATAACCTCACAAATCACTGCTGCCACTGATAGATCAAACCACTGTTAACCAAACACTGGTCATCAGATTAATTTAAAAATGGCTTCTATAATTCACTTCAATCACCCATTCACCTCAAACATATGGTGAGTGGTTTTACACTCAAGGCAGGCAGTCCATTACCATGGCAGGATGGGAAGACAGACAGATTACAGGTGCAGTGCTACAAGACACTCTCAATGCTTCTCTATGAGGGATCCAAGCTTTCAGACCTTTCCCTACAGACACATTTCACTGCCTGCTCCTCATTCCCACATCCACACAACACAGACACCAAATGCAGCTGGGGACAAATTTCTAAGATTTTAGCTTTTCCATGGCCACTTGCCTACCACATCTTTACCTCAGTCCCCACCCAGGAACAGTAATTTGATAAATGCAAGGCAGGTGACATCTCCAGAACCCATCACAAATACAGGCAGTGCTTTTAAAAAGTGACGTGCCAGCAAAACTGATGGCTGAAGCCTACTTTGCAGTACAAGACCCAGAGCAGGCAATGGGAGGTTGAGTTCCCTTTATGTGGCCCAGCAAGACACTGGGACTCACCCCACACATCAGGGAGCACAGAATAAGAGCTGTGCATCTCTCCTTGGAAAAACATCTGTCTGTCCGTCCAGATGATGGTTTACAAGATCACTTCAAATTTGGGACCAGCACCTTGAACACATCACCCAGTAATTTAGACAGGAAAGTGCCACTTTGTTTTCTTTCTCCAGAGCTGTCCCAAGCTCCAACATTTCCCTCTGCTGCCCTGAAAGGCACATCCAGTTCCCCAAGCTTGAGTAGGAAAGTGGTGGGAGGAAAGACAGCGGTTAAGAGGCTTAGCATTCCTCTGCACAGAAAGAGATTTAAAGCCTGGCTGGGGTTACCATGACAACACATCTGTCTGAGAATAAATCCCAAAAAGCCCTGCTCCAGCAGGCTGCAATCCTTTGTGCCTGGGGAGGGAACAGGGAGGAACTGTGGGGCCCCCAGAAATTCAGAGACTATGGAGTCCTATGGAGTCCAGCTCTCTGGCAAGTTTATTGTTAATAGTGTGCCATCCCTCTGCTGCTGCTGGGTCCTTGTCATAGTCACGGCCGTGAGGTGGCAGAGCACGGGTTTGATGAAATGCCTTTCCCCTGAACGGGATAAAGGAGACTAAGGTGCCAGTATGTGAACATTTGTTTCAACAGATTATGCATTCTGTGTTCCCTGGTTCCACATTGGTTCCAAGAGGTCTCAAGAGGTAAGCTGCAGTAAGGTTCAATCATGCAGGCTGGAAGATGGCACTTCTCTCTGCACTCTCTTTCATAAAGTAAGATGAATATGATAGTACTAACCACATCTAACAGGTGATTCAAGTGGTATTTCTTTTGTATCCATAATACCCTCTAAGACTCAAACAAAAGGCAATCAAGAGTTGTGGAGCAGGCTACCCCTTAGGAGAGAAAACAGCCAGCCAGATGTGAACAGATCTTCATTTGCATATTTAAGAAGTTCAGTTTGCTCACATGGTATGAGAGATGGCTGGCATTTAAGCTATCTCCCACCTCTAAAAGGCAGACTTTATTACCCTAGAAAACTGCCCCTCCATCCATCCAAGTATCTCTTTTTATCTGTTCTTATATTTTATTGTTATCTTTTATTTCAAAAAGCCTTCCAAGATACAAGCCTGCCCACTAACTAGCCAGAAAGGCGCCTGCCCAGCTATGCTCCCTGCTAAAGGCTCACCCCAGCAAGGCACTGATGGGGTCCCCAAAGAGATTCCCAGCACTGACCACTGGAATTCACTGACCACTGCTTCATGCTTGTCACAGTCTATCAGAGCATTCACTGCCATGCACAACCTGTATTTTTGGAGGCCTTTAGTACTTAACTGTGGCAGTCATGCTGCAGGCCCAAGTGACAGAAAACCACATTCCAAGGCACACTTCTGGACACAATGGTAAAAATGTCTAAGCTCACTCTGATAACTGTCATTTTAAAAAAGGCTTTTTAATAATATCAAATTACAATAACTATTTACTTCTAAGCAAATGTTAGGGGAAAACCATTTAAAATTGTGCCTTTTGTTGCAGTACATTAAAAATCTGTATCTCACTGACAGATCTGCAGAGACTTCCTAAACAGTCACTACAAGCTCTTGATGTCATCCAGGGAAAATAAAATCTCTCCTCATTCTAAGAGTGAGGAAGAAATCAGGGAAAGTATTGGGACTCTGACTGTAATGGGAGCTTCTTTAGAGCTAAATCCTTTCCTAAGATAACAGGGTGTCCTTGGCATTGGAGTAACACAGGGCTAAATCTTAATGCAAATTTGCTTTTTAAGCTAAGAAATTTTTAACTTCCGGAAGTGTTTGCAGAGAATTTAGTTGTTCCACACAAACCCTAAATGTTTCCTATCTCAGCTCCCTCTAACAAGAGGCAAAATAAAATAGGCAAATAAGGCCGAGAGTGAGATGCTCAGAAAAGAAAAAAAACATGACTCTAAGAAAACAGTACATGGGCAAATGAAGAGAAAGAGGTGATAAAAAAATGGAGGAAGAAAGCGGAGTGCTTTGGCAGCCTCTTTTCAATGCTCATGCAAACCATACTAGGAACATGTGGCAGAAACACAGTCTTGGCAGATAGTGCCCTGGGCAGCGTACAGCAGCACTGGCAGAGCTCAAAACAACACTGGCAAAAAAGAAAGCTCTCATGGTACTGCTATGTCTACCTCCACTGCAGTCTTAGAATCAAGGAGTTAAAAATTGCTGAGTACTTCAATTGCAGGTAAGATCACCCTCTACAATTTAGAAAGGCAAGAGCTGGCTGACAGTCACCATCACTAGGCTCTCTCTTCTGCACCCTCACCATTCATAATCCAAAATGAAATTACTGTCCTTGATTTTCACTTAGCTTGCTCTCAGACTCACTTGCAATGATTGTTCACTATTTATGCCCTTGCAGAGATTACCAGCAAAAGAGGCAAAAACTCATCTACTTAATCTTCTTTCCTCATACCTAAAGATGACCAGAAAGGATCACAAAAGCCAGATCCTTTTGCATTAGAAACGGCTTGTCTTTGTTGGCCAGTTCCATGGAGGTTTGGTAAATTCCAAGGATTATGATTTTAGAAGAGACTAAATGTGGAATAAATTGAGAAGAGAAGGGATTCTCTGAGATTTAGTTTTGTTAATTATGTGCAGCTCAAATCTCTGGTAAACTCTACAAAGGAAAAACATTTTCTTTGTGCAACTTCCAACTGTTCCACTTCTATTGAGGACTGCAAGCTCCTGCTGCAGCATTTCAGCAGAAACAGGAACTCAAGGGTTATCATCTTTAAAGTAAAAGCAAGCACAATTCCTTTTTTTCTTGTTAAAGAAGAAAGCTGTCTCCTTTAAGCATCACAAATAAAAACATTTCTCTTGTGTACTATGGGCATGCATTTGATCAAATGATATTCACTGCTTTCTTTTAATAGTCATTTTGTCTGGGAAGGTCTCTGAATGTGGACCTGCATATGGCAAAGAGGCTCACTGGGACAGCAGAGTCAATTTTATACCTTCACACAACATCCAGTCTTCAAACCACTACCCTGACCACTGTAATCTAAGCTTTGAGATAAGGAGCTGTGTGTTGAGATATCAGCCCTGAAACAGAGCTTTCATATAAAAGGCCAAAGAAAATGCCAGCTGTTCCGTTACTGTTATATCCCCTTCTCTCCCCATGGTGAGACACTATCAACAAATCCATGTAGTTATTTCTCGCTTTTAAAAAATAAAAATTCATTAACCTCATGTGGCTTTGCAATCAGAGAGCTTCTTTTAAATGGATAAATCTGGGTTTTATCTGCTTTGCCTGAGATTCTCTGCTTACTGATCACAGATTATTCCTCCATTTTGCCCTGTTAAAACCCAAACAAAGCATCTTTTGGACTAATCTTGTCTGGGTTTGTTTTTAACATCACTAGAGCAGCCCTTGTTCCCAAGAGCTTTGGCCACCTATCCCGCCTTCCCACGTGGGTCTGTAACCTCCAGAAACACTACAGAGGTGAGAATCTCTGAATCTCTGCTGGTTTGGACTAGTGGGTGTAGGGCCTTCTTAGGACCAAGATAAGATTGTGATTTTTCCTTCAAAAAGGAAAAAAAATTTAAAAAAAAATCTCTTTCCGAACATTTCAGCACTTCAAAGCACAGGGACACTGAAGTGAAATGAAGAAAGTTTTAGCATCTTCTTAAATAAATACTCCATATAAAACATAAAGTCTTGAAGTCCTAAAACCTTGGAGATGAACTAAGACATATGGTGCACAGATGCATAAAACATGTAGAAAAGGTGGTATGACTCCTGGGGAGGTGGAAGAGGGCTCTTGGGAACATGCAACAGACAAGGTTTAGGTAAGGGGCCAAAGCTCTACAACAGTGTTCTTCTTACACCTTTGCCTCAAATATTTTGTGCCTCGGATGTAAGTTGAACAGGTGCTTCACCTTGAAGTTGTTTTGGAAACATGCTAAAGCAGTTGCTGTCACAAGCTTACCACCATCATGGCTGGTACCATCCAGGACTCACCTGAGGGCAAGTGGTGAATGGGAATCCAGTGTACTACCCATGGACAACCTCAGCACACCTGAGAAACAGGGAGTGCACCTCCCTCAGTGGCTACAAACCACAACTGATGGGGAAGATACAAAGGGAAGTCCTTGACTCTGTGAAACATCACATTCACACAGATCACAGACTTAACAGAACACTTCATCATTACTTTCAAGGACACAGAGAATCAGAAGGAGCATTTAAGCACTTAACTTTTTCCTACTTATTTTTATCTTTGCCTGTCTCAGTTCCCTCTCCTCCACAAAATCTGTCTCTTACCCATAACCTTTCCTAATAGGTCACTGTATTATTACAGGAAGTGCCAAGGAAAGCAAACCACAGGGCTGGCATGTCTTTTTCAATTGTGAGGCCACAGAGATAGTTCTCATGAAGGCTTGGTCTGAGCATATTTCTCTGGTGAATTTGTTGATATTCCCTCAGGGATGAGAGCTGCTGGTGGCAGGCATGAGGTAGGTACAAAGGGTAAAGAGAAAACCCTTCCTTTCCCAATTTAGTTGTGTATTGAAAAGCTACATTGCTAAAATACAGACTGTATGAATTCACACTGCATGGACTGGCCTACACTTCTGCAATATAATATATACAGCTTATACACATCACAAATAATAATAAACACATTCTTTTCTGTTCTGTTCTAACACAACTTGCTTTTTCCTTTTGAACAGCAGAGTTTACAGCTACAAATAGGTTGGCATAGGAAACCTGCATATACTTGTTCCTTACATCACAGAGGAGACAGGATAGACAACCAGAGGCACCTTCCTCTTAAACTGAGAGAGGCCAGCTCCTAAAGTGCTCCATTTTAAACCTGCAAAACTGCTGAGAGGATCACACACGATGCCTAGGCATCTTTGCAGGCTAATTCTCTGTATAAGATGAGTACGACTGCAGCAATCAATGCTTTCCCTCAAATTAAATGCCATCTTGGCTTTCCCAGTACAGCACACACACCAGAAATCTGTCTAGAACCTCTGGAGGTATCTACTCTAGGATTTTACCTCCACATCAGACACTTTCATGCGAGTGCCCTCTTTTCCCACAAATATATCATCGATGTCAACAAGGATATAGCGATCAAGTGTCAGACAGAGGCGTTTGCCAGTCAAGTAGGCAATGGCATCCACAAAAATGAGTTTGTGCAGCCAAAAATTGAGGTTATTGCCGAAGAGAACCCGCTGGATCCCATCATGCAGACCCAGGTCCTGCATCACTGTGGCATGCAAGGCTTTGTGAGTGGCCAGGTGAGGAATGGACTCCGAGGACTTCGTGCTGGCCAACAGCACTGGCTCATAGGTGCTGTGGTTTGACTGAAACACAGTCCAGTCATCACCAGGCAGAGGACCCTGCTCCACCTCATTAGCCCGGGTGACATAGAGCAGGGGAGCACTAGGATTGATGTGATAGTCCCGCAGCCCCAAGTTGGAATGTAGGAAAAGGGGGAAACCCTTGAGCTGTGCACTGAGCAGGCTGTTCTCATTAGCTTTGAAAAAGCCTATAATTCCCACTCCATACTCTACACAGTATTTGTCTAGCAGCTCTCGGTTCCAAGCATCTAGATTCACATATTTAAGGATGTTCTCATAGATAATTAGAGCATAGCGTCCTCTATCTTTGTCTGTCAGGGTGGGCATATCCCCTTTGCCAGGGGCAATCTCTGTCCTGTATTTGAACCGGCTGGATTCCAGGATGGCCACTATTTCCTGCCCAAGCTGGGAATAAATGCTTTCCACAAAGACGAGCACCACGGGATCCGTGCGCGACGTGTCCACAGACTTGGTGAGCCTCCAGCTGGCTTGCGGTGGGATCAAGATGCGGTGCTGGCTGCTGCAGTCACTGAAGGGCAGGGGCGGCGGCTCCTTGATTTTGGGACTGTTAGTGACGTAATAAGCCAGGATGCACATGGAGATCAGGCTGAAGGCAATGAGCAGCAGGATCAATCTGTGCAGCTCCAGCTGTCGCACGTGCCGCACCACTTTCCACAGCTGAATCATGGTGAGGCGGGTGGCTCACCCCCTCCTCACGCTCCGGACCCACGGCGCGCTTGGAATCTCCAGTGGCGCCGTGGCAGTGCCCAGCAGCGGCTCACAAAAAATAAAGTGCAGCTGCAGAGAGAGAAAAAGCTAAAGCAAACAGCTACAAGGCGAGACTCCCAGAGATCTGCCATTTATCTCAGGTAACCATGGCCCTCAATTCCCATCGCTCTTTTGTGTGCTTCCTCGGGCTCCTCTCCTCTCACTCGGAAGTCTCTGGAAGAACAAGGTTTCCAGAATCTCGTCTTCAGCAGCAAATCAGTCTGTCATTCTGTGCACAGGCAGTTTCAGCTCAGCCTTCCCATGTGTCCTGTTTCTCATTTAGGTGTTCCACATTCACATGATGGCACCTTCTTTTTGCATCCTGCAATTTAAAAAGAAAAAGTCAATTCTCAGTATGACTCCAGCATTTAACAGGCTGAATGGCAGGACTAGAGGGTGATAGGGTGGCAGCATCACTTGCCCATCTGCAGGTCTGGTCCCTGGGAAGTGTCACATCCCATTTGTGTGGAAGCTTGACAGAACAACCAAATGGCCTTTGGAAGAAAGGTCCTGACAGTGCACAGCAACTCAACATTCACCGTGGGTGAGATTCTCACACACTACAGCAAACAGAGCCAAGTACCTGGCCTTTCCCCCGCCCTCTGCAAGCCACTGGACAGAAAACATGAAACCCTTTCATTCTAACCTATATTTCAAAGCTGACAGGAAGAGGAGAGAGCACTCTCTGCAAGGCTATCTCTATTTGTCCTGGGAACTCACTTTCTTCCAGAGATCACAAAATACAGCTCTGGAGAGGCATCATCCCTCCGGCAGCACAGAGGGCAGGGGACACACTGCACACTTAGAGGCTGCCAAATGATTCAGTGGCAGTTGGAGACGAAACATCTCCTGAAACCTTCATCACCTCATATGCCACTGAAGAACATGAAGCCAGTTTTAAATCACCAACAGCACAACATAAATTTGGGTTGGTCTCAAATACATGAAAGCCTCTTGTTACAAAGCTCTCTCACCTCCTGCTTTGTGTTCATGGCAGCAGACTATTTCACCATATGTTGCTATTTTTCCAGGAAAAGTGCCTAACAAAGCCAACAAATAACAAATAATCCAAAACAAACACCAGAGAAAAGAACTAAATTTCTCCTTTGTTTAAAACAAAAGTAAACTCGCAGTGGAGTCTTCTCTCCCCCATCAGCAGTGTGACTTACCCTTATAGCAATACCCTGGTGGCCTTTCCTGGAATACGAGCACATTTTTGGGGCACACCTCCTGCCTCTCCCAGAACAATGCAAGAGCACCCTCAATGCCAGACGTTGCTCACCAAATCCGTCATGCTCATGACGACTTCTTTGTAAAAATTAAACCACCTTTTTCCTTTAAAAAGCTTTTTTTGTCACCCCCTCAACTCCTGCAGATGTGCTCCACCACATACAAACCCTCAAACCACCTGCTCAACTGGCACAGCTTGCAACACCAGGAGGCACAAGAAAGCAATAGCAAACAATATTGCTAAAAGACATCTTCATCCTTTCTCCATTCCTCCCATTTTTGAGCTTTTCTGTTTCTACCATTCTGATGTAACAAAGAATATGAGAAGACTAGTGCGTCTATGAGTTCAAGGCATACATAAGTTTCTTATATAGTAAAGCAAGGGGTTTCTAACAACCAGCTCCACCAGAAAAGGAACTACTTGTGAGACAGATGCTTATTTTGGAATGTGTATTACTAGACGGAAAAAAGTCCTTCTGAGTCAGGGAAAATACCAGTTCATAGATGAGGCCAAAAGTCCCACTCTAAAGACTCCCACCAGGCTGTTTTCCAAACTGTTGGTGCAGCTTGAAGCAGAGACAAAAACCACAAACAGATTTTATATGAAGAGATATAATACTGCTAACTTTATGACAGCAGATGTAAGAGAGTCAGAGTGCTCTTTACACAAGCCTTATGATGATCATTAAATATTATCTCAAACAACACCTCTGCTATAAGCTCAGCAGAGCAGGGACTGGTTTGTGCAGTGCACAATGAAATCTTAGCCCTGATGAGGTTTTCAGAATAGCTGTAGACTATGTATATAAATTATATCACACAAATAATTTTCCACTGGAGAAACTGAGACACAGCAAAACTTACTGAAGGTTGCACTGCAACACAGCAGGATCAGGATTTTTGGTAGAATTGTCCCTGTTCCCAAGATTCCAAATGGATTGGGGTCTCCATTCCCAAATGGCCCTCTGTAATGACAGAGCTGACTTTGGAAATCCAGCACAGTCAGCAACAATAAGCTGTGTTTTCTTAATCACAGACTGTCACATTCACATTTTCTGAAAAATCCCTTTGCCCAGGATTTTTCTCCTGGGAAGCTGAGAAGCCTCAGAGACAAATGAAAACAATAATTATCTCATTTGCTTCTCCTCTGTTTTGCTCATGTGGAATGTGTTTGGAGATTGTTTATCCAACAGGTGATTGTTTCATTGGTTTCTGGTGTGGGTTGTTTTCACTCTTTGGCCAATCAGTGCCAAGCTGTGTTGAGACTCTGGAAAGAGTCACGAGTTTTCATTATTATCTTTTTAGCCTTCTGTAAGTATCCTTTCTGTATTCTTTAGCATAGTATTCTTTAATATAATATAGTATCATAAAATAATAAATTAGCCTTCTGAGAACATGGAGTCAGATTCATCATTCCTTCCAGCCACAGGGGTCACTGCAAATAAGATACACAGACAACTTATCATCTTTCAGTTTTGTCTCTACATACTGTTAACTATTTACTGGGAAAAGGACAGGGGAGAGAAAGTGAGAAATAACTATGTGAAGATGTAAAAACCAGAACTTGTATAGATTTTTCTTTTTCTTGCTACTGATTTTGAATATATGATTCCCTGGACAGAGCATAGAACATGACTTCTCAAGTCAAGTTCAGTCCCTGTAATACACCAGGAATTCAAATGTATCAGCATAGTACCCCAAAACATGTCCCACCTTCCAAGAGCAGCCAGGAAAATAGCCTTTCCACCTCCACAACAAGCCCTTCCCATCTCACTGACTCTGCAGGGAACACTCCAATGTTACCACCTTCCTGCTTGGCATTACAGCTTCAAAGCTGCAGAGAGGCAGAAGCCAGCAGAGGCAGAATTCAGCAGGGCAGAGAGAGGTAAAAGAGAAACATACAAAGGATGCTGTATCTTTTTTATGAGGTGAATTCCTTGTAAAACAGAGTAATACACAGCTCCATGCACATCACAATGCTGCATGTGTGAGAAGTGATCTTCATTTTACTCCTGTGCAACAAATTCATGCTTGAACACTTCACTCAGATTCCAATAATAGTCAGTTTTGATGGAGAAACCTGAGAATTCCAAGTTATTGCCTCCCCTCACTTCCTTTTGCTTGTCAATCCCATTGAATAAAACAGAAACATAAAAACTATTCTGGATTTAAAGATTCACTATCTTAACATGTATTAGACACAAAATTGTTTTTGCAGGAGAAAATAATGTAAAGAGGAACTCAGGAGCCCAAGTTTTACTTCTATGAATTTCCAAGCAAGTGTTTCTGGGGTAGAATTTGTAATCTAAACACCAGGGTAAAGGTAAGAAAATCAAGAAGATGTTGATTTATGCAAACCCTGGCAAGGTTCTACTTTTACAACTCTTTATCCCCAAAGCATCAACATGGAAAACACTTCTCTTCCCTGGTTGGGACTCATTCATCTCTCCAACTTAATTTTAACTTTTGAGCTGACTGTTTTGTACAGAACTGTAGCTTCAGTTTCCCAATTATCAGTTTAAAGATGAAAATCACAGGACAACTGGATTATTCCATAGAATAAGAATGAAACCAGAGTTTAAGCTAGGCTGCCACACCTGCAGTGCCCAGCTGAGGGGCACCAGGGAGAAGAACCCCCTTTGCTGGGCACTTCTGAATCACTGCAGTGTTTTGATAACAATGATTCCATTCAAGCCTCTAGCGAAGCTCCCAAACAAGCCCCCATTTGTTACAAGGGTGAGCTCAAAAAAGCAAATTAAAAAAAAAGGCCTGTATCAGATTGCTGCTCAAGAATCTGTCAGCTCCCATCTCTTTAACAAGGCTTCACAGCCAGAGGGCACGCCAGCTGGCACGGGATGTATTTCTTTCTTTGGGGACTGCATCAGCTGGTTTAGGTTCAAACTAAAAGGAAAAAAAAAGCAACAAACAGATACACTGAACAAAATTTATATTGCAAGGCGAGAGAACTGTCAGAAACCAGTCATACCCAAAAAGCTGAGAAATATCTATACTGGAGAAAGAAAAGGAAAAAAAAATAATTACAGTGAAAATTATTCCCTCTTCAAGGAAAAGAAAATACCTGTGTCCTCTTTTGACATTACTTCTGGGAATCTAACACCACAAAAAAACCAGGTTTCTAGATAAATTGAGGTCCACTCTGAACTCCTGCCAGGACTGCCTCAGTGTGAATTGAGGGAGGTGGCAGTCAGAATGCACAGCAAGAATGTTCAGAGGTCCAAGGACGCAGGCTCAGCAGGCACCCATCCTGCCAGAAAAGCATCTCTAAATCAGAGAGCATCAGCTGTAAGGTCAGATATCCTACAGATCACCAGCATTAAGACAAAGGCTTAGATATTCTGTTTCCTAATGATATACAGTGTTAATGTGAAACATAAACTGCTTTTTGAATTATCACCTGCTTAACCACATAGCAACAGATGTGATATGAAAGCAAGATAACAACCTCAACCCTGTGGTTTTTAACATCTGATCTCCAGATTATTTCCAGTGCTTGGAAATGATTGTGGGAGATCAGTACAAATGCTCAGGACCAGCACTTACCCAAAACCACTGACCAGAACATGAGTATTTGGAGCTTCTGGTACATTCATGCCAAAGCACATGGAAGATACTGAGTATCATCTGACACCTTTATCAAGAACTGTCAATGCATTCCCAGCTGAGCTACAGAAGGTCTTACTACCCAAACCCCAGTGTCACCAGTACATTTCCCCCAGCCCTTTTCATTATTCATAATATAATCTCTCTGTCTGGAATGCACAGCAGCAAGATCTTGCCTTTGTCCACAACAGCTCTATTTCAGAGGCCTTTCTTCTGCACTTCCTGTGAGATGGTTGTTGCCTTGGGCCCTAGGGAGACTGCAGTAATTGAGTTACACAGTAATCAGAGAAGGCATCTGATTGATTTTCCAACCCATTCCACTTTAATGGTGTCATCAAGACACAAAATTCCTCATTAGTCCATTCCATTCTGAGATATCATGGCCCCTCTCTCTTTGCCTCTTTGTCTGTGGTGGCATCTGTATGCCAGACCTCCAGGTAGAGCCCCTCTCTCACAAAGATGGGGAACCTGGTAAGTAGTGTCAGCAAAACACAGCAAGCCACACAGCAAAAGAATTAGTAGAAAGCTCAGGAGAATGAATGCTGCTTGTATTTCACATATTGGGTAGAAAAAATATTGTGAAAATTACAGCCACATTGCAATGAAATTGCCATGCTCATTTTTGGGCTCTGGCCATGTGTTTCAGCTAACAGGCACTGCCAGTCGAATCCTGCCATGAGAGACTGCCTAAGGAATACAAAATTCAGATCAAAGACAGAAGAAACACTAATGATGCCCATGCTGCTCTGACAGACAGGGCTGCAGCCTCCAGCCAGCTCTGTGTTTTGCTTGGGCAAGTCCCCATGCAGGGAAAAGCCTCTCAGTACAGACCTGTGCTGAGCCAGAAAGCTGCCAGCTGGCCAGCAGGCTTGAAATGTGCCAGTCTGAGGTAAGAGGAGATGACCTGTGTGCTGAAGTAATAATTATTTTAATTCTTTTTTTATCACCCCTAGACAGGTAAGTAACTTCACACCTTCTTCAAGAGCAACAAACTGCAGTCCATGCTAAACAGATCTGCATGCACTCCTCTCACCCCAGCCTGGTGGAAACCCAACTGCAGCCATGAATTTACCCTTGTGTCAGTGCAATGAAGTCTGAAGACAACATGAAGGCAGAGATCTTGGAGAGGCTGGCTCCAGGTGAGCTTCACAGAGGGCTGCACAGAGACCCCAGGACTCCTGCAAGGTTCTTGGTGTTTGGGTACATAATAGATACCTTTGTTTGCAGCAGATCTTTGCTCCTTTGCTCTTTCATATTACAAAAAGAAATAAACAACAGGTTTACTCCTTCACGTGCCAGTGACAGAGGCATGGCCCAGCATTGCCTGTTAGCAACCAGTCCCTTCTCCTGAAAACAAAAAGATCCTCCTCATAAGAATTTCCAGGAAATCTCATTTTCAGCTCCCTGCCTTCTCCCCATCATAATATACTCACTGCTTAGGGTCATTACAACTGACCTTATTTTCCAAAGCAAGGGAATTTCAGACTTTTACACTGGTGTATTCCCTCAAGTTAAATGTCAGAACCACAAGCCTTAACAGATTTCACAGCCTCAGCATAGGACAAATTTGGGAAAGGAAAACCGTTTGTTGTCTTTTATTTTCAGCCTGCTTAAAGATCTCCAATTAAGGAACCTGAAGAATTGTTAAAAACCAAATAAATAAAATTTCAGCCTTCAGCAGTCACTGATGCTGCTTGATAGAAATAACAGGTAGCTTGGCAGCAGCACACCTCTGCTGAAATGAAAAGGAAAGACTAAAGGTATTATAGCAGTGGAAGTCCTCACACAAGTCATAGCTTTCCACCAGCTATGGGGATGTAAGTGCTCTGGGGATACACAGGTCTCTGAAATGCAACTGCTCACCGGAGAGAAAGGAGGCACTTTCCTCAGAGAGAACTGAAGGGAAGTGGCCATTGCTACGTTTCACGTGGTACTGAGCCTTTCAAGTCTAGGGATCGGGCCACCAGAAGAACACCAGTTTCATTCTGGCCAGACCTCTCCTTCTGTTTGGTGCCTTTCCTGACACACAAGTCTGTGCCCACTCTGACCTTTTCCCACAGCAGGGGATAATGAGACAGCAGCTCCTCTTTGCACCCAGACACGCAGAGCTGTGGGATAGAGAGCCAGAGACATTGCAGGCCAGAGCCTTGCAACACAAGGGCAGTCCAAGCTGCTCTACAATCCCCCCAGCTGGAAAGTAAATTCTTCAGTCACCCCAAAGGGAGGGAATACACCATCTTCAGCCTCCTGCTTTCATCAGGAATCAACACGTATGCCCTATCATGGCAGAACATCTCCAGCTTAGCTGTGGGAACAGGAAATAGATGCAGTTCCTTCCGCATTAGATATGGACAAGAATCACATTTCCATTCTCTCATGCTCCTTGCTTATCACAATTCAGATCAACTATTCTGCTGCAGAAAGCAAAATGTCTTCTCTGGTGATTTCTCCTAAGTAACTTAATCAAGTGGGGAAATAGAGTCAAACCGGCAAACCCAAGAAAATTCAGTGTCAGTCAGAGTTGAAGTGTCTTAATATAGAATGTATATTATGAAAGTTTATCTTTAATTGTTACAAAAGCAGCCTAACCATTCTTCCTATGAGGACTCAGAAAATTTCACCTTAATTAACAAGAGGCTGATCTTCTATATTCAGTTTCTTCCTCCTGTCACATAACACATAGGAGATAATCTTTACAATCAGTTCTATCTAGGAACATATGACATTAGGGAATAGGTTTAATACTATGACACTGAAAGTTTATCCAAACTGACACCAGAACACTAAGTATGCTCTATCAAATCTTAAAACCTCAGGAAAGCTCTTGAGTTCTTGTGCACACCTGTTTCTGGTGTATTTGCAGTAAAATTCAGGGTCAGAATGTGCTGGGCTCATAAAAGAACAAGCTCCCCAGCTGCGTACAGCAGCACCCTCCTGCCTGCCTTCAACTGAGATATTCTGCTCACAAGATCCCCACCCAGTGTAACGTTCATGGCATATCTCCCAGCCTTTGCAGTATCTAACTATCCAGTTCTCTTAGTGTGATTGAAATAAGTCTCCAGGACTCAGAAAACAAAATATTTGCATTTTTGCTGGCTTGTCTATTGCAAGACAGCTCTTAAAAGAATGCAAATTCCTGTTAAAAAAAGAAAAAGAAAAAAAATTTAAAAAATTTAAAAAGGAAAAAAATAAGAAAAAAAAAAAAAAGAGAGAGCCAAAAGTGATATAAGCAAACTATAAATCTGCCCAGGCAAAAAGAGTAAAAAAAAAAAAAAAATGGGAAGAAAAGCAAAATGAGTGTAAAATGCATGAATTAAGGTCTTTGAAGATTACCCAGGCTGGGTGAGACAATGGTTTGGAGGCCTGGTTTTTACAAGACAGGAGCAAATCCAAAGTGCTCTACTGCCCTCTCCAAGCCTTCACGTCCATCTGGGCAATGAAAAGTCATTATTTGCTTTTTCACAAGCATTATGGCAGAAATAGATTTCAATGGGGGCACTGGACCCACCAACAGCCTCTGAATGCCCTGACCAGCTTCCACTTGCTGAACTGTGAGCTGCACCTGAGATTAGGCCAGACCCAAACCAGGCTCCAAGTATGCTCTGCCTTGCTGACCTGACTGATCACTGTGCTCTCACCTGGTGACTGGAGTCCAGGCTGAACCTGGCAGCCACCACTGCCTGCCTCTGCACTTGTGCTCTTTGGGCGCTGCTGCTGAGGGCGCTGCCTGTGCCAGCAGAGGGTGGATGGAGCCCCCTGCACAGTGGGGTGAGGCAGCTCTAGCCTAGTGCGGTCCTTGATGGGCCCCACAGCAGCTTCACACACTGTTACTTTTCCATAGACAAAGGATGTGTAAGAGACAGGAGGACAGAGACTGCTAGAGAAATAGGGTGATAAAAAGTTGTGACTATTGTTAGACTTCCCTGTCTTCATGTGGGTGGAATTATTTAATTTTCTCTTAAACCATCTGTGTTTGCAATTGTTACAAAATCACAGGCAATGCACATTTATTTCCATACCCTACACTATGCCATGCTCACTACAAAAAACAATAATTTCAACCCCATACCTTCTGTTTCCCCTTGTTTCTACCTTGTTTTTAGATAATCAACTCACAAAAAAGAAACTCTTTTGAAAAGACATACATCTCAAAGATATTAATTTTAAACTGTACTGTAATTACATGCCACTAGCTTTTAGTCTTTCTCCCATTTTCTAGACTTAATTACTAGAGTGGGTGCTATATTCTTACATTTTTAATTAGTCAACTGTTTACAACTAGGATTTTTTCTGCTATGAAGTACTGCATCCTTAAAATATTCATTCATGCAGAATTAAGTCCAGGACCTCATTAACATCTTAATTAACAGTACCCAGGACAACTCAGGAAAAAAGCTGCCATATTTGCAATCAAATCTCCCCTCTGATAAAACTGAAGTTTTGTCAGGAAAGCTCAAGAGTTTTGAGCAAAATATAGATCTTTGTTTTGGACTACAGCTGAAGTAAAACTGATCTGGCTATTGAAAACTGCAAGGTGCTCAATTATAGATTTTGGAGAATAACTTTGATATCTTGGGGACTCTTCCCCCAAATTTATAGGTGGTAGTAAAATGCCCAATGAAATGCAACCAATTACTGAAAACCGGATTAATTTTTTATTATTAACATGGAAAATGTTTATGTGTTGAAGCATGAAAATTTTCTTCCATGAAGAAATTAAATATTAAGTTTACGTATAGTTTCTGATAATGAAAAAACATGTTTAACCTTTGAGTCAAAATAATGGAATTAGTCTGCGCCATTTTGCAAGTTTTTATAAGTATTTATAGGACAAAACAATTATGAAACTATTTCTGTTTCACACGTAGCAGTAAGAGATAAGGACAGATGATATCAGAAGTAGGACTTAAGAAAAAAGAAGCATTCAGAACACTGTTGATTATGAAACTTGGTCTAACACAACATTAATGTTTTCAGGGATTCTTAGACTTTCTTAATAAATTTTAAGCTTAGTTCAAATAGGTGAACTGAATACAGGAAATCACAATTTTTTTAAAAAATCAGTGATCCAATTGCCTAATCTCAGTTGGAATAGAAAGAAGAAAATTGCCAGAAAAGAAAAATTTTCTCCAAGTAGAAATGTGCATCTGCCTGTTTGGCGAGGTCTTCAGCAGGACAGAGAACACATTTCTTTTGGTCTAGTCTGCTACAGCGTACTCAGTCTGTAAAGTGCATTGCAGAAAGCACAGTAACTTGATCCACCACTTGCATACAACAACATAATCACTTACCAACATGTATTTCTACTAGTATGGTGGGTCTTGTGCTTGTTTTTGTGGAAAGACTTGTTCCACAAAGAAAGAGACACAAAATGGTTTAACAACAGTAAGCAGATCCATCTCATGCCTGCCTCTGTGAGCTTGTCCATGCTAGGGAATAACAGCCATGGCAGCATAATTACCACTGCAGTGAAGCTGTGCAATGACAGGAGCACTGCTGAGCACCACCCAGCTTGCCCAGAGCCCTGTGTTTCCTACTTCACATTCCTGCAGGTTGATCAACACGGCTGAACTTTGCCTATAGACAGGCTAGATGATGGCACTTGCTGTAATACAGACACTACTCCCCACAACCTGGCAATTATGTTAAGATAAAATGTGCCTGCTCTTTAACAGGACAGAGAAAATAGCAAACTATGTGAAAAATTCTGCACTCAAAATGAAAAGGGGAATTTATAACTAACCACTGTATGAAGATCTAATGAAAACAATGCTCAAAATAGGGAAAAATACACTCCATCTTGCCATACATACTATCTCACATTAAGAAACATGACCCAGAACAGTAGATATAAGAAAGGAAGGCTACAAAAGAGAGACAATTAGTCAAGTAAACAACGTAGGAACGATTTCTGGAAGAAATGGGTTAACAAGAGCAGAGAAAGGGAGGGAGGGTTTGGCAGCCGAGATTGGGAAACTGTTCCAGGAATACGAGGCAGTAGAAACAAAATGCAAAGCGCAACCCTAACCCTATGCAGCAGAGCAGTAAATGCAGCCTTGGGCTAAGGCTGGTTCCAAAGAAAAAGCTGTGGAGGAAGCCATGTTGGGGCAGTTCTGTGTTCCCCTTGGGATGCCTTTTGCAGCTGCAGTGTGCCTGGAGCTCTGGGCTTGGTGGTTTTCAAACCCCTAACCCTAGGTGGGGTAGGAAGAGGTGCATGGGGGCGAGGTTGGTGCAAAGCAGAAAGGTGGGGAGGAAGCCATGTTGTGGCAGTTCTGTGTAACCCTTGGGATGCAGCTGCAGTGTGCCTGGAGCTCTGGGCTTTGTGGTTTTCAAACCCCTAACCCTAGGCAGAACCCTAACCCTAGGTAGTAAACACAGCCTTGGGCTAAGGCTGGTTCCAAGGAAAAAGCTGTGGAGGAAGCCATGTTGGGGCAGTTCTGTGATCCTCTTGGCATGCCTTTTGCAGCTGCAGTGTGCCTGGAGCTCTGGGCTTGGTGGTTTTCAGGACCCTAACCCTAGGGGAGTGGGAGTGTGAGACAACTGGAGGGACACACAGCGAGTCAGAGGGGAGTAAGAAAAAATGACAGCTCACATTGCTTAAGGAGGCACAAACGTAGTGGCTAAAGACAGAATTTTCCTATGACATTAGGTCTAGCTTGCCTGCATTTAAAAAAACAGTTTAATTACCAAAAGAAACATGGTCTAAAAGGCTCAACAACTCAACTTCAAAGATGAATTCCACCAGAAACAGGCCAGTATGCTTACAGCTTATACATTTAATGCTGATAGAGGAGGGCTCACACAGTCCGGACCTCTGAAATTCACTATGTCACACAATATTCCAGACACACTGCAACATTACTGCATCCATATCCTGACTAAAGGCACTACTGGTTTGGTTGTGAAAAACATAACACGCTTGCGGTACTCGCTGCATTCATCGCTTTCCTTTGTCCAGAACAAAGAGCAAAAAGTTCTGGAGCAATGGAAGGCTAGAGCTACACTATGTAAAGAGTAAAGTTGCCTCAACTACATTCCAACAGTGCTTTCAGCCCTTTCAATTGTTTACCATGTCCCACACAGAGACAAAAGTGGTATTAGTTAGCTGACAGTTTAGATTACCTGCATTAAAGAATAATCTCAAGAAACATTATAAATGCTGAAAATTCATCATTAATGTTGAAATCCCAAGTGCAAATGTGCTAACTGATGTCACTGAAATAACAGATACTTTATAGTTTTCAGATCACTTAACACTATATCTTGTGCAGGTATGCGATGGGAGAGAAACAACTGCATTTAGCATTCAATTAATTCAAACTTGACTTCGCAGCAACACTATAACTAAATAATTAATGCTTTCTCATAGCCTCAGATTAACACTATACTTCCAGACATAATGTTTTCCTCCTTATTCTACTCAACAGTGCTGCAAATGAGAGAGCAAAGGCAGTCTGGATTCCAACTCTGAAGTTTCCTACCTTCTTCATTGCAGACAAAACACCAGAATAAATAATTTTTAGCTAGACAGTAACTTTGAAGAGCTATGTTACTGAAATATATATAATGAACAACATATTTTAAAATTTTAGACATTAATTTTAGAAGTAAAATACGGAAATTAATTTTAACTCTAATGATTTGGTCTACTTAACTCTCATATAATTAATTTGGTAGCTAGAATAGAATTATAGAATATAGAATTATAGCTAGAATATAGAATATAGCTACCATATTTCTATATGGTATATAGAAATATAAAGGTAAAACCTTTTTGGAAGACATGCTGTTTTCTTATACAACAAAGAAATGAAGCCTGTAAAATTCAGTGTTCATTATGAATCTGGGTTAGTTTTTCTGCAGTAATTTGAAATGCTTTGAGTTTGTCCCCACTCTCCTGTGAAGTGCTAAGTGACTTGCAGAATATCTGTGATTGCAAGCGTTAACAGAAAGCACATTCAGAGGACCTGCTGACATCTTGGTACCTATAGCAAGAATCTTGCCCCAGTGGTTCCATGTTTATTTTTTCCCATATTCCCCATTGCCAGCCTGAATTTTTCCAAACAATTTAGTTGACAGGACCAGGCAGCATCATGAGGCAGCTGCCTGCCACTGGATGGAACCCAGCCTCTTCTCTGCTTGCCAGGTGCCACCTTTGCTGCCTGACCTCCCTCTCAGCTGAGAGGGGCATGGAAAACTGTGCAAATTCACCAGTATCACCCCACCCCTCCCAGGAGACCAGACCTGAACATCATTCTCTTCCTCAGCCACACAAGGTGACAATTTGAAAAATGCATTGGTCGTTTCAGCCTCAAGAAATCCAGGGCCCTAGCTCTCAAGCCCTGGTGTCCCTGTGCTCAGCCAGGCTGTCCCTGGGCAGCAGTGCCCAGGGTGTGGGTTAAGGGTTATCAAGTTTTCAGCCTGAAAACGTGATAACTTTCAGCTTTCTGCTACCTCACTCAGCTCCTCCAGAGTTAGACAGGATGACTGTTTTCTAATTCCTGCATACATAAACTAAGGACCCAATTTTTGTCCTCTCACCTGAATGCCAATTTCCCAAAGCATTCAGAGAGGAAGACTCCACAGATGAGCTACAGGTGAGAATTCTGTGTTCAAGAGACCAACATTAGGAGTTGCCAGAGAAACTTCAGTACCCTGTTTGGTTTCTGTCTTGCTGTTTTTGCAGGGTTAGAAGAACAAAAGGACAAACAGCATTATCACAGGAGATGAGACAGGGTGGGACATTAAAATCTTAAATTTCTCTTTGTGCACTGGTCCACAAACAGAAGAAATGGGTTCAAAGAATCTTTGAGACAGTGAGACTTCTTCATGTACTCTCTTGGAGAGAGCCAGACATCATCCTAAACGCTAGGGAGTTCAAGGGTAATGAATTCCCTAGCTGACTTCAGTCCTTAACTCCACTTTTACCTTGATGCGGTTACACATTCCGGAACTCCATCCGGAAAATGGGAATCACATGCCACAAAGATGCTGAACATCAATGCCTCTACAGCACTTTGTGAATGTATCAGAATGAATTGGTATCCTGGTGTTACCTGGGTAAAACACAAACTTCAAAACAGTGATAAGGGTGGGATTGTCACATCTTGCTGCTCTACTGCAAACACTCCAGAGAACCAGATCTAAGACAGACAGAAAGTAAAAAATTCTCCATCCGTTCTCAATTAGCAGAAGGACTATAACTCAGCTTGGTTTGCTGACAAGAAACCAAGGAAGGGGTGAAAATTCTTTTCCCTTCCACTGCATTTTCCAGGCTACCATACATTTCCTTTCCTTCACTGCTGTTATTTGCATCAAAACAGGAATCACATTCATTCAACAAGAGCCACCTTGGAGGTTAAACTACAGGCAGTGACATTTAATTTATTGAGAAGGGGGAAGACAGAGTTTATTTTAGGTCAAACTGCTTATATGAAGAATCACCTTGGACTCTGCAAATACTCTGGTAAGAATACAAATAAAGAGGACATATAGGAGTCCTCTATTTCTATGGGAGAGTTCCACTTCCCTCCACAATGCTAAACAGAGTAGTCCACCAACTGATGTAACATCTGCAGGCTGAATCAATGCCATGAATGCTTCCACCTCAGAAGTAACACCTTATCTTCTACCCCCTGCTCCTTATAGAAATACAAACCGAACAATCTATCAGTGGGAGACTCTGGAGGTTTTTATTATGTGCTCTCCCACATTCCCATCCCTATCCCCAGGAAGACTCTTTGGCCTTCACACAAATATATTCTGCATTTGAATTTTCAGTATAAAATTGATTTACTTATTCTGAAATGAAGCACATAATATAGAGTGGTCACTAAGCACCAGAAAAAGGCTGAAAAGCTACAACACACTAAAGCAGAGAGGGGTAAATGTCTCTCTTTGGGTTTTTTCAGTTCCAAAAAGGAGGGTCTCTGCATAATCTCAGTTCACATAAGGGGTATGAAAAAGCAAGACTATGCTATGTTCATACGATACCTAACTGCACAGTCTTTTGTTTGGAAGAAGGCATCACATTGACTGAAAGCTTTTCAAATAGCAAGCTACAAAACCAAATTCCTTTGAGGAATATTTTGCATTAAAAGTGGCTTCATACTTGCAGTGAAATATTCCAGCAGCAGCCATATTCTAAGAACAATGTGTGCTCCCTCTCCACAAGCCCCTAGGCTGTGCTTGCTGACTCTACAGTGAATTTGTTATTGCCCTAAGAGAGCATTAGATAATGAAGAGCTCAGAGTTTTCCTTTCATTTCATGCCTGGGCTCATCATAATGGGTGCAAGCAGGCTTAGCGTGCAGACCTTCCTTCTTTACATCCTCCCCCTCCTATTTTCCAATAACCCAACATTTTTTACAAATGAGCACTATCAAGTGTCTCTTTTGAAACAAGGTTATTGAAACCATCACCTTCTTTTTAGTGTTGCAGAGAATAAGACAAAGGTCCCAGCTTTCAAACATAACTGAATGCTTCTACGACTGCATCAGGTGACTCCATCACGAAGCATCAGAAAACAGGCGCCCCACAGAGCGATAACTGCTCCAATACCGGCACCTGTCCAGCTCTGCTCTACAAGTGGCACTTCACCCTGCTGGAAGAAAAATTCAGCAAGGTCCAGGTGTGAAAGGAGGTACAACAACAGGGACAAGTCTATATATACCCAAGTAGTAACACCAGGTTGAACACCTTGCAATGTGAGCTTAACTGTGCCTTGAGGCAAACGGCTGCTGTATTCCTGAAACGTCTCTGACATACTGCAGCATTTTAGTGTGCCTAACATTGTTCTTCCACAGGAAGGACAGCAGCAGGGTTAACAACCTTCTGTTATATTTCATCTAAGGTGAACAGTTAATACAGCATTTCCAATGGTTTAGAGAAAAAAAATGTTTATATTGAAAGATCATTTGTGTTTTTAGTAATTTCCTTCAAATCATCAAAGCTGAACAGCCACATGGGAGGCTGTCTGACAATTCCAGCAGTGAAGTAAGATCCAAGATTTTTGGAGTCAGCAGCAACCCTTCAACAGGGTTCTTTGGCTCTCTTTTGGTTAGGTATGCCTATCAAAATATACCTTTTCTTTATATCTTTAGGATTCTTGAACTGGATGGCTTATGGAAAGGCCACATCCTAAAACAATATGGAAAAAACCTGCAATTTTAGCTAACCTGAAACATATGACATCACTTAAACAGAGACCATCACCCTTCTTCATCCTTTATGAGCTGAATTTGGGGAGTGAAGGGGAAGGGTAGAGAAGGTAATTAAAAACTGTGTCTCCTCTTCCACATTTGTGAGGGCAGGTTTTAGATAGCAACAGTCTACACTGATGCTTACAATGCAGGCTAACCACCTAACTTATATTTGTTACTTTAACATGAAAAACCAAAGACCATTAAGAAAAGAGACCTGGTGAAAAGTCTCAAGTCTATGCCCCAGGCCATGCTCTTGCTTTCTACATCTGCAGTGTCTGGCCAAATTTCAGAAGCATCTGTATTATTGACATGAACGTGACTGGTTAATAAAAGAATATTTTCAAAGACCCAAATTCTGTTTAATGTGCCTTGACCAAGAGAATGGCAGCTACATGTCACTCAAGGATCAAGAAGTTTCTTAATGACCAGAAAAACCCTCAGTGTTCCAAGTGAATCTCTTTTCCAAGAAACTAAAAAAATAATGGAAATCAAACACACTGTTAACCAAAGGATCATCATTTACTAGTCTGTGGTTAAAGGAAAAATAATATGTATAAAAATTTCCATTTCTAAGCTTTCATCTTGCTAAATATTAACTAAGCAGAACTAGCTTTGCTCTTGAGATACAAACGAGAATTTAGATTGCTGTGTGACAAAACACTAATAATTGTGATTTAGTCCTCAGAAAACATATAATGCATCCTCTGATTTTCTAAATGTTCTCTATAATGGGTCTGATCTTTACAGTGATTTCATCAATTACCAATATTGCTGATATCTCTTCATCTACCAGTCTGATAGCCAAGACAATGAAGGTTCAAGGGAGTATCTATTTATAGTGCATCATGAGCAGCAGCCTAGGCAAAGGCGTGTGCAGCTACAACCACCTTCCCTGCGCTACTCAAGTGCATTAATGAGCCACCAGTTCATCACAGGCCAGATTTCATCCTCCTCCAGCACATTTCAGAACATGAATTTAACCCAGCAGCAAGGTTAGATGCAGAGACATTCTGTGGGGAGGGAAAAGGAGAGCAGGGGGAGGCAGAGGAGAAGGAACTAACAAAGAGCTTAATGAGCAAGGAACTATAGCAGGCATATCAGTATGAGATACAAGCCCTGCCAACTCCACTTAGTGCACTGCCTAATACAGTCACTGAATAGCAGCTCCTCCATCCTCCTCTCAAAGCATTGTCCTTGCAGATAATGACTGGTTAACAAGCAGTCAAACAGCAAGGCATGAAAGAAAACAGTGTTTTCTTGTAACAACCTAGGTAGCACTTAGACAAGTAACAGCGAAGATAGGCATAAAGATTCAAATTCCTACCTTTAAAAGTGAAATCCTTACATGCAGTTAATCTATCCAAACAGGTCAGAAAGTCAGCAACCCAAGGAAAGACACAGAGCCAAATGGAAAGCAAGAAAGACTGAGAGCTGGTCTTCACAAAAATCATACAGTGAGGTGGGCCTTTCTGGGGAAGGGCAGCTGGGCTGCACAGTTGGTAGATGGATAAACCATTAGTACCAGTGGCTGCCTTCCCTTTACTCAGTGTTGCCAAAATCTCTCATATTTTGTCAACCTAAGGATGCTGTAATTTTAAGCACAGGCAAATGGAAAAACGTAAATAAATTCATGCTATTAAAAAGAGCACGTTAGTGCTGAGAATAAGCACCATTAAAGACTAGCTGCTATACCATACTGCAGCTACAGGTAGGTGGTGGGTAAAGCACAGTCCCACGTAAACAATCCAAAAGCACAGCTCCCTTCCCCCCAGAATCTATCTTGCCTTGCAGCTCCTCTCTGAAAAGCTCCCATGTCACTCCCTAAAATCTCAGGAACAATGAGAGGAGAGTAAGGAAGATGGTGTGCAAAGGAAGGCATGGTCCAGTGCAAAGGAAAGCATGGTCCAGTGCTCAGCTTCTCACGGCACACGGCACACGGCAGATTCGAGATGCGACTCAGGGTGGGAACAGCTCCTCCATTCCTTCCTCCTTTTACACACTGTGCATCTAATCACGGTGGGGCGCTGAACTCCATTTGCACGGCAGACAATGGGATCTGGCAGCAGTTCAAAGGCATTTATAGCAAAGTGACTGAACAAGCTCACTGCTGGCGCAGGCGGGCGAGCACGCAGAGCGCCCCACTTCCCTCCCTGTCACTACTCAGGCTGCAAAGACAGGTGCTGCACCATGGGCAGCCAGCTCTCCTTTTGTTCCAGTGGCTAGAGTGAAGGAGGAAACCAAAAAGGTGTCACCACCAAGAACAGCAGCACCTAAACCCACATCAATAAGGTAGAGGGAGGTGGGGAGTGAGTGGGGGAAGAGGAAGGAGAGAGAGACAGAGAAGAGAGAGGCTGGCAGGCAGAGGGAGAGCAAGCAGGCAGGCAAAGGGGGGGAGCAAAAAAAGGGAGCCCACAGACAGCAGTGCCTGGCACCCTGACAGCCTGCTGCCAGAGTTCATCTTCTGAAGCTGTCACGGGTTTATGGATGCCTCTAGACTGACAAGCTGACAAGATGAGAGAAACTACACTCAGAAAATATATTCAGCAGCAGTAAATTGCTTCTCTTGCCCTAATGTGGTTTGCAGCTTCACTCAGGGAACTGATCTCATTTGGGGCGGTGCAGGGAGCAAATCAACTATGTATATTCAGACACTATTATTGGAATCTGGAGACTGGAATAAATTTACAGAGGGACAAAGAAAAATCACCTTCTTGTGCACCACTAATAAAAAATTAACATGTTAAAGGAACAAATACATAAATCTCAGATTATGCTGTGTCCCCATATAAGCACTTTTGGTAGCAATGGTTGGGGGGGGGGGGGGGGGGGGGGTGGCAGGAGCTAAACTCCTGAAAGCCTGGCACGAGAGGGGCTCTCTACTTCAAAAGGTAACAGGAAACGGTGCTGTACAGAAGCAGAGACACAGGCAGGAAAAAAGGCACTTCCTACCACAGCAGCATACTCTGCTCTTCAAAGATGCAATGCCCCAGGTATGCTCAAAGTTGTATCCTTTCCCAGTCAGGGTTTGGGAGTAGAGGGTTTTCAGACAGGATGACATACTAGCACACATCTCTAGAGAAGTTCCTATAACAGGAGCTGACAGTTCACAGCAAACACTTCTGTAGTAAGACAGGGTGACCTTAATGCAATGGAATGTTGCAGGGTAGTAGAGAGCACTACGGAAGAGGCCTGAATCTCACTGATTCATCAAGTGCTGTCTCTGTTATAAAGTGAAAAAAGCACCTCGTAAAAATTTTATCCTGACAATAACAAACTAAAAACTAACATCAGAAACAAGGGTCAAGCACCAGGCTCTTGGGTTTACCTACTATGATTTAACCTGCTTTTGTAGAATGTCCAGCTTTAAGGTCTGCTTCAAAGATATTTCCTACTGTCTCATTGTTTTGGCAGGACCAAAAAAAAAAACCCTGGAAGCTAAGGTGGAAAATGTTTTAAAATGTTTTTTAAGAGTAAATTACTTTCCTTTTGAATTAACAATAAAATTCATTCCGAATAGGCACACAATAGGTATTCTTTCTGTCCTACAATGGCACAAAGATTTGCTCAGTGTTTTTTAATCCTAGAAGATGTATTACAAAAATATTACATTACCTTATATTACAAAAAAAGCACAATTCTTCATTCATTTATTTAATATGAAAACTGAAAAAAACCACTGAAGTATTTCAGAAAGGAAAGCACATAACCACAAAGATATTTATTGCTAAGCAGTGAATAAAAGACGAGGTGCTGAGGGATAAGGATTACACACATAAAACTAGAGCTGCTGTTCTAATCAATCAATGAAAGATAAATGGAAGTTGAGCACCTTTGAAAAATGTTGTTTCCACATCTAAGAGAGGAGACAATTCTCTATTTTGCCTCATTCAAAAAAAAAATCCTCTCACATACATGTCATGCTACAATGCAGCACTGCGAATCTGCAAGCCTTTGTGAACTGCAGATGGATAATGCTGACAAAAATTTTCATAGAATCATAACCTAAAACCATTAAAATTTTTAGCTCCCATCTATGCCAGTAAACAAACCCTTTTCCATTCAAGCTGCAGTATGCAAACAGCAGATGCTGGAAATCTCTTGATACTCCACTAATCAGAAAGATGACAAAAAATTCTGACTCCACACAACAAAGAACCAGTTTTTAGAATAACTGAGATTTTCATGATGGGTTTCCACTATACACTTAATACACCTTTCTCCAGTCTCCAGTGTTTTATAGAGATTCAGTCTTACTGGACACTTGCTGGTAACCTTTTCAAATCTATTAGTTTAGAAAACATTAGAAAGAAGAATTACTACTGCTCCATATACATGAAGACAATTAACTTTTGCTCACTGCCTAAAGTCACAACTTCAGTATTTCTCTCAAAGGCTAGACTTCCTCTTCTTCATCCTCCTTAACCAAACCTCCTGCCCTTACCCATGCCCCACCAACTCCCACAACTATTCCACAGTGTCCCCTAGATCAATGGCAACCAGAGGAATAACTTAGCCCAACTGAGGTTAAGCACCATTTAGGGGCAAGCACATGAACTATGCTAGCAGGTAGTTCTGGTGAGATTTCAATGGTATTTTTCTACACAGTTCAGTCCTAATTACCCTACCATAACACAATAATGCAGCTCTGCACAGTGTTGGTTTGTGGTAATCTTTTCCAAAGAGCCCTGGAAATAAAGGGGGAAATTGCAGATGTTGCTACCAGTTAACAAACAGTCTCTACTGCTGCTCAGTTTAAGGACAGTCTCCCCTTCCAGGCAGCTTCCCACTCATTGGGATAACCCTGTAGGTCTTTCAATAACATGCCCAGTGCTGACTGTGATATACAAGGCCTTTCTGACACTACTGCATGATCTTTATATTTGCTATTCAACGGATTTTAATCACAGAGACAGCAGTAGCACAATTGCACAATTATACAACACCAGAGCAGTGGGTCTCCACCAGAATCAGCAGACTACTTCTGAGGGGTCCAAGAAAACATTACCAAGAAAATCAAGCCAATCCTCAGAAGCTTTAATTCCATGTAAAGGTGTCAGTACCTTTATTAGGTAATTTTTTTTTTAGATCTGTGAATTAAAACAGATTGAAAAAGTAATTTTTGTGAGGGTAATGCTCAGAAAAATGAAAACAAATTCAAAATATCTAGTCATGATTCAGATGAAAGTCTCTCTTCTGTCACTGGCTGAAATCGTGCATGCTGCAGTATTTATGGACCAGCCAGTATCTTTACTTCTAATACCCATAATCTGGAAAACTCATCTAAAAATCAGAACTAACAACTCAGAGAAAGAAAGGTGTCTTTTAGAGTCCCTACAAAAGAATCACGTTTTTTACAGAAATGTTAACAGTATTTGCAGTATTTCCACCTCACCAGGGTCATACTGTATAGTGGCATGATTTCTAGGATGTTGATAAGACCCAAGCTGTTTGCTGTGTTTTGTACCAACTTAAAAGAGCACATGATACCAAGGTAAATACATTTCAACCAAGTGGCCTTAGATTGTAAATAACCCAATCTTGAAACATTAAACAAAAAATCAGCAAAATTCGACTGTCCAAGCAAATCTGCTGGCAGACATATACTGAAATCCTAACTTCATGAAGCAGGACACTTGATAATCCTCTCGGATGCCTCTCATTTACTGAGCTATACTACAATGTTTACTTGAATTTTCATGAAGACTTTAAACAGCTGGACAAAACACGTTTTTCATGCCCTGCCATGCTCAAAGGGTATGTTTTTCTGTTACATGTTTTTCAAAATACCTCAGGTTTATTATGCTTTTCACACTGATTACACTTGAGAAACAGTCAAGGCCTAAATGGTTCTGGCTACCAAGACATAATAAGACATGTGCTTGTTTAGCTTACATTATTTGAAGTTTTTTTTCTTGATCAAGCCTTATTTGTAAGTCATCATGACACAATAGTACTGATAGTTCTATCTTAAACCCCAGAGAGAAAGACATAAATCTAGAATGGATTATGGTAAAGTGCCAAGTAAGAATTACTCATCCAAGTTCTTCAGTCACACACACCCCCCTCCCCATCCCCAGTCTACCCTGTTCACAGATCTTGTCCCCCCAGGCTCTGTCCACCATCTCATTAACTCAATTTACCATATTCGCAGCTGAAGGGAACACACAGGATATAATGTAGCCAGTCCCATAAATCTTGAAATTCTCACTGAAGCCGTGAAGACTAAACCTATTTTTGTGTAAATTTCCCTGAAAAAATACCAGCAAAGATAGATTACTATTGAGATACTTAAATACTGCACTTACTAGCTGAAAAAAGTTCATTTCCTTTGAGTTTCTCCGTTCTTCCTCACCCAAATATTGATACAGAATATATATTACCTCAGCTCTTTTCAAAAAGATACTTGGGCAGAACTCAGATTTTCTAGGGATCACTAAGGGAGAAGGTAAAACTTCTCATGCACCTTAGCAGCTGTGAAAGGTATAGACAATTCAAGGATGCACTTAACCCAGCCAATATCTGCCTGTTGACAAAAGAACAGTTTCCTCTCCTGAATTTCCTCTTTAACTAAGGATAACAGAGATCCACCCAAAGCACAAGGAAGACTACAATTATACCCAACAAGAGCTTATTTGCCTTAACAAGCCATGTGAACATAGCCAGAATGGAGGCTGGGATTGGGCTGAGAAAGGAGATTGACTTTGCAGACTTGAGTAGGTAGAATCTCTTCACCTTCAATCAAGTCATGTTATTTGCACATATTTTGGTAAATTTCTAGTTGGCTTGAATGTTCATGTCACCACTGGTGAAATCTACCCAACCTGAAATTTAATCAAAGACAGATATGTCATATCATCCTTTTTTTTTGTCCTGGCACTGAAATAGAAAACAAGAGTGGTTCTTGAAAAGGTCCTTTTTGCCACTCTGGTTGTAGTTGATGTTGGAATTAAGAGGGGAAACAAAACAAAGCAAAACAAGCAAACAGCAAAAGGTTTGTATCCTAAAAACACATCTCTGTCTTTAACAGCAGGAGACAAGTGAACCACTATCCACCCCATTTGGAATGAGTGCCTATCCAGCAAGGCAACAATTTCTGAAGCCAGAATAAACATGTGAGTGAGAACTCTTTTCTTTTTCTTCAGTGAAACAAAGAGGCTTTGTAATTGGTACCAGTTATATAATTAAAATTCGTGTGAGATGGCAGTAGAGGGAACAAGCAACCTTTCATCCCATGGAACTAAAGGTGTCAGTACCTGAGGCACCATCAGCCTTTGATGACATGGACTACTCTCAAGTGGACCTCCATGCACTCCCTCTGCACCCCAATTTAAGGCTGGGCCTGGCCCCCTGCTCTCTGCCTGAACCTGTCTGCAGCCCTGCCTCTGGCTTCATCTCCTGGATTGACTTAGGCTGTAGGAAGCTCTTCTTCTGGAAGGATCCCTCATAGACATGGTGTAACGTGAACCCAGTTCTGTCTTTGGCCCTATCTCCTGGGTGGCCTTTGGACCCACGATGCTGCTTTGCCTCCAGCCATGTCTTAAACTCCTGGATGGAACCTCATTGCTCCCTCTTAGCTGGGAGTGTCAACAAACCCTGTTACTAGGAGCCAGCTCTGCCTGCCATGCTCAGACCCTGTGGAACAGTGTCCCATCAATGGTGGCACTGCTGCAATGGAGTCACTCTTACCTTCTGACTTGCCTCAGCTCCTAGCTCGTGCTGTACACTCACAAGAGGCTGGTGCATAGCGGTTGCAGGAACAAATTTAAAAATCAATGGAAGCAATATTCATCTCTTAACTGTCAGCTGCCCAGGTCTTTTCTGGGAAGTACTCCAAGTTGTCCATAATCAAAACCTAAGCTGATTTCTGAAGCCTTTAAGGATGGCCTTCAGACAGACCTTGGCAGTTTGGTGTGGGTCTTTGGACCAACAACTTTAATACCAGATATAGTAAATAAAATCTGAGAGACTAACAGAGTTTTGTAATATATTAAGCACATGAATCATTTTGTGAAAGAAGGTGAAAGAAAGGAAGAATATGCATCTGCATTTATAGAAGAAAACCTAACAATAATGTGTTACTTTTAATCTTCCATGTTAAGGGAGGGGAAAAGCTCTTAATATATTGAACGCAGCATTCCCCAGCCATGATATTCATTTAAAATGCATGACGAACAGGGTAAAAAGGGTCAGAGTTAAGCCATTCAATTGACAAACAGATGATACATCCAGAAGGGAGGAACGGGCCCCCACAAAGCACCCTAAGTCATGCCCTTCTGCTTTGTAATTAATTATTTGTTTCTGTTCAGCTGTGCTCACATTTCTTACCTCACAGATCTCCAAGGCCCACTTGGGGACAAAGTATGCTTAAATGGAGGAAAGGATAATGCAGTTAGTGGGTATGGCTATGCAGGTTGCTAGTCTTACACGGTCTTTCTACTTCATAGTGCTTATAATTTCAGGTAGTTAATTTTTGTATTAATCTTTAATACTTGACAGACTCATCTTCAGCAATAGCCAACCCTTAAAAATGATGTAAATTGTAGCTGGCAAAAATCCACTATGAATGTGCCAGTTCTCAAACGTCAGACCAATAAGCTAATTGAAATGTTTAAAACTAAATCCTGTCCAAGCACTAGAACTCATCCCTATTGAATAAATGTGGCACAATGACATGAAGACACACTATTTAAATAAACTAGCACACCTCTGGAGATGTTTCGATGACAGCACCTCTTTGATAATATTAGGTCAATTCCACAAAGTTTCAGAGGAACTGGTTTACTGCAGCCTGCTCCAGACATGGAGATGAAGAACTGGTGACTGCAAAGGTGACTGACCTGGCAGACAAATCCTTATTAGAACCAACTAACAAAACAAACACAGTTAGGAACTAGAAAAAGTTAAAATATAATAGAAGAGAAAAGAAGTTATTTGCCCCTCTATTTCTGCTACAACTGAATAGAGTTGAGATATCTCACAGGAAAATAAAGACTTTTGGGAAAATAAATGTTTTTTGAAAAGTATGCTATAGGCATTTTGGCACTCACTTTCTGTAATTTAACTGTGGGATATTGCTGGCATAGGCAGGAAGCATTAAGACATTAGTCTTAAGCAATTAGTAAGTATTGCTAAGGATGAACTAACCATGTACTAGTACAAGGAAGGCCTAAATTCCACTTTTAAATTAATAATAACAACTTAAAATTTCCAATAACTCTGCTTTTATGTAGAGTGAAATGGATTCTGCATGGACTACCTGGCTGTATATTCTACTGCATGGTCCCCTTTCCATCTCCTATAATTTCTACATTTCTGCTTTCCCATTTTCTACCCTTTGTGTCAATGAAATCAGTGGTGTAGTAGCAATTTACTGTGGCTCTACCTTAAGTCAAACATTGCTCTCCCTTTGCTCTTCTAGCCATGTTGTCATATACACACTGACACTAGCAGAACACATGAAGTGTTCCATTAATATTTTGACTCTTTCACTTATTATAAATATCTATCAACGTGAAAGTTACACCAAATGTCTCTGGAAGTACATCACTATTCAAGCTGATTAGAATGCTAATGTGGTCACTACATTCATTCTACTCCATGTCAAATTTTTGTGCAATTTATTCTTTTTAAAACTTTGAGTTTGCAAACTTAGCTGCACCTTCTTCTACCAGTTTACTCTTCACAAGAATGCACTGCAAGTATACAAACATGTACCACACATTTCAAGTAATTTTTGTTCCTTTACTAGTCTTTCTGCAAATATCACCTGCAAAACTGATAAAAAGTTGACAGGAGACAAGATTTAGTATTTGAATCACACTGGAATGAGTTATGATAACAGGGCCACACTACCTACATAGGTCATACCTCTCTTCCAAAATCCTTTTATCCAACCAAGGCCTAAGGACTCTTGTCTACATGTCTGTAGAAAACTCAGGGTTAGGGTTGTGAAAAAGCATAAAGCTGCAGTGTGAGTGGCTGCCAAAAGAAAGTGGGACCTGGGTGGAAATCAGCCCAGGAAGAAATCTTTCATTTGGGCAACAGTATCAGAGCCTTAACAGGAAAATTCAGTAAGGTTCAGCAGCTTCTGGTTGACATACAAAGGAATTTAGAATTGTAGCCTATGTAGGGCTCAAAGAGCCCAAAGTCTTTGTTTAAGCATATCCACCTTTCCTCACCACGTCAGCTACTGTACACTGGAACTCAGCACTAAGCACCAGCTCTGTAATCTCCTTTCCATAAACCCAGGCTACTTGCCTAAGTCATGAGCTGTTCCATCCTCCCTTCTCTGCCCCCGATTTTCTGCACAGTTAAAGCCATAGTGGTCTACTCAAATAAAGCAATCTGAGAAATCCATACAGCACTCTTTAAGGCATGAAAAAGTACTTCAATCAGATTTGTTCAGCATACACACAGAACTGAATCATCCCTGTTCTTTCCAAGAAAACAATCTAAGAACCTTTCACTGGACCGCATCATCTGTCTTTCTACTGCACTGATTGCAGGAACTTCCACTCCTAAGACAGGAGTAACACTTTTGTAAGTATATTAGCACCTGAAAATCATAAATATTACAGAAGGCTGAATCTCTGCAAGTTTTCCATCAGACAACCTGGGAGAACAGTGCTTTTCTTTTGCTACATTAGAGTACAGTATTCAAACATATATACTAAATAAACTCCACAAGAATAACCTTCCCTCACTATTCATCCAGACAGAAATGAGCGGGGAAAGAAAATAGAACTCCTTTCCTTCAGCACAGAATTTTGACCAATCCAGTATTCCT